>NW_022196893.1:18230391-18231050 GCF_008632895.1 Mastomys coucha | reverse complement strand
TTGATGCATGACTTGAGAATAATGCTGTCAGCACCTTTCAAAGGAACCTTGTTGAGGACAGATTTTCATTTCTCTTGGAAAAAACTGGGCCAGGTACACAGTGTATACTTAATTTCTAGGAAAATGGCCCAACCGTTTTCTAAAGTTGTCTGACCCATTCATTCTACGTGGTGAAGTTGTTTCTTGCCTTTGTTTACCTTTGTGAGAAGTCTAAGGTACATGTCATGAGGTTTGTTGTTTGGATTATTTTTTCTGGTGTCTAAAAATGTTGGCTAATATTTATTAACTGTGTATGTAACTTTTTGGTGAGCTATCTGTTCAAAGTTTTCACTTAAATGTTGTATTTATTTGTGTGTGTTTGTGTGTGTGGGTGTGTGGGTGTGGGTGGGTGGGGGTGAGTGTGTGGGTGGGTAGGTGAGAGTGTGTATGGGTGTGTGTGGGGGGGTGTTTGTGTGTGGGTGTGGGTGTTTGTGTGTGGGTGTGTGGGTGTGTTTGTGTGTGTGGGTGTGTGTGGGTGGGGGTGAGTGTGTGTGTGTGTGTTGGTGTGTTGGTGTGTGTGTGTTTGTGGGTGTGTGGATATGTGTCACACATGCATGCCATGGGCATTTGTGGAGGCCAGTGTTGGTGTGTGTGTGTGGGGGGGGGTATGTGTCACACAT
>NW_022196893.1:18200566-18230086 GCF_008632895.1 Mastomys coucha | reverse complement strand
TTGTGGGTGGGTGGGTGTGGGTGTGTGGGTGGGTGTGTGTGTTTGTGTGTTGGTGTGTGTGGGGGTGGATGTGTGGGTGGGTGGGAGTGTGTGTGTGTGTCGCTATGTGTGTGTTTGTGTGTGTGTGTGTTTGTGTGTATGTGGGTGGGTGTGTTTGTGTGTGTGTGTGTGTGTGTGTGTGGGTGTATGTGTGTGTTTGTGTGTGTATGGGTATGTGTCACACATGCATGCTATGGGCATTTGTGGAGGCCAGAGGACAACTGCTGGGACTCCTTCCACCATGGATTGTTGTACTAGAACTCAGCAGCAAACTTGCTGTCAACTGAAATCCTCGTGGGCAGGAGCCATGTTCCCGGTTCTATGGGCTCTGGTGTAAATCATTCTACAGAACATAACTGTCATGGATGCCACCCTGTCAGAGGAAAGGGCAGACTCTATCTGAGTTGAAATCTGAGTTGTGATCTTCTCAGCTGCTACTTCTTGCTGGAGGATCTCTGCTCCCCTCCTGTGGTGGTTTGAATAAAAATGGCCCCCATAGGCTACTAGGGAGTGGCATCATTTGAGAAGATTAGGATATGAGGCCTTGTTGGAGGAAGTGAGTCACTGTGGGTGGACTCTGAGGGTTCATAAGCTCAACCCAACAACACTCCCTCTTCCTGCTGCCTGTAGATCCAGATGTAGAAGTCTCAGCCTCCTCTCCACAACCGTGCCTGCCTGCGTGCGCCATGCTTCCTGTACTGATGATAATGGACTAAACCTCTGAACCTGTAAGCCAGCCCTAATTAAATGTTTTCCTTTAGAAGAGTTGCTGTCGTCAGAGTGTCTCACCACAGCAACAGAAACCCTAACTAAGATACCTCTCCTACTCAGAGGTGAAGCTTCCCATCTTCCCTCATGCTGAGCCTGGCCAGGCTTCTGATGTCTTCCTCCCTCCTCTGAACTTCCAGGGGTACTTCTCTCTAGGGGTGTTGGCCACTGCTCTTGCCTGGCATTGCCAAGCTCCTAATGGATTCCCCCTATGCTCAGGGCTATGCCTTCAGTGCTGAGGAGATCTACAGAGTGGCTACCGGGCTGGCAGTGAGCCCCCCCCTGCAGGATGCCTGTCTCTGTCCGCCTCTTCTGTAAATCAGGCATTGTGGTGGCAGCAGCAACACCCTTCCTTGCTGTCATGCCTTTTCTCTGTCCCAGGAGCTATGACTCCATTGTTCCTCATGTTCTGGGATGGCTGGGCTTTGAGTATTTTTCACTTGCTACTGAAAGGTCCTTTGTTCTGTGTCTCGCAGAATGGAGAAGGTGGGGTTGTGGAACTCACTTTTACATCATTGTGGCTCACCAGGGCTCACTCAGCACTTGCTTCCTCTGGCTTCATAGACATATGCTTTCTGGCAGAGACGGGTCCTGCTCCTTAGTCCTGGCCCTAAGCAAAGCTTGTCCCTTCCACTCCATTGAACAGAGGAGGCATTGAGAGCCCTCTGTAAGGTAACCATCACCTCTGGACTGGCCTTGGCTTCCTGGATACTTTGGGATTTCAGTGTGACTTTCATTACATGCAAATGAAGCTGCCTATGCATCCCATGAGGATGGTAGCGTGCCCTGTGAGCCCCCACCTATCTGATAGGAGGAGTCCCTCCTGTGGTCACCCTAGCACCTGTAAAGTGGCTCCTAGTGCCCTCATGTGGGCTCTCCTGGTAGTTTCTTGGTGTTCTGCTCCCTTGGTGAGTCCCCAAGGACCAGCCCTTGGAGCCTCTGCCTCTATCTCTTACTGAATTTTAGGTAACTTATGCAATGACCAAGGGGTGACTTTCTGGAATCTTCCATGTGGGGTTGAGTCTATATGCCTGGTGAAGTCAAGGTATTTAGTCATCATTAGCACCTAGAAGGCATGGCCAACACTGTGTCCAGACCCCTTCTGTCTAGAAGACGGGTTTCCCTTCCTCAGGTATAAGGCTGAGAGATAGACTGTACAGGGACACTGGAGCTGTATGGAAGCATAGGATATCCACAGCACAAAGGCTGCCATGGGCTAGCCTGACCTTCTCCACTGTGTCTCACAAGCTTCCAGAAGAACTCACAGGAGAACTCCTTAGCTCCTCAGGTCCTAGGGAAGAGGTGCCCACAATTGCTCCTTCAACCAATCCCCCTTGGGTCTCTTTGTCTTTTATATCTGCCCCTCCTTCCAGGGGCAGTAAAGAACAAGAAAGAGATGATGATGACATTTGCATGACTGCCTTTTCTATTTCTTTCTTGAGATAGCTCTTGTACCCAGGGCAGCCTTTAACCCATGATCTTTGGCCTCAGCATCCCGAGGACTATGCATCTCTTTCTTTGTTATTCTGAGAAACTACCTAACTCTGTCTCATCCTAGGGTACAGAAGAGAGCAAAGGAATGATTGTATCCAGAACAGTGTGGTGCTCCCCACTGAGCCAGTGAAGGCACTGGGCCCTTCTGTGTGGCTAGAGGAGGCTTTCTGTTGACACTTCTCTGTACACACAGAGAAAGAAAGCCACAATGGACACGTTATCTCCCTCACACTATGTTGATTGAGGAGTCTTGACACAGCTGCAGGAGTATTTCCAACAGAAAAAGTGTCTCATGTCTGAGGTCATGATGGGATGTCCTTCCTTTCTTTCAACAAATATTAATTGATGGGACGATAATAGCAGCTATGTCACCTACCCTTACAGGTTAATGGTGATGATGCTGGTAATGATGCTGCTGGCGATGATGATGGTCTTGATGATAACAGTGGTGCTGTCGATTATTGTGGTGGTATGATGTTGATGGTGATGTTGATGGTGGAGGTGAGGATGATGATGGTGATGGTTAGGATGATGACAGTAATGGTGATGCTGATGGTGGAGGGGGTGATGGTTGAGAATGGTGATAGCAATGATGATGGTGATGGTGTTGGTGAAGGTGAGGATGGTAAAGACAGGATGATGATGGTTATGGTTATGGTAGTAAGGATAATACTGATCATGAAGATGATAGTCATAACACATGTGCTGTATTATCACTTTATAACTGTCCAACAGCTTCTTTCTTAAGATGAGGGAGCCACACACATACAGTATATATCCAGAGGTCTTGGTTCAATGATGATAAGACTCATGGGGGGAGCTGTCTTCATATAATCCTGATAGAAGACCCCACACATCTTCCCTGAAACTGCAGAGTTTGAGGCAGGAAAGTCTGGGATGGGATTTCTCCTCATCCACCTCTTCAGTTTCTGGCCCTGCCTCTTGTGAATCATTTATAAACAACCTGCAGGAAGCTTGCTGTACACACCTACAGTGTTTACATCTGCCTAGGCTGTAGATGTCATCTACCAAGGTGCCATGAACAAACAATTATCAAGGTAGTCCCGGATATTACATTCAAAGTTGCTTGTCAGTCTTGGGAGTATCACCTCTCTGTATTGAGATGGTGGGACAGGACTGGCTTTGCTGTGCATCATTCCTGAGATGTGATGAAATCAATGCTGACTGCAGGAAGTATTTGGCATGGAGTCTTTTGGAGCCAGGGCCATGTTTGCGAAAGACAGAGTGAAGTGGACATACATAATGGATGTTTCTGGAACTTGGAGCTAGGAACAGAGTAGGCTAGAGTCAAGGGCATGCTTAGGGCCCTTAGAGCCTCCAGGAGCTGCTGCTGGTGAAGAATGGTTACTCCCTTCTCCGTGGTGTGTCCATCAAAGAGCTTGGACAGTGAATTGAGAAGCTGATGGTATCCTGTGACACGGAGATCAAGAACAGATTCAAAGACTGGCATATATCAACCAACTCCAATTCCTTCCCTGTGGTTTCTTCCCTTGCAGTGTGTAATCATGGCCCCAGTTGCTCACTCATAAGTGGTGATGACATATATTGACTCCTAGGATATGGTACATATTAAAGAGACAAGCTATCTAAACCATGAGAAATCATAGCTGTTGGGAATTGGTGTCCCTCATCCTTTTGCCCATCCCTACCACAACGAACTGTGGTCTGAAGAGCTTTGCTAGCTTACCTGCCATCCCAGAGTCTGCACATTCCTCAGTCTGAGCTTGAGGGACTTAGCAACAACTCCACCAGTATAGGTCTGGAAGAAAAAGGGACTGAATATGGGATTAAAGACCACCACTGTAGGAACATTAATTGTATACTCATTAAGAGTTAAATTCAATATTCAGGAAAAAAAATCCAAGCCTGAATCTTGGCTCTGTCCCTTTCTTCCTGGCTTGAAGTGCGGGAAGTTGTTATTTGGGTAGGTCCAAAAATAGTTGAATAGTTGGCAAGATCATATGGTTCAGCCTCACAGCTTTGAGGATTTAGCTCAATCATCTGACTTTAGGTCCAGGGCTTTTGTGTGCTTAATAGAAATTGTGGTGCCACCTCTTCAGGTGGCCATGGAAACCTGGAATACAATGGGTGCCTCCTGCTTGATCCTGAGCCTTCAGTGACACTTGGGTGCTGGCTTGCCTCTGGAGAAGGAGTTTCCTTCCAAGGGGCAGAATGTGTAGGAGGAACTAGACCAGCTTGCATGCTGATACCAGGCTTGGGCTGAAGTTTAAAAAAAACATTGCAGAGATACCTCCCCAGTGACAGCCTCAGGCATATTGTTCATTTGTGCCCCTTCAGAGGGATTGGAGCCAAAGCTTGGCTTGGCTTTTCCTTCCTCTTCTCCGATCCAGATGTACATTGAGAAACCCTGGGCTCTGAAAGCCAGAGGAAGGTACTAGTGAGCGTGTGTCTGAAAAGGGACCCTCTCTGTGGTCACCTCTGCTTGTGTACTCCACCTGCCTACAGAGCTGAGCCCCACAAATGCTCACTGTGGGGCTCACTGAGGGGTTCTGTGTGTTTGTATGTGTAAAGTGGTGTGCATATGTGGTTTGTGTAGGCCATGTGGATGGTGTTGGTGTGGGGTGGGTAGTGTGTGTGTGTGTGTGTGTGTGTGTGTGTGGTCTGTGTGTGTCGTGTGGATGGTGTGGTATGCACACACACACACACACACATTATGTCTAGCTTTGCAGTCAAACCAGTAGCTCATAGAAACTTGCTGTCAGCTAGCCTTTGTCCTATGTCCTGTGGAGCTGCCAGGCAGAGACGACTGTCAAGTGGGCGGGTGTTAACAGTTGCTGTTAGATTCAGTCCTGGGACCTGGCATCTGCTGCTCCTAAGCACTTCATCTTTTACAGACCAGCTCCTGCTGCCGCCTCTGGGGCATTTTGTACCTTCACTCAGCCATTCTGTCAGGACCTGTGTCCTGTGTCCTGCTCCCAGGTTCAGTATTGTGTTGGGTCCTACTTACTGGATCAGCATGCAGTATCCAACATATTCCACACCAGCCCTCACCTCATCAACCATTTAACAAACTGTAGGCAACATGATTAAAACTCCTTACCAGCAGGCGTGGGCTCCCTCTTGCCTCTTCCTTGAATACAACTCTCTTATTGGGTTGAATTTACTCAATTGCCCACTTTTTCTTCCTCTGTACACAGGAAATATTTGTTCATCTGATGGGTGATTTTATTTGTCCTGAAATTACTTACCCTGGTGTTAGAACATTCTAGAGTTTAATGAACAGTTAGTTGAGTGTTCCTTTATTTTCCCACATTTTACGACAATACTCAAACCCACTTCATGCAGTGTTTGACAAATGTAAAAGTCAGTTATTATCCAAAGTGCTTTAATTATAGAGGCAGTTACCTGTTATCTCGCGGTCTGGGCAGGCAGGGGGCCTTCTTTCTTCTCTCCCCTTTTCTGTTCGTCACTCCTTTGTTCCCTTCCCCCTGAGACCATACATCTGCCATGTCTTGATTTGTTTGTATGGTGTTGTTTTTCTGGGTGGAGACTGTACAGCTATAGTTTCCCTGCTTGACACCTGAGATAAAATGATCCTTTGAGCTCTTAGCTGGGCAGAGTTGTCTGCAGCGGCTGATAGGTGGGACTCCAGCTCTTGGTGTAAGACTGGTCACGGACCCTGCCCTGGTCACACTGCCAGGGCACGCAGCACTTAGATAGCTTGGTTACTGGATGGAGTCCTTCTTTCTGTCACAGAACGCAGTGTGGGGTGAGAGTCTCGCTCTCAGGGTGAGGCACACTGCTTATGCCTTCTTTTTTTTATGGTGAGAAAACTGGGGGGGGGGGGAGAAGCGGAGTGAGGGCCCTACTGTACAGAGCTAGGTTTGATCCATTCTGATTCTCTTGTGATCAGCTAGACCAGGATTCCTGTCCTGCAAAGGGACCAGTCTGGAGAGCCAGGTCAATATGCAGAGTCTTTCCTGAGTAGGAAAACCCATGGAAGTCAGGAGAGCCTACCGACAATCACCTAGGGAAAGAACAGCCCATGTGGAGACAGAGCTGGCAGCCAGAGTGACCCAGTGCTGGCTGAGGAAGAAGTGGAGGGACTAATGATGGTGGAGGTGAGGAATCTGGGAAAGGACCACTGTGCAGACAAGATGGCCCGGAAGGTCTCCTCTCTTGTCTTTTTTGGACAGAGCACTGCAAGGCCACTCTCTAGAAATAGCATTACCTTCCTATAAGATCTATACCTCCTTCAGTCTCGCTACTCTTCTGGCCCACCCCCAGGAGTTCATATAGTAAAAACCAAAGGGAACCTCTCTCCAGATCTGCCATCCTCAGCCTGAAGGGTTCTGGGTAATCATGAGCTGGTGCAAAGGGCTCTTCACAAAGCCCCATATCAAATGTCAAAATATTAACTCCATTCCAGTGGCATAGACCACAATTTGTTTGAACACTCACCTCCTCTGTCTCTTTTCTGGTGTGGCTCTGGAGTGCTTCATACCTGGATATGATCCTGAGAAACACGTGGGTACTGCAAGCTGCCCTTGGTGGTAGTCTGGCTACTCAGGAAGCAGTCTGGCTGCAGCCTTGGGAGGTACTGGGAAGTACAAAGCCCACAGCTTAAAGACCCCAAAGGGGAGCTTGCCAGTCATTCCAGCTCAGCGAGAGGGCATAGTCAGAACCTGATAGCAGCTCCATCTGCTGGGTGGTGTGTGTCTGGGTAGAGTATCCTTACTGGGACTGGTAGCTTCTCACAATCAACCCTTACTTGAAAACCTCATGTCCAGCATTAGAAAGGGATGGGTAATGACCAGGCTGAACTGAGCCTTGTCTGGCCAGGTCTACCACTTCCAGACTAAGAAGCCCATCCTGCCTTCCCTTCAAGAGTACAGAGTATGGGTCTCCACTGACCCTCAGCTTTTATGCCTGGAACATCAAGGCTACCACTATAATGTTCTTATCTCTCCCGGCCATCACACCTGACACCACTCCACAATGTCTTCTTCTACAGCTTGTGTCTACTGAACCTCTTCTCTGTCCATGAGAAACGGGTGATAGGGAGCTCAGGGTGATAGGCAGAGAGATGCTCACCTGCATGGGAGCAAACCCAAAGCACTCAACCACTCAGACTGGCTGGAAGCTCATGGAAGCCCTAACTTTGGGTGGCCTCCAGCTGTCCCTGAGACCGCTTGGCAAGAGATTCTGCCCCATGCCAAGCTCCCATAAAATGCAATCAACTCCTTGGGGCTGCAGACAGTTGAAAATCCCCTGGACTGCCACCAAAGGCATCCACTCCATTGCTGGCTGGCAGCTCAGCTGGGAAGTGCTGGAAGTATCCAGCCGGGGTCTCATCACTGGACTCGCTAGGATCAAGCCAAGGGACTCATGCATGTGGATTGGAGCTGACCAGCCTTAGAATGCTTAGCAGGCTTCTTTCTCCACATCTGGACTTCGCTGATCCGTGAAGTCACTGAGGCCAGCTCAGCTTCAAGGAGGGGAGAGTTTGACGACTCCAGGAGCGGAGGGTCAAAAGAGGAGCAAGTGAATTCAGAGAGGTGTATTCCACATGGCTGCCACTGGGCTTCACTGATGCCCAGTGAAATATTGTTACTCTGCATGCATCACCCTATTTAGCTCCACTCACCCTCACCTTCCCACCATGAGACCAGCATTTCGGTTGGTTCTCCATGTGCCCTCAACACAAAGCCCATCCCCGTGCACACAACACTGACTCAATATGGAGAAACAAAATCGAAGCATGAAACCCAAGCACAAGCATGCCTTCTACCTTGCTAGGTAGAAAACAGTCCCCAGGCTCTGGGCAAGGTATGTGCAAGGTGCTGGGTGCTTCTGCTGGGTTAGGAATCTCAATGTCCATTAGTGTACAATCCATCCCTAAAACTACAAATAGGAGCAGGGTCTCCATTCTTAGAGACTGAGATGGGAGAGCATGGTCACTCATCCCAGGTGTCCCCAGTAACAGGTGCCAGTGCAAGAGGGGCTTCTTGTAATTAATCATAGAGTTAGCGGTAGGCAACTGCTGCCGTAATGACAAAGGCAAGCCACTCATCCGAGCGGTAATTAGAGCTGGTTGTTCTGCTACTCGTTAATAATATCTTATTCTTATAAATATAACTGGAAAATAGGAGTGCCCTATGTGAGCCAAGCATGCTCCAAATCATCTGGGGCCTCCCAGGACTCCCCCAAGAAGTCGGGAGAAGCGAATCCAATCGTCCCGGTGGCCAATGCAGAAATGCACAGTGCTTGGATGTAACTGCAGGATTATTCTGAGCCGCTTCCTTGCATGTCCCCGACAGTCATGTCAGCCTATTGGCTGGCATGGGCTCCCCCATGGCAGATGGTAGGTGGCTGTCCCCGAACATTAACTCAGCGCATTCACCCTCATAAAGCACACTAGATCTTCAAAAATGTGCTTTACCAAATCATTTTGAGATGCCTTTTTGGATTCTGAAAACTCCATACAGCCCAGATTGGTTGGTTGCCAAGAGCTGTGCCAATGGGATTCGCTGTCTGTTAGCGACAGTTCTGTCATACTCTGAGAGGGATGTCAAAGGAGCAGGTTTTTTTTTTTTTTTGAAAGGAACTATGTTGTGAATTAATTCCCATCAGCCTAATGCTAATGAGGGCTTCTTCTCCCTTTATTGGGGTTCAGTCCTGGGTCCTTTGTTTCTGCTCTTGACCTCAGCAGGGCTCTGCTCCTTCAGAGTCTCTATTTTATCATCTGTAGGCAGGAGGGCACCATCTGCCCTGAAGGGCTGTTGAATGATTGGATGAGATTACAGATGGGCAGGGCCTGATGCCCCAGGCACCCCCATAAGTGTGAGGTTCACTAGTACAAGAGCCAAAGCATCCTTCTGAGCTTTCAGGTGCTTCTCTGAGACTACAAGGGCAGGCTCAGACACTGGCTCACTGCCTGTGTTCTTGTTCTGAAGTGACTCATTTCCATAGGAGGAGACAGAACCTGGTGTAGAGTGAAAGGCTGCAGGCATTATGTTTAATTTAAGCCTGGGAGGAGGCAACTGAACCATGGAACTTAAATCATCCTGCGATGCCACCCAGTCCCGTGCATGGAAACTGCCTCATGAAGGGAAGATGACTGCTGTTGTCACGGTAACTATGTCTTCCAGGTGTTGGGATGTGTCTCATCTCAGTATGTCCCCGGGTCTGTGCATGGGGGTTTTCCCATGTAGGACATGTCACTGTCAGTGACATATAAAAAAATGGCTGTCACTTGGAGCTGAAGAACTGACAGAAGATAGTGCTACCCCACAGGTG
Source organism: Mastomys coucha (assembly GCF_008632895.1). NCBI lineage: Eukaryota > Metazoa > Chordata > Mammalia > Rodentia > Muridae > Mastomys > Mastomys coucha. The sequence goes on along the minus strand of NW_022196893.1, from coordinate 18,220,504 downwards.
AGGCTCAGGATCCCCTTCTGCGGGTGCTTTACAACCAAGGGTCACCCTAATACCTCTAGAATTAGAAGAAGTAATCACATCTCCAACTGTGACCATAGCCAGAACACTGTGACCATGAAGCAGTCCCTAATATGTGGCTTGTGCTTGTTACTGTGTCCTTCCTAAAGCACCATTGACAAGTTCAAGTGAACAACCATATCTAGACAAAAAACACCTACGTTGCTCATTAAGCACTATTGAGCTCTTGAATCTGATCCATCGCCCATTGCCACTCAATGCTCAGGAATACTAGAGCTGGACAGGACCTCCCACACGTTACAAGGATTTGACTTTCAGGAGACCTTTAGCCTCTGCAATGCTGGGAGAGGCCAGAGAAGAAAGTTCTTGAAGGATGGACAGACCCACATTTGGAGTCGCTCCCCACTGACCTGGAAATCACTCTATGTCCCAAATAAAGATTCAAAGTAAGAGCTCCTCTCAACTATTTCCAGCCAGAAAAGATGATTTAAGGCCTTGTGGGTGGACTACAAAGTAGTCAGCCCCTGATGTATACAAGAAGATACCACAAGACTCAGTCTTCAGAATTATTTGTTCACTCCTCCTTTCTGTGATCGCCCCATTTGGGGTTGCAGCAAAGAGGAGGCAGTTCTCTGAGGCTTGGCTACCAAATGCATATCACAGTGTCTGCTGGCATTTGATAGCCCGATTCAGGTAACTGAAGACTTGTGGTTGGAGGACAGATGGCCCATGCAACCACTGTCTTCATCCTGGGGCTGTCTGATGTCTGCAGAAGTGTCTATATGATCTTATGAGAGCCGAATCGGGATCCACACATTGTTTCTCCTTTAAATATTGGCCAAAACATGTCTTAAGCCAGCCTCAAGTTCAAGATAAAGAGATACAGACAAGGAGAGCAGGATTCGTTTGCTGGGCTCCCAAATATCAGCTGGAAAAAAAACCCTGTTTTTCAAGCTGAGCTCAGGGTCCTTGCTTGAAAGTCTACCCAAACCAATTCTTCCCCTAAACAGGTCTCAGTACCCACGCTACAGAAACCCTAAACACCAAAGACAAATGGAGCTACACTAAATATTGAAGGAAGTGCCCCAGCTCAGCCTCACTCCCCAGCCCATTCTTTAACATGCCCAGAGTTTATTCATTTCTTGCTCTTTAGATTCAAACACCACTTCAACGCCAATTTAATCTAATCTCTATATTTAAATCTGAAAGCTCCTGCCAGCTGAATTGCATGTTTTTGCAGAATTCAGCTTAAAACCAAGGAGTGGTGGTGGGGGTGGGGTGGAGGAGCGTCTCCAGGGCAACAGCATACAACATCTCAAAGGCAAGTCAGCTGTGCTCCAGCTTGACTTTAGAATAGGGGGGTTGTTGATGGTACTGGGAGAACCCTAGTCACCAACAGACACCCATCTGGTTTACTCCATGTTTAATGTCATCATGTTTTAAAGATTCCTATGTACTGTATGAAAAAAGTGCCTGAGCTAGGTGTTATGGGCAATTATCTCCTCCAGGTCAGATCAGACTCTGAACAGGGAGTGCATGGGACAAAAGTAGTATGAAGAGGCCCCTCCCATAAGATGTCTATTTTAAAGGATTTGATGTAGAATCCCAGACAGAACTGGAAGTCCAGTAGGGATGCTTGCTGCCAGTCAGGACCCTTGCTAACACCTGTCTGGCTTGGCCATAGCATCAGCTCCTTGCTTTATGGTTTTAAATGCCTCCCCCTTACAAATGCACCTTTGATTCTAGTATCCTTTTCCTTATTTAGACAATGTTTGTTTTTACCTCAGAGTGTTCACCTAGCCAGCCAAGTGGACTCTCGGGTCAGAAGCATGCACAGGCGGTACAACATTCCTGGATGCTGGGTTCTCAGATCTGACCCAGAACTGGGTGAGGTGCCCATGTGCCTTATTAGGTCTCTTCTTCAAATGGGGAAGCTCCGGGTCCTGGCTGGCCGGAGGACTGAGGACTTCTCCTAGAATGTCTCTTGACTATTTGCCACAGGAGCAAAGAGCTTCTCCACTGGGTGGGACAAGTCTCTTTACCTCCATTCCTCAAAATACAAGTGTCTGGAAAGTTCAAGGTTGCAAGTACTCGCTGTTAGCATCAGGACATCCAAAGCCTGTGGCACCAAATGATGTGTTGGAACAGCAGGTCACGTCAGGACATACCACACTAGGCCCAAACAGTTCCACGTGTAAGAGGTTTAATTGAGAGGGAGAGAGGGGGTAGTGGTGTGGAAAGAAAGAAAGGGGAAAGAGAGAGAGATGGAGGAATGTTCCCCATATATATATATATATATGGGTTGTGACGTATGGCCACAGGTAAACATGGGAGGTGAGCCCAATGGATTCTGAGAATATGGTGGCTGTTGCCCTGGAAACAGGTCTATGGACCCGCCCATGCATCACAGCAGGTTTTGGATGTCCTGATGCTAACACTTGCTGAGGTGTCTTAAACTTGACTTCACACATCTGGTTCACGAAGCAATCCCTTATATAGAGCATGAGTCTGCGGTGCTTTACCTACTCGGAGAAAGACTCCTGAATTTTGATAGAGTTCCTGTCTTTATGGTTCCTCAGAGAACAACTGCAAAGTTTCCTGGTTGGAGGAATTGGGGAAGGCCAAAGCCTCACTGGTCAGAGGCTATGTCTGTCTTTAGGCTAAAGGGGAGCTGGGGGAAGATAGAAGCCACTGAAATAAGCAGCTGCTTTGACAGATCCGTGTCATGTCCTTAGGGGCATTTGTCTCTGGGATCCCAGCCATCAGCTGCTGTCTGAAGGCAAAGAAGAGAAACACAAGATAGATCAGGCCTGTGTCACACAAACACTGTACAGGGCCAGGAGGAAAGGGCTCTACATTTTAGTATTCCAATAGCAAAGACAGCGTGCGTCTATGCACCTCTGGCAAGACACTAAAGTCTTGCCCGCAGACCGGAAATCCTGCAGATCCATGAAGCTCAATCCATGGCAAAGCTTGTTTGTAAATTCACCTTGATTGTTTACTTGAAATGTCTTGCCTTCAGCAAATCGGCCTGCAAATAGCGTCAATGGGGAAGCATCGACGGGAGTGCAAAGCATGATGGGAGTGCAAAGCCTCAGAGCCTAATCAAATCCCAGCATCCTCAGAACTTCATTCTGTGTGTCACGATGGTGAGGCAGGCTGGCACGGGTTGTCCCTGGGAGAGCAGCAGGGGTACCCTGCGATGATAGTATCAGAGCTCCCCAGTCACAGGTCTGACAACCGAATACGCATGTGTAGAACATGTTGGAATGCATCCCATGGGATTTTCTCCAACAGATCCTGGCTCTTCCTTAGCTCCACTAACTTCACATAGTAACTGTCTGTATTTAGTCAAGCTACCACTATACTGCCACAGGCCACACCACTATGTCATTAAAAAAAAACCAAAAAACAAAAAACAAACAAGACTTCTCTCCCACATCACTGAGTGTACTTCAGTGCAGGTACCAACCACGGAATAAAGGTGAGTGATTAAGTGAGGCTGGGGCTGACACCACCAAAGCCTTCTACCCAAGGAGAAGAGAGGAAAGGGAAGGAAGGAGGAGGGGATGGAGGGAAGAAACAGAGAACTAAGAGATGAGAGAAAGGAAGAGGGAAGGGAGAATAGAAGAGGATAAAAAAGAAGGGTAGGCGGAAAGAGAAGAAGGAAGGTAGGAGGGATGTAATACGGGAAGCAAGGAGACCAGAAGGTTTGGGGAAGGAAGATGCATGGCTGGCATAGTCATGTATGGAAAGCTCTGCAGATAGATGGTACTTCTGGCCACAGAAACTGAGCTCAGTGGTCCAGGGGTGAATACGTCTGGCTTCTTGTTCCACATTGTGGGAACCAACTGACCACAGATCCACATATTTCAACATAGCATCCTTCTGTGCTAAGCATGAGAAAACTTTGTAATCTCCCCCTTCCTAATCCCCAGCACAATGCAGGTGCTGCTAACAGGGTGGTGACATCACATCAGATAATGAGAATCTAAAGCCTGAGGGGAAGTAAATGCAGATTCTATGAAAACACCGCTTCTTCAATTGTAGAAATAAGAGCATCCTTGGATCTTTGTATCTAGGGGTGGTAGGATGGAATCGGATAGATTGGGGATAGTCCTAGATACCATGGGGGATGTGAGGGTTCAACTGTAAGATGGAGAAGAGGAAAGTCCTGAGCTTTGGGATGGATATTTTCTGAGCTGAGAGCAACCAGATAAGGCGTGGAAGGAACAAGGAAAGATAAAGAAGGATGGAACATGTAGGGAGAGAGGAACGTTTTTTTATGGGCAGTGATCCAATATTGGCTGTGACAGGGAACCGGGAACAGCTTAGGAGGAGCCAACCTGTTACTCCCTGTGTAGTCTGACTTCTTTCTGGAGACCTAGGGGCCCAGGCTCAAGCCCCTCTCAGTCTCTTCAGGGCTAAGATGGAAACCAAGCACGCTTCTCAGAGTGGGCAGAGCAGGAGGGGCCTTGTCAGAGTTAGGGACATGGTTAGAGGTTTACAGTGTGGAGAGGGATCCTGTGAATTCTGCAGGTGTCGGCTGGAAGGGCTGGAGGCAGGGAGAGCACCATTCCACCCCCTCCTGTATGTTGTTCATCCTTCTCAGGCTGAAAGTGTCTGACTGGGAGAGCATGAAATGGTGAAGGGGTATTGCCACCCTTTATGGGATGACTAGCACAGAGATCATGATGACACAGCACACGCCCCATCATGCCACTTGCCCTGGGTCTTCCAGGACCTCTTTACTGGAGTTAGACATCTGCACTGAATGTGATAAAGAAGTTTTCTCCTGCTGAGTCAAATACTGGCCCCTGACAGGACGGTGAGCCTTCCGCTGAACCAGCCACATGCATGTAAGGATCCTCCTGGAGCTTCCTTCAGCTCCAGCAGGATGCAGAGTCTCTCACTCTTTTTCTGCTTTCCTGGCTGCTTCTGTAGCCATGGGCACAGAGCAGGGGATGAGCTTCCCTTCTTGGGCTTCACGCCCTTGGGGAAATCACTTGCTTTCATCTACTAGGCAAGGGTGGATGGAAAAAACAGAAGGAAGACTGGATGGAAGTAGGGCTTTTTCCCATTAAAAGAGAAGGCTGGAGACCCTGGGAGGAGGGGCCACAGACAGTTCAGCTCTTCCCTGCCAGGGGAGAACAAGCAACGGAAGATACTGTGGAATTGAGAATTTTTTGCTTTAGGCATTTTTCTCTCTTTGAAAACTATTCTAAGAGCAGGACTGTGCCAAGTGACTTCCAAGTCTAAATCCAGAGAGGAATTTGCAAACGCAAACTGAAATCCATTTGCTTAAGTCGGAAGGAAGCTTTGGAGTCATGCTTGTTCCCATGGTTTTACTTCATTTGAGACTCTGCAGAGAGAGGCACAGTTCCTGGAGAAGCTCGTGTTGTGGAAGGAAAGCCAAACTCTCGGGAAAACCCAGTCCTGCTTCTTGCCCAGAAGGTTTACCTCAACTCCTGCCTGCAACACTGACTGTTTCCTGGAAAAGTGGGCCCCCAGCTCGGGCTTCCTGCTTGCAGCATGCTGGGTATAAGAAATGACAGTCACTGAGCTCCAGAACAGAAGGACAGGATTTCACATCTTGGCTTCTTCATATACCCAACCTCTTGTGGCACATTGGCCCTGAATGGGAAATGGGCTCAGAGAATTAAAAGATTCCGCCTGAGAAACGTTGAGCCTGAATTCTACCGTGTGGCCTCCCTGTGAGCAAACTGAAGGTTAAAAGGAAGAAGGAGGAGAAGGAGGAGGAAGAAGAGGGGGGGAGAGGTGGGGATGGGTGGAAGAGGAGGCGGAGGAAGTAAAGGGAGGAAGAGAAGGAGAAGAGGAAGAGGAGGATGGAGGGAGGAGGTCACAGTCCACAATTGAGGGAAGCCATAGCAGGATCTCAGGACCCTAAAGCAGAAACCACAGAAGTCTGCTCACTGGCTTGCTCTCTGGCTCATGCTTAGCTAAGTTTCTTAAGAATCCAGGACCATAAGCCTAGGGATGATGATGCTGTCTACAGAAGGGCTAGGCCCTTCTTCATCAATGTCAGTCAAGACAATCTCTCAGAGACATAGTCACAGGTCAGATGGGTAAAGACCACACTTCAACTGAAGCCTCTCTCAGATTAGACTAGCTAGGCTATGTCAAATTGAGAGTTAAAAATAGCCAGGGCATCTCCAACATTCCTACGGATAGGCCTGTGGACCACATGCACACCATCTCTCTGAGTCTCAGCATGAGGTAAGTTTCACCTTTTAGAAGGTGGCTCATCTGGAATACAGCCTTCAGAGAGTCACCTCCAGGGGAAGCTTAAAGAATGCTATGAAAATACATGGACCTGGAAGATGATGACCAAAGTTCAGGAAGATAAGCATCCAGTATTGTTTCTAACATGCAGAACCTTGACTTCTAATGTGTATGTCTATGTGGGGTGCATGTGTGTCGGTCAGGAACCCAGAAAGCTTGTGTGAGAGAGAGCAAAGTGAAGCTCAGAGCGGAGGCGAGAAGGATAGCAGAATACCTCCTATGTACAGCTATAAGTGAAGAAAGGGGATCGCTGGGTTAGATAAGACTGAGTGCGGATGGGAAGAAGAAAGAGTGGGGGAATGCCACACGGGAGCCTGCTAATACTACTTTGAAACTCAATGAACAATTAATTAATTAATTAATTAAATGAAATAAATAAATAAATAAATAAATTTGTTATCCAGAAAAATAAAAGCTGTGTCTCCCTCTGCCAGGAACAAACTCATCTGTCAGTGTTACTCCCTACAGAAGACTGGGAAGTCTTTCTTCCTTGGCCTGGGGAGGGAGGTAGATAAGCACCCAGGTGAGAGCCAGTGGTGTTAACCCAGCTGAGGAGATGTCGTGGGGATTCTACTCAGAGTCACAGGGGTTCTACAATCGTCCCTACAGGACAAGTACCAGGATCACCTGAAAGCTCCAGATGTCACAAAAGGCTGGCAGTGTGAAAAGGCTATGGCAAACATTCACTGTCACCCAGGACCACGGCTTCCTCACTCCCAGAGTTGACACGGAATGGGACTGTAATCATAAAAACATGAGTCTTAATGACCATTCTGGAAGAAACTGTCAGTGACATTTTGTAATGTTTGTGTGTGTTCTTCTCCAGCTTAGAAATGTAAACACCCTGCAGGGAAATTTCTTCCTCATTTTTTTTAAAATAGAAAAATAAAAACATTTCTCTTCTTATTATTCACCTGAAAATGTCACGCTAAACTTCTGAGCAGTCTCCAGGCTTTCTGCCATCAGAGGAGTGGAATTTGCCCCACACAGAACCTCGGGGAGTGGGTCTTGTTTACTTTGAATTGCTAAACGTTTTAATGAAATTGTGTCTGCACTTGGTGAGCCCTTCAACTACAGCCTGGTTGTAAACTGGCCCTGGCTCCTGTGGTCTTTATGGCCCCTGCTCTCATGTGTAATTACCTAGCCACTGTTGAGATGGAGTGAAAACACAAAGGTCACATTAGCTGGGAAGGTGTGACATCCACATGCAAATCTTTCCCAAGCTCCTCACCAATGGGAAGAAGATACTTTATTTCTCTTAGCTGATTGCAACAGTGTCCAGGTCTCACAGAGGGTCCTGAGGCTTCACAATGAACTGAAGTTTCCACAAAACTGGTGTAACATTACCTAAGCTTGCTCAGCGCCAGTTTAAAAGGCAGGAGCCAGGACCAGGGAATCCTGGACAGTTGAAGTTCCTGAGCAGAGAGGTCGCCTGGTGTGGCCTTCCTCACAAGATCACCTGTTATCTGGCTCTTCTCCATCTTTCCTTGTATTCCCTCCGGGGAACCTTTGTAAAAGTAATTTTTATTCTCCTGTAATAATTGTCAGCTCAGACGCTGACTGCCTGTCTGCTAGCCTGGGCCTAGTCCTGGAAGTTTCTAGCTTTGGTACAATCTTTTCTAGGCCTAGAATGTTTTCAGACTCTAAGAGAGCTCTTGCTGCATAAGCCCACCCCTTCCTTGTTCCTTCTGCTCTCTGGCTAGCTGGTCAACTCTGCTGTTCTGGCTCCAACTCCTTTACAGGCTGACTAATTCAGTCTGGCTTCTATGGGCTTCTCCTGAATTACTCTGCTTGGCCTCATGCTAACTTTGGCAGTATGTTCTAATCTTCTGGCTCTTTCTCATTCTCTGGCTCCTTCTGTCTTCATCTGTGTCTAGCTTGTTCTCTCTCTGCAACCTGTCTCTGTACAACTGTCCCGGTAAAGCTGCTCTCTCTTCACTCTGCATTACTTCCTCAAGTAGCTTCCCTTTCCTCTCTCTTCTGCTGAGAGTTGGGCGTTTCCTATTCTGTCAGTTCTTTCTCTAATTCGTTATTTTGTCTGCCACCCAAGTAGACATCACTTTCAAATATGAGTGCTTTCTCCTAAAAACTAACTTTACCTTCATTGTTTGCTATTAAAGGTGTGTGCTAAGGGCTGAGCCACACCACAACTAGAAACAGGTTTTTCAGTAAATAACACAATCTCTGCTTTCACAATGTGATTAAATATCCTGCAACAAACCTCTACTGTGGTCTCATCACTAGATCACAACTGAGGCAAAGTTGGGAACTTGATACTTTACATAGAAGCAGAGAAACAGTTGGTGGGGGTGGGGACGAGTAGGGGGCACACACTAAGGAGAAACAGTGTAAAAATCAGCCCTGGGAAACTGTAGGGTCTCAGACAGGCCAGGAGTCTGAAGGTCAGAAGCACACAGGATGTTATACTAAAGAAAACAGTATCACTGGTGAGATAGCTCAGTGGGCAGAGGCAATTGAGCCTGAGCTCGTGTTCTCTCTCTCCCTCCATCCCTCCCCCCCTCACACACACACATGTGCACATACAGATAAATGTGCAAAACAATAAAAAAAAAGAAGGCTGATGAGATGGTTCAGCAAGTGAGAGTACATAGTGGTTTTGCAGAGAACCAAATTTGATCTCCCACACCAACATGGAGTGATTTACAGCCACCTGTAAACCCAGCTCCAGAGAGTCTGATGCCTTCTTCTGTGCTCCTCAGATAAGTGCATACATGTAGCACACACAGACACACAGACACACACACACACACACACACACACACACACACATGCGCGCACATACACCAATGGAAGGAAATAGTGCAATAGTGCAAAGACTGGCCCCAGGCAACTATGGAGTCTCAGGCATGTCTGAAGTTCAGAATGAGGCCAAGTGGAACACTCTATAGTAGAAACTGAGCTGCTGGGCTCAGGCCTAATTTCTTCTCCCTGGGCTCTTAAGGCCTTTCTCGTGATTGGGCATATCCACTCAGAGAGGCCAGATGAGGTAAGCTGTAATGAGCTTTGATTTTTGTCTCCTATATATTTCTGGCTATATGATCTTTGCTGCTCAAAAGTACAGTTTTGGAAATTTAGGATGCAGCTGTCCCCACTCTGATGCTCATAGCCACATGATGGTACCAGCTCAGTGCAATTGTTGAAACATAGGAATTCTCAGAGATTCCACATCCATGATGCCTGACACCTTTGCTATGATTGCTCCAGTATCTGAATGTAACCTATGGCCTCTTTACACAGTCTCCAAGTCACCTTCAGGTGACTTAGACTATCCAACACAGGTGCCTAGAGAGATGACTCAGCAGTTAGGAGTGCTCACTGCTCTTTCAGAAGACCCTGGTTTGGTTTCCAGCACTCACATGGTGATTCGAAATTTTAATTCCAGGGGAATCCAATGCATTCTTCTGGCATGAGAGATCTTGCATATGCAATACACATAGACTCACACAGGCACTCACATACACACAAATTATAGAAAGCATATTTTCAACCTGAACTTAAATAGAAATATTTAATGCTTAATATTTAAGTTAAATGCCTAAATAGGAAGCCCAGAGACAGAGAGGTAGGTCTATTGCATGTAATCAAGAAAACAGCCTTGTCTCCACAACTGTTGACCAATGTGGGGCTTCTCTTGGAGTTCAGGATGAGCTAAGAGTCCCACATAATTGGATTCTACTTTGCCTTTATAGTATCTACTTGCCTTGTGTTCTGAAGATCAAGAGATGCAGTGGGCAACTTTGGTTTTTCAATGATGGTCCTCCAGAATGGTCCTCCAGGACCCACTAGAAGATGCAATTTGCATCCTAATAGTGCTGATAAATCCCTGGGCATTAACTGGCCTGATTTAGGAGAGAAACAAGGAGCTGGTCTCAGTGCTGAAGGGCTAACATTTGGGTGGTAAGGGGTTAACTGACCTACCTGGGCCTTTGGGGAGTTGGGAACTATATTCACCTAGATGGACCAGTGGCCAATGGAAATTTCTCCTCTTAAGATCCTCTCTGCTGTTTCTCAAAGAGAGTGGAGTTTCCAAAAATAATAAAGTTCCCACTATGGACAGGCCATCTGTTGTTTGGTGATGCTCCCAGGGGGTGCGGGGGGGGGAGGGTCTGATTTTCTGCAACTTTAGAATCCAGCTACACCTCTGTCCCCAGGAGGAGCCTTCTCCTAATACAAATGGATCACACTCAAATGCCCTGGGCTGGCTGGGTTATGAGTCCTCATTAAGCTGCTACACACATCGGTCAGTGAGGCTGAGAGTATAGAACATAAAGGGAGTAGGGTCCCGCATGGAGGGATCCTGGCCTGGTAGAAGAGTTGCTACTTGCTCTCTGCATTGCAATCATGTCCTAAGAAATGTGTCAATGTGTGACCTGCCCTCTCACACTTTCAGCTCCTCCTCTTGCTTGGAATTACCTGGATGGACCTTCTCACCCTTGACCTCACCATCTATCCAACACAAAGGGCACTTTGCAGCCGGCCTCGCTTACCTGTCAGAGAAATGGGTGCCACCTTCGCTGTTTTACCTGGGGCATACAAGGTAGCATCCTGTCTGCTATGGTGAGTCATAGCAAACAACTTTGACCTTCTGGGGTCACCGCCAGCTTGATGGGTATAGTGGGCAGCTTAGAAGGTATTATAATGATGACTTCTGGTGGTGGTTCCTGAAGTCTAGATCAAAGGTAACTGAGTCTACACTCTATGTTTCTGCCCTTTGGGCTTGCCAGTGCTCTATTCTGTCCTCCAATGTTCTCTGCGAGGGGCACTTGTGGGTTGACCCTGCTGGGTGGTATTCCCATCAGTGGGTTAGACATCCAAACAGTGAGCCCTTGTGTGCCTGCAGACCATGGACTCTGACGGAGTATCTCATGGCCAGTTCTACTAAGTAAACCATGTGTCCTGTGTAGAGGAAGACACTGCCATACCCTCCTCCCTTGGCCGAGGGACGCACTGCCAACCAGCTGCCCAGACTGAGATTGGACTGGAGATGTCAAATGTTCTAGAGGAGGGTGTGCGTGACTTAAAAGTGGCTTTAAGTCTTGGGGGGCTGGCTGCTTGGCTGTCCACTTAGCCCAAGGAACCTCTGAGCAGAACATCCAGATTCCAACCAGGACAATGAGGGAGATGCTGCTTGCCTTAATGGGAACTCTCAATTACGAACTATTATTGCAGAAACATAAGATAAGCCCCTCTGAGCATATACCCCACAATGCATGAGAAGCTGCTGCTCTTTATCAGACAGCCCTGCAGGGCCTGCCTCTGCGATTAGATAAGGATCTATTGTAATAGTTGCTGTCACTCTTTGTTCTACAGTAAGAGGATTGTGTGGCTATTTCTCCGGCATCAAACCACTCTCCCTCCGTTCTTCCCAAGGTCCGCTCCCTCAGCGCAGCACCAGGCCAGGCACAGCACGGGAGTTGAGTGTTTTCAATTAATGCAATTCAAAAGTATGACTTATTACTTTAAGGCCCTCGTCTAGATTATAGACGGGCACCACTGTACATGTCTCTGTGATTGTTGAACTGCAAATATGGCCCAAGGGCTGAAAGAATATTCTAGTTCAAAGAACGGATTGGAGCTGACCAGCCATAGCATTTTGGGAAGGCGGAAAAAGAAGAAAGCCAAGTTTTGAGTGTTGTGCCTGAGAGATTGAGGGACTAGGGGACAAAGACACCCCACTCCCTGCACAGGGGGAATGGTGAGGGGGAAAGAACCAAAGATGGCATGTGTTTCCTGAGAGCATTTGGCAGGTGCACAAGGTTTTTAGACTCTTGCGGGGCCCTCACATTGAGATTGGCACAACTCCTTCCAAGCATGACCAGAGCCACCTGACATGGAAAGATTTCCTTCAGGCTTCGTTCTTTTGGCTCCACTGTTGTTGACTATTCCCTCCCTCTTTCTCACTCCCCCTAGATAAGGGTTTGCTGTTCCCAATGAAGGAAGCAGAACCCTCTAGGAAAAAGCTATCAGTGGTTCAGAGTTCCATTCAGAAGGGAAAGTGGGACACCAGGTTAAACAGACAGGCCACTACCCTTGGAACAGGGCTATGGAATCCCTGCAGGCCTGGCTGGAGTCCAGAGATCCATGCTGGGCCATGCTCCACAGCATCAACAGCAAAACTGCAGAGGCCCCTTGGGAAGTCCATTCCACACCGCAGGGATGGAAGAGCTGAGCAAGAGAAAGGAGGAGCCCTTAACCACTACCTGGGGGGCAGCCTAGGAGAGAAGTGCTCTGGGCAGCCACGTGGGTGCTCCCCAGCAGCCATCCTAAGAGGAAAGAGGTGCTGATAGGAATCTGGGAGGCACGCCTCCAGGCCCAGCTATACCCTGCACACACACCATGTCTGCCCAGAGTTCTGGATGTCTGAACTCAGGTCTTCACATTTCTAGCTAAGTGCATTAATGACTCCCCAGCCCTACAATCTGCTCTTTAATGGACCTGAAGCTGCACGCCCATTTGGTCTTGCCTTGGATAGAAGGGGCAAAAATTTGCCAGTGACAGATCAGACTAACACATAGTCCATAGTGCTGATAGCCATTCCTGAGGGCTCATCCCCTGTGCAAACACTGACCACAGGTGGAATAAGTCCTAACTCACCACGATCGCTGGAATTTCCTTGTCCTACCAGAATAGGTGGATGTGGGACCGTGAAAAGCAGTCTGTGTTCTAGGTTGAGCAAGGCTTAATTCCGGTGACCCAGTAGAAGTTTCTACAAGGGACCGAACAATAAAAAGCCACTCTCTCAGACACAGATGGCTGATTCCACGAGTCTTCCAACTTCATTAGCTTGTGCTATCCATCACATAGACAATGTCCCAAGCTCCCAGCATTCTGGCTGGACTCCACCCCAAGTCATTTGAACAAAGCCAGGTATGTCCCGCCCCACAGACAGATAGCCCAACCCACCATATAAGGGGCGATTTACTCCCTCCCCTCTTCTTCTTCTCTCTCTTCCCTCTTAGCCTCTTGCTCTTCTTGTCTTTACTTTCTCCTCCTCCCTTCCCCCTCTCTCCATGTGGCCTTGGCCAGTGACATGGTCATGGCTGGCCTCTACTTTCCTATCTCTTCTCTCTCCTTTCTATAATAAAACATTTTACAACCATGCATTGCCTCCTTTCAATTAGACATGCTGTGTGGGCCCAGCGTTTGCAGCCGTGAGACTGGACCTAGAACTCCCGCGCACCTGCTCACGCCTGAACCACCCACCAAGCAGCCGCTTCCTTTCCCTGCCCCTTCTCTCCCTTCAGCTCCAGAGCGGACTGTGCACAGCAGCCCCACATGTGGACATCCTTCACTGGGGCATTGACTCCAGTGACTAACTGATCTATGGACTCTAGGCAAAATCTGCCTTCTTCCCCTTTATCTGTCTGGTGAATATAAACTGGACATTTTAATCAGTATTCCCCAGTGAACAATGGACTTGACTGTCCTTGTAAATGCATATTATTATCCATACTTCCTGTTTTTAGATGTCTTCTCCATATCTCATTGGTTGGCATGCCAGTTTCTGGCCATTTAGAGGCACTTTTGCCCCACGTACTTCTTTGTAGGACAGGTGCATTGTAAGTATCTTATGCATGTTATGGCTTCTCTCCTTTCTTTAATGGCATCCTTTTATAAACAAAGGGTTTTACTCCTAAAGTGTTTTATGGCTACTACTGTCCTGTCTTTAAGCAATCCGAGGGTTTCCATAATGTTTTAAGATACTTACAGAGACTTGCTGCCGCTCTTCCAGAAGACCCAACTCCAGTTCCTAGCATCTATAGTCACACCAGACAGCTCACAGTTGTAAGTCTAGTTTCAGGGGGATCTGATGCCCTCTTCTGGCCTCCACAGGTATGGCATGCACATATACTCCCAACACACACACACACACACACACACACACACACACACACACACACACACACACACACGGACATAAAAATACAAATAAATATTTTAAATACTTATAGCTATGCCTCTTGTTATTCTTCAGCAACCTAAAAAGGGTACTTTCTGCATCATGAAGCAGGGTTTAGGTCCTCTTATCTTTTGCATTGTCCAGAGCTAAGCAGTTATCCTGATCCACACAGTGATGGATGGCTTCCTTGTGGGCCTCTCTCCCCTGAGCTAGGTTCTACCCACTCCTGTATTTTGCTGTTCTTTCTGTTCTGGTCCATCCATCCCTTTCCTATCTTCATGACAGTATCAACGCCTGTTGTGACTGTGTCTTCAGGAACTTGATGACCCTTTCTCCTTATTAGCAGGGTTAGACTTAATGGCACCTGGTCCCAGAGCTGAGATCTCCAAAGATTCAGCTCCTAGCCTTGAAATCATGGAAGTCAGAGTTGATTTCGCCATCAGTGTGCACTTCTGAGGGAGCCCTGCTTTGCATCAACAATTTCTGCATCTCTCTACACATACACTTAAATTTCCTCCTAGCTTTGTAAATACCTTTAAAGGATAGATTTTGAGTATTGCTTATTTATAGAGAAAAAGGTAGGAATGCTTTTACGTTTATTGTACTAATATCCAGTGCCTTTCTAAGTGCATACTAATTTTAATAATGGTTTCTAAAGTGTGCCATGGACTGTTTAGACAACAGCAGCATATCTCCCAATAATGACAACACTTTTTCCAGTGTTCTTAAGATTTTCACCCTATTCTATCAGACTGTCTAAACATAGCACATAAAAATTGTGGCTTCCTCCTCATGACTATAAAGAAAATGTTTTCAGCAATCGCACAGACTTCAGGTAGATTTCCAAACTGAGTTTTTTACCCCTCTCGCCCATGAACTTACAGCTCCTCACCCTGCCTGCTCTGAGAAGCTGAGGTTGAATATTTGTACACTGAATTTTCTAGGCTCCCTTGACAGCTGACTTCAAACTAGGTTCTGCTCATAGGAAATTATGGAGGAGAGACAGAAGGCACGAGGGGGTCGGGGGAGACTGCCTTCCCTATCTAGCTCTGTCTAGTATCCCACCATCTTCACAGGAAAACTGAGTGCAGACCTCAGAGGCATTTTCTGAATTCCCAGTCCAGCTATACTGCCCCTCCCCCTGGGCTTGCAGGCATTAACTGACATCAGACACATGGCTACTACATGCAGGGAGATCCAGTTCCTTGGAGTGTATATGTACCTGTGTATGCATGGGAATGTATATGTGCCTGTGTATATATGGGAGTGTACATATTTCTGTGTATACATGGGAGTATACATGTACCTGTGTATTCATGGAAGTGTATATGTACCTTTGTATGCATGGGAGTGTACATGTTCCTGTGTATATATGGGAGTGTACATGTTCCTGTGTATATATGGGAGTGTACATGTTCCTGTGTATATATGGGAGTTTATAGACCCATGTATATATGGGAATATACATGTTCCTGTGTATACATGTCTATGGATATGTGGATGTGCATAAGTGTGTATCTATGAATATGTCTGAGGTTCTCATAACCCCACCCTTTCACCTTTGTACCTCTAGGTCTGATTTAATCTCTTCTCCCTTAATATTTAGCCTATTTCAACCTTAGTTGGCTTACCTGATATTGGGTTTCTAACTAAATTATGTATTGAGTAGGGGTGTCTGGATGTGGACTGCCACTCATGTGGAAGGAGTAGGTTTCCTCCTTCCATCATGTGGGTCTTGGGGATTGAACTCAGATGGCCAGGCTGGGCAGCAGATGTCTTTAGCTGCTGCGCCATCTCCTCCTCCCCCACCTTTATTGCCTTGTATTATGTATGTGTTATCTCATTTAAAAGAAAAGCATTGCCTTCTATTTACCTATACACTGATAACCAGCCTGCTACTGATCTGCCTTGCACAGTTTCCACATCCCATCTGCACTGCAGTCGACAGAACAATGGTTCACATTTCTGTTGGAGTGCTGGGAATGTGGCTCAATGGAAGAGCACTTGCCTATCAATTTCAAAACCTCATGTTTGATCCTTTTTCCAAAAGTTGCTTTTTGATGTCACATTTGTTTGGAAGTGATACCAGACTATTTCAATATAGATGAATTCATGTATGCAGGTTTGCAATTTTTCTACTATAATGTCTTGATGTAGTAAATTGTATTAACATTTAAAATGTCAGCAGTTACTGCATTCAACTGTATATGGTCTCAGAAAGTAGAGGAAGAGATTGAAGATAAGGAGAGGGGGAGGAGGGGTACAGCTGATGGAAGGAGAGGAGAAAGGCAGGGCAGGGAAGAGGGTGGGCTAATGATGCCAGGGATCTCTTTCCTTTATATGCGTGTGTGTGGTTTGTCTTGCATCTCTCTTTCTGTGCTTGTCATTTCTGGGTCACATACCATCACAACGCTAGCTTTGTCAGGTGACCTGTAGGGAGCAGAAGGTCTCTTTTTCCGTAGGTCATAGGCATCTTTTCTTTGGAAAGTTGCAGGTTTATCTCCTTAAAAGCCCAGACCTTCCCTTCATCTGCCTGTGACAGTGGGTTACACTTTACTCATGTACCTGCTGGAGATTCGAAGAGAAGGAGCAAGCAGGAACCATGCTCCCAGGACCCAGTGGAAGAGCCAACCCAAGGTCATGCTGAAGGCTCCTACTCCGTTGTGTCCAGAACCATCGCCCTACAGGCCACTATTTCATTACTTGCAGGTTGTCTTGCTTCTGTGAATATTGAGTGTACTTGATGGCCAAATGCTCCCTAGAGGTTAATGTGGGCTTGAGAAACACATCACCATGGGGCTATGACTTTTCTCCATCTTGACTCTGTGTCTACTGACCTCTTATAACCCTATGAAGCAACAATAGAGTCCCTTCCTCCTGTCAGCTTTTACAAACTGTGGGCTGTTCCATAGGGTGCAGAAAGCTTATGGCTGTGTTCATAGTTTTCCTTAACTGTTTGTTTAGTTGGGACCTGTTTCAGCTTCCTTTCAGCATGCGATGGGCACCTATCTACCTATCCATTTACCTATCTATCTATAATCTATCTATTTATCTATCTATCTATCTATCTATCTATCTACCTACCTACCTACCTATCTATCTGCCTATCTGTCTATCTGCCTATCTATCTATCTATCTATCTATCTATCTATCTATCTATCTATCTATCTACCTACCTACCTACCTACCTACCTATCTATCTGCCTATCTGTCTATCTGCCTATCTATCTATCTATCTGTCTGTCTGTCTATCTATCTATTTATCTATCTATCTGGCCATCTATCTGATCTTTTACCTTTCTAGCATGAACCACATAAAACTGTTTCTAGCCTCAGATGATTTGATAAGGCAACAGAAGACAGAACACTTTAGAGACAGCTTTCAGTACTGTTTCTTCAATGCAGAATGGTCCCAGAAGCAGATGGATGTCATGATTATGCCCATCATCAGAAGTCTGGATGTCACATTCCCACCCCATGTGTGAAAGAATGCATCTCCTCCCTATCTCCTACTTGGGCCCAACACTGACCAATAACAGGGGTCAAGAATTGTCTTGTGGCTTCTTCTCTTGACTCCCAAATTGTCATTAACCTGCAAATCCTGGGTCCCATGTTGATTATTCACCTAGATCAGTGCCAACCCTCCTTCCGGAACATTCTTTGTTTACAGACTCTCTGTAGGCAAACATTAAAAATTCCTCAGCCTGTAACTCACCCAAAGTCAGGAAGGTGTGCAGGGAAGTCCCTGTAGCAAGCTGCTGCCACTGTTCATGTTTACTCTATTGATGTGAGCCCGGGCAGCATAAACGCGGAGAATCTTATGAACAGCTCTGGTATAACAGTGACGTTCTATGATAATGATGGAACCTTAGCCTGGCCTTTGACTTCTCTTTTCAGCTTCATCTTACAATGAGACTGATAACGACCACTTTGGAAGGAGACTAGTAAAAGGGGGTAATTGAGGAAATTCATATGCCCAGATTTTCTTGGAAGAAACAGTGACAGAGTGGCTCAGGTGTCAGTGCTACCACTGAGCATCTGTCTGTAATCCTCTCTCCCCATCCTAGACTAGGTCAACACTTCCACTGTGGCCATGTGATCTTTATTCTTACTGTGCAGCTTCTCACCCTTCCTCCTGGCCAGATTCAGCACTATGTGTCTCTAACATCCTTGCCTCAAAATCGGAAAGTGCATCACCAGATTCTTCTAGAGATACATACAGGTAAGGAAGGTCCTTGTGACACTACTGATAGTCATATTGTTTCCAAGGGTTCAATTTGAACACAATGGCCAGTGGCCATAGGGCTCAGTGTCTGCTAGATGACCTGAGGATGAAAGTCACATACTCAGGGGATGTGCCCACCACCCCTGGCTCTTACTCTTCACCCAATTCCCACAATCCCACCCCACAGGACCCTCTAGTTGACATCCACTGCCCAATGCAGCTGTCCCCTCTTACTACCTATCTGACACCTGTCCACATAGGCATTCCAGATAACCTGGACTGCCTCTCACTTCCTACTCTTTAAAGAAGAACGGGTGACCAAGTTCAAGTTCAGTAAATCATGTGGACTCCTGTCAGGAAGGAAAACCCATCCTCCGCTGTCTGTATAGAAAGTCTTTAGTGCAGGTTGTATTAAAGTGGAACTTAGAGGAGATCAGAGGATGCTGGGTAGCAATCTTGAGGTAATAATTGCCTTAATTTATTTTTCAGCAACCAAAATTAGAGACAAATTTGTCCCCAGTCTCCTTTCTGGAAGTGAAGTCTCCTCCAACCAGCTATATTTAATGCAGATAAAAACCTATTATAGCTACAGTCCTTCGAGGTTAACTCTCATGCTGGAAGCCCATTTTACTTTGATTTATATCTTCTTGAAATTTATTTGGAACCATAACTACCTTGTTTTTAAGGCTTATTTCTTCATATCAGTGTGTTCATATCACTCAAGCAAAATGTGGCACCGTACCTGCTATGGGTGACCATGGCAGTAGCAGTAACATGAGTCCTGGGTTCCAGGGAGAGAGAGCAAAGTGGGTACCCCTGAGCCCCTTACTTGTAGTGGTTAGCATACTCAGGGCTACTGTGAGAACTGGAATGTAGTTGGGTGTAGCCATGTGGACTTCTTTGAGGAAATGCTGTTGGCAGGAGCCCAGGAAGATGAACATGAAGAAGCTTATCAACGTTCTAGTGGACAAGACTACTAGGCAGAGGAGACTATATGAAACGGACACATTGACACTGAACAATGTTAGATGCAGAGAGGGACTCTAAGCCAGACAATGGCAAGAGACCCACACTCTCTCACAGCAGCTGCTCAATCCTTTGTATAGAGCAATTCCTTGGCATGGGCATGTGCAACTTTGGCACTGGGCATGGCCTTCACAGAGATGTCCACTAGTGGGAACCTGGGCTTAGTTTTAGAGCCAAGGAGTCTCTGTATTACCTTCAAGCAGATGTGAAGAGCACCTGAGCCTAAGCACCCATAGGCTATGATCCCAAGTAGCACCACAGAAGGTCTATAAGCATCATGTATTATTTTAAAAATCTGTTTAATGTGTGTGTGTGTGAGAGACTAAGTATATGTGCATGTGCCACATGCATGCCATGCCTGTGGAGGAGAGAGAAGGAATCAGATCTCCTGGGAGTGCAGTCCCGTGTAGGATGCCGTCCCGCAGCTCCTACTTGCGTGGGGTCC
>NW_022196893.1:18177511-18196556 GCF_008632895.1 Mastomys coucha | reverse complement strand
CCAGCGAGCTAAGTCTCTGGTTTCGGTTTAGAGTTCTTCCAAGAACACAGCAGGGCCACCACAGTCCCGGGTTACTGGGAGTTGTCAAAACGGTGTTGGGAATAGAACTTGGGTCCTCTGAAAGAGCAGTAAGTGACCTGAACCCCATCTCTCCCATTGTATTCTTGTCTCTTTCCCTGTGTCTACTCATTCTGTATCTACTGATTGTCTCTTCAAGCTCTCATGTTTAGAGAGTGCTCACGGTTTACAGTATCAGTGGCCATGTGGATGGAAGCAGAAATGGAGGAGGTAGAAATGGGCAGAGTGTCCTTTTGGAAGAGCGGGGGTGCTAAGAGCCTCTGAGTCAGGCTTCTCTGTCCTAGTAGGAATCACTCTCCCCACCACTCCACTCAGAAGATCATCTGTCTTTGCTTTCTCTCTAGTTTAGTTGCTAATCAATGGTATAGAGACAGGGTGAGCCACTGGGGCCACTGTGTGAATGCCCCAGGAGCAGGTCACCTCAGAACCACACCTCCATCTCCATTTTCAGGTTCACAATGGCACAATCCACAGAATTCTAGGAGATGCCTCTTCCTATGATGTAGGGCACAAGCTGTCCAGACATATCAGCCCCCAAGGACTGAATCTTGCTGATATATAGGGTGGGGGACACACAAGCAGCAATGATGGGAACAATCCCATGACCCTTGCTGTGAATTGCAGCTAACACTCATGGGATGTTTTACTTGACTCTTTCTGATCTTACTCCATACAGAGAAGCCATAGCTGGAGTCAGGGATGAGTCTCAAACCTACTCCACCCGTGGCTGGTATTGGTGTTGGAGCAAGTAAGCAATAAGTAACAAAAGTTGGTTTTCAGATATAACTCAGCAGAAGAGCACATACTTAGAGTGAGGCCATGGGCTCTGTCCTTAGCATTGTATGAGGGAAAAATAGTGGAATAAAATGTAAATGACCCTTTAAAAATTTACATCCATGTACATACCACTTATACATGGTATGACTTATATGTAATGATATCTCTATTAGATATGTGCTGGCAATCTAGTGACAGGCCATGATCTGAACAGAGCTTTCTGAATTAGTGAATTTTCCAAGATCCAAGAATAAGGTATCCGTCCTTTTTCTTTTCTTTACTTTTTAATTTTCCATGCAATTCTTACTAACAGAAAGGATGAACAGTGTATCAGTTCTGAGTATGACAGACTCTTATTTTTGACCTGTGAGGTTTCTCGGTTTCTCTGATGGCTGCTGCTGCTGTGCATTGGTGACACAGCCTGAGCAAAGCAGCCAGGCAGACAATGGGCTCCTTGGCACCCAGAGGAGCCACTCTTGCACTCTCATGGAGCACTGCCATTACTAGAGAAGGGCCTCATGGTGGTTTGACCCCTGTTCCCTCTTTAAATCCATGGGAAGAGCCAGGCGATCAACAGGTGAAGCCGTGGAGCAGGGCCTTGAGCCTGCACTCAAGATCTGCCATGGTTTAACTCAAGGCCTTAGAGGCAGCTTAGCTACCCTCTTGATTTATCCTTTGATTTTTTTTCTTCAGAGAAATTTCTCACAACATCTCTAATGCTTAAGAAAGCCACAGATGAAAAAAGAAAAGTGTTTTAAACTGCAGCAGTTTTATTTCCCACTAGTTGAAAAGAGAGTTGAGGGAGAAACCGTTAATGTCCAGCTATTTTTACATGTGAGTAGATTTAATCTCTTTCAGGACAACACGTTCCATATCAGAGTATTTAAGCCTCACGGGGATAACACAAGGCAATGTTTTCAAGAGCACTTCCAAGCACTGTCTGACACACCGAGGGCGGAGTCTAGCTACTTCTCCACTCTGCTTTCCTGCCAGCAGAAGGTGAGCATGAGGACCAGGCTTCCAGAGTACTGGGTTGGTCCGTGAGACTCTTCTCTGGGAAGTTCTCCTGAGCCCTGCCTCCTTCCTCTGGTCTAAGTGTTAGTGCCACCAAGGCCTATGATCCTAGTCAGGGTACGTGGAGAGGAAGGGAGCCTAGGGCTTTAGAGGACTGGCAGTGGGATGAAGGATCTCTTAGAAAAAGGAAGGGAAGAGATGATAGAAGATCCAGGAAGTAACGGAATGAAAACCTGGCAGAGAGGTGTTGGATCGCCATGGCACCAGCCAAAGCTTCAATACAATAATGATGAATTCCAGGCCGTAACACTCATGTCAGCATGGGAAACAATTACTGTCCCACTGTACTGGACAGGAAACTGAAACGTAGTGTAAGTAGTGAGCCCAAGGTCACACGCTTCCCAGCTACGAAGAGTGGAACACGGGTGAAGGACCTGGTGGCTAGCTTCAGAGCCTATACATCTTTCTGGAGCTGTCTGGTGGGAGGGGGTGGTGGGAGGACTGTGGAGTGCAGCCAAGGGTCATAGGCAAGCTCAGCCCAGCTGATGTGGCTCTACAGATATTCTACCAGCTTCCAGATGTAAAACCCACACATCCCTGGGATTTCTTCCTCCTGCTGGCCCTCCATTCCCAACCTCTTCTCACCAATCCTCCTCTTAAACCCAGTGCTCTGGTACTGGGAACCTGTGACTACCAACGTCTCTCATGAGGGCAACATGAGCAAGTCCTCGGCAGAGATGTCTCACAAGCATGCATTGCTGGGACTTAGACTGTGGCCGTGGGTTTCTCAGCCTCCTTAGCAATGAGTGGTCATACCTTGCAAAATATGATGGTGGGCTAAGGACATAGTGGTACATGCTAGGTTTAAGCTAGACCCTAGGAAACTCTTCTGGGATCTCAGGCTTCTTGTCCCAGGCAAGGGAAGAGAATAGAACTGGGATCACTGAGGTGTTTGGGTCCTAGGTCACCAGAAGTACCCTGGAGCTGTGAGTCTTACCATAGAGAGCATTCTACGCTATTACCACACAGGATCAAGGACAAGATGATGGCATGCCTGCCTCCCCACATAGAACATGGTTCCACCCATATGGATAATGCTAACATCCTCCTCCTCAGATGCCTTACAATTTAAATCCTAGTACTTCATCTTTAATCAGAAAATGTAGTGCATTGTAATTAAATGCTACAGCTTTGTGAAAGGTTGCATTTTGCGTTGAGACACTCTGTGAAAATTTGTTAATGTACTAGGGGAAAATAGTTATGATCCTACCTTTCAATAAACATCAAAATTAATCCCAGATATGCTAGCATTAATTAACAAGATGAATGCTTAAAATAGAGCCTTTGCCCCAAGCCTTCCCCCATATCAGGCTTGTAATCTATTTCTGGTTTCTGCTCTGTTACCTTGGTTTGTGGTCTCCACTAGAGGCTGCCTCAAATAGTCCTGATTATGACAAAGTGATCATATTTTTGAGATAATGGAAGAATAGATACTCTGCTATGCACACTCGTCTACTCCAGTCACATCCAAAATATCGGGGATAAAATCCTGATAAAGGATAAGAGGCAATAAGAATCCAAAAGGAGTTCTGTGCCTCCTGGATTTCAGACAGTCGCTGGTATCCCCTAACTCAGACGTGTTCTAGGTTAGTCTTTCCAATCATCAACACAGCCTCACATTTAGGCATAAAAGTACCCCAAGAAATGACTCATTAATGGCTAAGATTGGGCATTATTTTCTGGCCAGCACAATGTTTCCAACTATCCTAGTTTAATACCAAGCTGTTCATAGCTTGCAATTTCTCTCAAAGTATCTGCCTCGCCAGAGCTAGCAACAGAGGTCGAGTACATTCCTTAGGGCAATAGATAGTTTACAATAGTTAGAAATGTTTTGCATACTAGAGAGTAATGAAGGGTTTCCCTCACTCAAGGACATTAGCTAAAAGTGTTAGGTCGGAACTCCCCACTGCCTGCCCCCAGCTAGACCCAGAGAATTAGCAGGAAATGCTAGATTGAAACCTCCTGGTCATTGCCTCCAGCAGAACCAGAGAATTAACATAAGAATATCAAAATGCCTCAACAGGGAGTGTTCCACTCCTCTTACTCCTGCTTCACATCTAGCTACCAGACCCGCTGGCCTTGGTGTGGAGGTCACTTGCGTCCCCTGCTGTAACCCCCACCTGCCTATGTGACTCTTGTAATTTGCCCTGCTTGCTGTATGCTATTTAAGCCTGCTTTTCACTTTGTATACTAGGACTGGGACTCACAGAAGGACTCACACTGGCGCTCAGACTAAGACTAGAACTTAGATGGGCTAGGACTCAGATTCATGTAATCTGCAGTCCCCCGGGGCCCAGAGCACTTGGGCCCGGGGGATACAGCACCAGTCCAGAGGAGATATAGCTGCTGCTTTAGACCCAGTATGTTTCAGATAGCCTCAGATGTACCTCAACTATTGAGCTGTCAGACTTACCTTTTGCAATGACTGTAAAAGTCTGATGCCATTTCTAAGAAATACATTTAGATCCTATACTTCATGTGTTGTCTCTGTCATCATTTCTTCGCCTATGCCTTGTTGACCTGACTAGGACCCCGTTTCTCCCGCGGGTTGAGGGAGGCCCAGATCGGCCAGCCCGTGGCAATATTCCAAATTTGTTTCTTCTCAAAGTTGTGTTAGCTATACAGAGGCTTGCTCTAGTTAGCTTTCTGTTGCTACATTGAAACACTCTGACCAAAACTTAGCTAATAAAACCCTCAACCAAACAGTAGCTCAGGGAGGAAGGTGTTCATTTTAGCTTATGGTTCCAGGTCACAGTCCATCATTGAGGGAAGTCAGAGAGGGAACTCAGGGTAGGAACCTTAAGGCAGGACCGGTTGCTGTTTCACCAAATGTTAACCATAGCAGGAATAACAGCGCCTACTAAATGGCTAGCTCACTGGTTTGCTCACTGATTTGATCCCTGGCTCAGTCTTAGCTAGTTTCCTTGTCTGGGGCCAGGGCCACCTGCCTATAAATGGTGCTGCCCACAGTGGACTGGTCACAGTTACATCAATTGATAATCAAGACAGTCCCCCACAGGCCAATCTCATCTAGGCAAGCCTTGAATTGCAGCTTTTCTTCTCAAATGATTCTGGCTGGGTGTGTTAAGTTGATGATCAAGGCTAACCAGGAAAAGGCTTTAACTTTCTCTATGAGCTTTTGTTCCAACCTGTCAATTTCACTTACAAAACTGAGATTCTGATTGAGGATGCAGGGAGAGATTTGTTGGCTCAACAATATCCACTAACTTTTTTGGTTCCTTAATCATGGCTGATTTTACTATAATTCAGCTTCATCAGAGTCTCCTCTGTGATTTGAATCTGTTGAGACTTGTTTGAGTCATTTTTCAGTTGCTGAGTGGGGCCTACCCTGGGGAAGTACATTAAGAAAGATTCTGGGCGATTAATTTTGACTGTTGGCTTCATTATATTAATAAATGCCCTAGAAGGCCAGGCATGTTGATCAGTTGTAGAGTGCTTGCCTACTAGACACAAAGGGATGGATTCCATCCTTAACACCTTATAAAATTGGTGTGATGGTTGTAACACACTTGGGATGTGAGGGCAGGATGCTTAAAGTTCTGCTCAGGTATCTTGTAAGCTCAAGGTAACCTCAGATACATGCAATCACAATTAAAAATCAAACAATCAATCATCCAATCAATCAATCAGTATTAGTAATAGAGCACATGCATTCCCAGAGACCATTAGATGCCACTGATACTAATTTACTGAGTGTATTCATCCTTTTTGATGGATGTCATTGATGCATAGTGAGATATATGTGAGATGGGGCCTCTTTAGAGGAAGTAGGTCATTGGTGGGCATATTCTTGAAGCTCTTTGTTGTCCTTCCTATTCCATATAACTTCCTGTATTTCTTCCCTCTGCTTCTTGGCTACCATGATGTGAATTACTCTCATCTATTAGACACTCTCCACTGTGAAGTAGACTCTCTGCAATCATGAGCAAAATAAATCTTTCTCCCCTTAGGTTGTTTTTGTCAAGAGTACTGTTGTAGTGACATGAGAGTAATGAACACACATGCTCTGTGTAGTTATTGGTGCAAATTCCAGCAATGCCACATAGTGACTGACCCTGGTGTGTGGTCCAGAATGTCTTCATCTACCCTGAGTATTTTTCCTTTTCCTGTGTGTTTAGTAAGTGCTGAGCCAGGAGCCTTCTCCCCAGTCATCATGAGGGCATTACTTCAATGTCTTGCATCCCATCAGATCTTGGTTGATTTTCATACACATACATGAGGTTCTACCTGCACCCATCTTGATTTGGGGTTTTGCTTCATCAAGCGTTTCTTGAATTTTCATTGTGTAATGTGTTTTTTCACTCTGGGGATGTTCCATTCTCTGGGCTACACAGGGTGAGCACACCCTTGTTCTGTGTTAGCATGCAGCTTCAGCTCCTATCTCCTTATTTCACCCTATCTGTATTGCCCCACTTGATGAAATGCTCCTCTCATAGGCAGCTCATGGCAGTATCTTTGGTTGTGATCTAGTCTGGCAAGTATTGATTTATACTTAGTGTGTTCGGTCCATTTATATTTACTGTAGTTATGGATGTATTACATTTAGTTCTGCTATCTGTTTATTTTCTCTTTGCTTTCACTATAGATATTTCTCAAATCCCATTCTATGCTCTCATTGTCTTTCCACTATTCCTCTTTCTTCTCTTCCTTTCTGAAGAGATTTTAGTAAGCATCCTTGGGTTACCACACCTATGCTGAAAGAATAACCTGTCTTTCACAGTCTTTGCCTGTTGGGTTATTCTTAATTGTCGATTTGACTGAATTTGGAATTACCTCGGAGCCACACACATCCGGTCATGTCTATAAAGAAGTTTCCAGAGAGGTTTTACCTGAATGTGTGTGCCCTAATTCCATGGATTGGGGTCCTAAATGGGATAAAAAGGAAATTGAGAAAAAAAATGAACTGTGCACCAACATCCATCTCTCAGGCTCCTGACTGTAGACGCAGTGTGATCAGTCATTATTGCTGTTGTTGTTACTAGGACATAAAGAAGGATTGCATCTCCTCAAACTGTAAGCCAAAAACCTCCTTCCTTCCTCAGTTTCTTGAGTCAGGTCTATGGTTGAAGTGATGAGAGACATAACCACCAGTCCACTAGGTGGCCCCATGGCTGCCTGACACACTCTGTATGCCTTTGTCTATAGACATACTTGCTTTACATAACATTCCCTTAAAGGATTTATAAAATGTCAGAGAGATATCAAATATTCACCACATATATGTGTAAATGTGGAAATAGTGCTGACACTCTGTGTCACAAGGACACCTTGTGTCACAATGTTTTCTTTTCTTGTCCAGTGTGATCTCTGCTATTTACTGTTGGTTAATTCCACGCTTATGAGCATAAGTCAAGATCTCAGTGTCACAGGGCCTTCATACAGCTGTCTGCTCCACAGCTGACCTGGAGCTTATGAATCCATTGATGGGGAAGATAAGTCCAGACCAAGCTTTGCCATATCCCCAAAATCCCAGTCATATCATCCATTTCTACTATAGTATGAATAGCCTTTAGATATCCATATGCATAACATACAAATTTTAATTTCTATGTACTTTTTACATTTCTGCTTTTGAGAGGTACATAATCCAACTTGAATGATCTACTTCTACCTTAGAAAAAGATTTATTTTTTATTTTACGTGTATAAGTGTTTTTCTGGTGTGCATGTAATTGTATTGTGTGCACATGCATTGATTGAGGAAGCCAGAAGAGAGCATCAATATCCAGAAACTAGAGTTAACGGCAGTTTTGAGCTGCTACATGGGTACTGAGAACTGAACTCAGGTTCTTTCCAAGAGCAGAAAGTGGTTTTAACCTCTGACACATCTTTCTAGCCTCTCTACCCAGGTACACTTTTAATAGGTTTATTGAAATTCAAGTCACAGTCACATAGTTATCACTTGATTATATACAACCCAGTAGAGTTTAATCTTCACAGCACTGTATAGTAATTTCCCACATTGTAACTTAAAATCATTTTCCAAACAGTAATAAAGAAACCCTAACCCCATTAACAGTCAACTTTTTAACTCTAATATCTAGCCCCTGATCACAACTCACCCATTTTTCTAATCCTGTAGGCTTTATAGAGGGGCATCCCACAAAATAAAACACAAGCTTTACTTTGCTCACTCGCATACTTTTCCAGCCCAGGTGCTGGAGAGCCAGAACCTCATGTGTGCTCAATGGGTGCTATCCTACTAATAACCCTTCCTAGCCTGAGGGCCACGCCTTTCAGTCTAGCTCCTGTTGTTGGGTATCATCCCTCGAAGAGATGCCTTCCTGATGACAAGTGTCAGAACTCCATGAGCTTTTATGGCCAAAGCAGATTTTATTTTGTGGGTGTACCACTGTAAGTCCGGCACCACACTAGCAAACCATTGAACAAGTCCTGTCCCCCAGTTCTGTCATGTGTCTCAGCTGTCTGATCCATGAAGCTTTCAAATTGGGCTCACAATTTGGTTGGAAAGAAATGAGTCCTTTCCAATGTGAAGGAATTGTGCAAAACCAGAACAAAGGTTGAGTCTGAGAGGAATTGTACAATTTGAGTTCAGTTGTTTATGATTTTTCCACACAGTTACTCCCCCCCCCCCCCTGTTTTAAATGGAAGTGGGTTTTGAGGACTTAACTATGAAAAGAGATTAAAGGTACATTAAGAAATAGCCTATTTAATTATGTTAATTTAAAGTTTCTATTCATGGTTAAACAGCCCCCTGAAAGATGAACACAGCAAACAGAATTCCTGAACTGGACATGGTCAATTTGTTCTGCAGAATATTTCTGGTCTGCTTCCATAGAGAAAATCAAGGCTAATGTTATAGTGATGTGCAGGGCATATGGGTGCTGTGTCCTCCATCAAATCAGTGTCACTAGGCAGAGACCATTTGATGCTCACCAACACAGTTTACAAAAGGAAATGACATCAATTAGTATAGCTGCCGATATTTTTCTCCACATAGAAGGAAGAGAGTTGCATTAATTATAAGTAAAATCTCACAGTTCTCAAAAAAGCTGCCTGGATGCATTGCCTGTCTCTCCTGTGAAGAGGAAAAGGCCAGAAAATAGTGAGACATGTCCGATGTGTGTGTGTGTGACAGGAGATTGACCAGCTGCGGGTGTCCACAAAGACCCTGTGCAGAGCTCTGAACCCACCTGTGGACCAAGAGCAAGTGATAGACCAGATGGACAGGCTAAGTGGTGCTAAGCAGTCCTGGCTCCTGCGCATAGGGTGAATCCTCTAGAGACTTAATCCTGATGGGGAGGAAAGGACCCCAGTCACCAGGACCTTGCATCCTGTATCCTTTCCCACATCCTGACATAAGTTCCTATCCCATCAACATAGCAGGTAGATGGGCTTGCCTCTCTGTTCTTTCCCCTGGACTTCCTTCCCTACCTCCTTCTCTCCTCTCTTTCCTACCTCTCAACCTTCCTCTTTCTCTCTTTTTGCTCTCTTTGAAAATTAGCTTTGTTGTGGTCATTTTCTGTTTGCTGGTAAAAAATTATTTGAAATTAATTTATAAATGTATCTGAGTGGATACATATAGTTTTGATTTTGTCCTAGTAATCATCTTCTTCCCATTTTAATTTACTTTTGTATGTCGTGTGGCATGGGGTTCAGTTTTGTTCCCTTTCGTCTGAGCACTAAAACACTGTCTTCACACTGGATTAAAGGAGTGCCCTGACTTTATATTAAATTCCCCGGTATATTGAGTTCTGTTTTTGAGCCTCTTCTAGTTGGCTCATTTCTCTGTGTGTCTATTTTTAAACCATTTCAGATTTTAATAATGGCAATGGCTTTGTGAAAAATGTCTGGAATATTGAGTATGTTCTCATTTTGTAATAAATAATTTTAGCAATTTTTGGACATTTGTCGTAACATATATCTTCATGACTATTCTTTTACAATTTTTTGGTAAAAGTTTACAAAGAAAAATCCATTTATTTCATTTTCCTTTCAACACTTATTTCTGAAGCTTTCTCTGCCTTTCAGGCACTGCTGGGAACAATGGAGATGAGGAGGAAGTAGGGTGTCAATCCTGATTACAGGGACTTACACTGCAGAAGAAGAAACAGTGGGCCAGAGGGTGAGATCTGAGAGCCTTAAAAACTGATGCACCTGAGAGATGCACAGAGTGAAGCCATGGGCTCTTCTTCTCTATGGGGTGCAATCTGTATACCAGTCCAAAGGCATGGGGAATCAAAGCATTTCTGGTGGGGATGGTAAACCTCCACTGTCTACCCGACATTAGCAGGATGTGGTTCAGTTCTTATTAGGTTGACTTGTTTGCTGGGGTAGCTGAAAACAAATTGATGGGTACCCCAAGTGCCTGGAAACAACCTAAATATAGGGTGTCAATTCTGCAGGTTGGAACGCTAACTCAAATATGTAGGGTGACTCTGCTTCTGGGACCTATGGGGCAGCAACTGCTTCACCTTCTGGCCTTGGAGTGTCTATGATAATCACCCCGTTCTTCAGCATGCAGATGCACTGTTCTGGCCCCATCGTTTCATAGGTTCTGCCCTCCTTAGTGTTACTATTGCTGTGATAAAACATCATGACCCAAGCAACTTGGAAATTAAAGGGTTTTGATTGCCTTATGCTTTCCTCCATCACTGAAGGAAGTCAGGAGAGGAACTTGCATTCCAGGGCAAGGACCTAGAAGCAGGAGCTGATGCAGAGGGGTGCAATGCTATTTACTAGATTTTTCTTCATGGTTTGCTGTAGAACATGGATGAGACTACCAGCCTAGAGAAATGCCATCTGTAAAGAGCTACTTACCCCCTCATCAATCACTAATGAAGAAAATACTCTACAGGTTTGTCTATAATCCAGTCTTATGGAGGCATTTTCTCAGTTGAGGCTCTCTATCTGATGACTCAAGCTTGTGTCAAGTTGACATAAAACCATCCAGCACAGACACCTTTCCCATGCTCATGTCTGTCATGTGTCCCAATTTAACTTCTATTTTTTATTCTTAAGACAAGGTATCATGCATCCCAAAATGGCCTTGGATATACTTTGTAGCTGAGGATGACTTTGAACTCCTGACTTTCTTGCCTTTGCCACCCGAGTGCTGGGATTATAGGTATGTCTTGCTATGCCTGGTTTACGTGGTGCTGTGGAAAGAACCCTGGACCTCATGTATCTAGGCAAGCTCTCTACCAACTGAGTCATGTCACATATCAGTCAAACCAGTTTTAACTTTTATTTTTTTTAAGGAGAGCAGACATATTGCTTGGGAGTTACTTTCGATGGTATTTTAATTTGATTTCCTTTCTAAACAATTATATTTCCAAATAAAGTTGCAATCTGCAGTACTGAGGGTGGAAACTAATAATTAGATCCTGCGAACTCAGCTTTTCAAGTCCAAAGTCTGCTGCAATAATCCAGACAGAGACAGTTTCTATCCTAAAATCCTGAAGATTGGCATAGACCAAGACACACTGTCCAGCGAGCCTGCAGAGTTTGCAATCTGGAACTCCCACTGCATCATGCAGCTCTGCTCACCCCAACTGTACCCAGTACCATCTCTACCCACGTCCACTTATTTATTAAAATCATCTTTCCTCCTACTTTCTTCAACTTTATCTTGTTCCTTTTCTAATTTTTTCTGAGTAGGACATTTCAGTTATTAATTTTATCATTTTTCCCTTGTCAAATGCAGTCACTCTGAGGGTATAAATTTTCTTCCAAGTACCACTTTAACCGCATCGCATGCGTTCTGATAAGTAGCGTTTTCATTACTTTTTCAGTTTCAAATATGTTCTCTTTGCCATCCGCATATCTCCTCTTGCCCACAAATCATTTAGAAATGAATTTTTATTGAATTGCAGTCAGAGAACATGATGTGTATGATATCGATTTTTTTTTTAGTAGTCCTAAGACTTCATGGGGACTTGGAACATGGTCAAGGTTCACACTTGTTCGTCTCTTCCCTTGAGGAGGGGCTCTTTGCCTAGTGGTGGGGCCAGTTTGTGATTCTACCTAAGGCAGTCTAAGGAAGCTCCCTCCCGACAGTCCTCTACCCTTCTATGTGGGGCTTGGCTGACTCCTCAAAAGGGTCTGAGTGCAGGTTCATTTTGTTTTCAGGTCATAGGTCCTCTGTAAGGATAAGTCCATTCTTCATTGCCTCGGGCAATGAACAAATAAAGTAGCAATCATGGCTGGCTCTGTAATAGTAAACTTTGATTTTTACAGAGGTGCTTCTTATTTCTATTCCTGGTCTGCGACATGAGAACTTCCACTCATCTTGGCCTGTCCATTTCTGAGTGACACATGACAGATACCCCATCTCCATCTCCAAACTCCCACTCCACACACCAACTCCATCCCCACCCCTAGCCATTACAGGTGTGAATTTAGCTGGCTTCATATACCTGGGGGCCCTGCCGTGGTATCTTAAATCGCCCAGTATTATGAGTGTGTTCACTTAGTGTTGTTGCCTGGTCCTGAACCAGCCATCTCATTGTTCTAACCAGGCTCTCCCTCCTTCTGATGCTGCCCAGATAGAGATGGTCTCCCCCTACTCCAGCAAACTTTGAGATGCTCCATGCCAGGCATGTGTAGCTGCTTTTCAAAGAGTGGTTTGCACATGCCAGTAGAGATGGGCTTGCTTTATTCCTTTATATTTAGGTGTGCATGTATAGTTTGTATGTGTGTTTGTGTGTGTGTGTACGTGTGTGTGTGTGTGTGTGTGTGTGTGTGTGTGTGTACTGAGGCTACCTCAGCTGTTGTTTCTCAGGCATATGTCTTGCTTGTGAAACAGGATCTTTCACTGGTATATAGCCTAGAGTTTGCCAATTTATTTAGGATGGTTGGCCAGTGATGCCTCATGGTCTCACTGATTTCTTCCTCCCCAGCACTGGGATCACGTCTCACCAAGTTTGTGTGTGTGCATGAGGCTTGGGGAAGTGTGTGGGAGTACCTTTATACAGAAAGATCTATGTGGCAGCTAGAGACTGGAGTTAGAGTATCTTTCTCAAGTTGATCTCCAAACAAGGATGTAGAATCCGTAGCATGTCAGGGCACGTCATTCCCTCTTCTGCCTCAAGCCATGGTGTCACACAACCTCCCCAAGAAACTTTCCTGAAGTCCTACAGAGTTCATGGTTATGTGCGCTCTGAAGATCTACCAACAGCACTGGGAAACCACATTTGCTTTAGTCTGCTCTAGGCATCCCCAGAGTTGTGCCCCTCCAGAGGAGGCACAAGGACCGTGATCTGTTTGCTTTTAGCCCAGGCAACCCTTACATTTGGCTTCCTAATGAGGTGAGAAACGAGGCTGTGCAAGTGGCTCCTTCTATTTGAACTCACAGGAGCCCTGGTGAGCCGGGGACTTTGATGTCTGGGATGAAATGCATTCTAGAAAGTCAAACCTGAGAAGATGTGTGCCTCAGCTTGGCCTCCTACCGCCGTGCACCTGAGCAGGAATCATAATTCTTCCTAGGTGTGACCCCTCAGCCTTGCCACTTCTGAATATCTTCCTCAATGGTGAAGATTGTCATTATTTTTATGGTGCTGGGATGGCACCTGCTAGGTGAATGCTCTACCCAGTGAGCTAACCCTCAGCCTGTAGGGGTGGCAAGGAGGGCTACTCACACAGCCAGATGGCCTTTTGACCCTTCAGTCCTCTTGCGGTGACAGTACCCTCTATGTTCTACTATTGGCACTTACTGTTCTCTCTCACTTCCTCTGTCATATGCATGCATATGTACAAATGTATATATATATATATATATATGTATATGTATGTATACATATAAATGTGTGTATATATGTGTGTGTATATATATGACAGTGTGTATATATTAATGTATGTATATATATGTTATATATACATATATATGACAGATATGTGTGTATATATATGACCTGTATGTGTGTGTATATATATGACATATATGACATATATATATGTGTGTGTGTGTATATATATATATATATATATATATATATATATATATATAGCCCAGGCAACCCTTACATTTGCATAGACATATATATATATATGACAGGGGAGGTAGACATTGGGGGTCTTCCTCAATTGCCCCTCCCTTATTTATTGAGACATAGTCTCTCAGCTGAACCCAGAATTCACAGACAGGTAGCCTGTGAATGAGCCAGTTACTCTGAAACTCCCATTTCTGCCTTCAAAGGCTAAAATTACAGACACGCTGCCACACTCACCTGGCCTTAATGTGTGTCCTAGGAATTTGAACCCTGGTCCTTATGCTGTTGTGGCAAGTGTATGTCTGCTGTATGTCCCCAGCCAATATCTCCCTCTTGACATAGCATAGTCAAGGGACATGGGTAGTAGTAATATGTCCCCCCCCCACCGTGGTTTAAGGTTGTGGCAGGTGGAGAAATAGGTTCAGATACTGCCCTTTGTATGCTGTCCTTTTCCACCTGGACGGGATGAATCCCTGCACCAACTCAGCCATGTGCTCACATCTGTGATCCACCTGGCCCCACCAGTCCGGAACCTCTGCCTTACTAGGCTTGACCCTAGGAAGGAAGGGTCAGGAAGAAAGTGAAACAACCCATACCCATGTCAACTGGTGACAGAGCTCTTAGCCATGCATTTGGGGGCTATGCTGATATCCCAAAGAGATCACCCACTTGGTGGGCCAGAGCTGACATGGCAGAGTCCTGCTTCCACATTTGGATTTTTGGACAGTTTTATCTCTGTTTGAGAAGGCCACTTAAAGTTTGGGATCCTCTCACAGAGAGGGAAGAGGCTTCAGGGTGTGGAGGAAATGTGAAGCAGAGATGGCATCCATGGAGTGCTGGCTTTGCAAGTGATTTGCACTATCCATGTTCCATACCCAGGCATGTTCACTTGCAGGAGGAGTGAGAAAATTCTGGAGAGTCGAGTCTAGCCAGAGCAGCGACACTGCCCCAGAATGCTTGGAACTCCAGAGCTTAGGTTAAGAGCCATGGTGGAGAACATGCTGCAAGACTGTGAGCATCCTTGGAAAACTTGCAAGTCCTACTGAAATTGAGAGCACACACACACACACACACACACACACACACACACACACACACAAGGACTGCAATCCCGTTCATCAGAAACAGGAGCACATTCTATAAGTCATGACCCAAAGGTTCTTAGTGGCAAACTTCACAAACACGTAGAAAAATCTAGAAACAGTAAACTCTCATAAGCAATGGGATGTCTACTATGGTGCTGCAGTGAGCAGGCAGAGCATAATTCCTCAGTTGGCAGTGACACATGCTGAATGGCCACCCAGATGATTCCTACACGCGGCTCTACACCTCCAAGTAAAGACGGGCTGAGACAACACATCCTGGTGAAGACACCTGAACAAAGCCCTGACCACCAAATGTATCATCAGACAGGGACACTGTATGAAGGAGGCCACCAAGTGTCCATAGGAGCACCCCAAATGATCTGAGTGTTATTGCCCACAGGCGAGCTCCATGTGTGAGCAGTGGGGCAGTGGGGGCGGTGGAATTGTGCTAACATGCCTATCTGTGTAGATGCAATGCACCAATCTGAAGTCACGACGAGGTGAGTAGCGTGTGGAGCTGGAGTGCAGGGATAGCATCCGATGGAGGCAGTTTCCTGGGCTGCGTATCTAGACCCAGACTTAGAGTTACACCAAAGCCTTGATGACCCACATGTGTGGAAAAGCTTAGTGAGGCTGGCCAGCTGTGGTCATTATATTTGGAAATGGCAATAAGCCAGAGGCCTGAGAGTTCCCTCAAAGTTCTCATAGAAGTCCAGGACGCTCCATAGTCTGGCATAATAAATAGACTCCCCTCAGAATAAGACAGGGCTCTGTGACTTTGGGAAACAGAGTCGCTTCATTTTTATTTGGAAGGCAGGGCCCCATGACCTTGGAAACTGGGGCTGATACTCAAGGGCACACCTCTGCTGACTCCCGGCTTCCTCCTGGTACCAAAAGAGGTCAGGGAAGAAGTAAAAACAACTAGATGTCCCGATTGTATGTCTTTTTTGGCAGGCGCTTAATCTGCAAAGTGGCTGAACTTGGACCTGGGAGGAAGCTATCATTTGGGACTGAGTTATAGGGCGAAGCTGCGCCTAGGGACAGTGTAACAGCCTTTCAATAAGTCACAGTGCTGGAGAGGGGGCCCTGCCAGTGCCTGTGTGGAGGAGTCGGAAGTGAATGGGCACCTTTGGGAACACAGAGATTAATCATGTCTTACATATCATAAAGGGCCAGGGAGGCCAGGCTCACAAATCAACCACAAAGACCAAACTGGGTGCTCAACTTTTAATTTAATCTCATATTTATCTGGCTTTATAGCAGAACATGGTGCTTTCTCATGAATATGGCCATTTCTGCCACTACACGGCAGCTTCAGGGATAATATGTATGTATGGGGGATTGGAGTCAGGACTCAGGGAGGCCCAGTGATGTAGTGTGGGCTGATGCTTGCCTGCCTCAGGTCTGTCCAGACTCCACTGGAAATCTAAAGAGCTCTGGGTTACCCCACAAAAATGTGCATCCTCCTTGGTCAGCTGCAGATGGGTCAGCTGGGAACAGTGGTGATATGTGCATCCTGTCTGTGTGCTTTTTTTTATATGGATTGCTATCCTTGCATTTAATTTGATCTCTTGCTTTTAAAAGGAAAAGGTGTGGACAGGGATTGTTGTATTTGTTCCTAGTGACAAAGCAGGAAATGATAATGATAAGAATCTTGCAAGAAGAGCATCAGGTTCAGAACTCTTCTACACAATGATGGCAGGGTCTGGTGGGAATCACACACAAGGGATGTGGTCCTATGGACATGCAAGAGCATTGTGATAGATGCAAGTATCCTCTCCCACTGCAATGTAGTGTCCATCTGTGTTTTAGACATAGGTTCCTCAGTGATTCAAAAGGGGATATATTGCACTCTGCCATGTGTCTTATACATACTCTCCTCCTTCCTTCCATGCCCAGAGTCATCATCCCAGACTTTATCCCCCGGAGCACTGTAGGCACTGGGCACATGCCCCAGAAGGCCAGAGATCTGATCTCTGTTTATGATTGCCCGGCCCCCTATCACTTCCAGTACACTGGAACACCTCTCCGCAAAATAAGGACCTGACACAAGTGCCAGTCTATTTTCTTGTCCTTCACCCGGGCTTTCTTTCTTCATTCATGCTATTGCTGAACTGTGGAATTCCTCATAACCTTTGTTTTTTTTTTTTCCCTTCGCAATCTTTTCTTATCTGTTCAAACCTGTCTGAAACTTTCCCTGTCCCCAGTGGTTGGAGGTGCCTGTCTTTTCTCTCCCACTGGGTACAAATGTTTATAGGTCAGTTTTGGGTAGCTGTAGAGTGTCTAAGCAAGCTGGTGTGTGTTTTTCTAAGCAGCTCCCTCTAGCCTGCCCAGCGCCATCCACAGCAGATGGAGAACAGCAGTGTGGCTGAGTTCTGATTTCCTTTTGTAACCCAAGACCTTCATCACTTCAAAGGACTCTATGATTTCATGTGTTCCTCAGTGGCCTCACTATGCTTTGTGCATGAAAGAGGGATGGGCCAAGTGGTACAGTATGCTTACATAGACAGCAAAGAACTTGGACCTGGGGTCAACAGAAATGTAAAATAAAGGGTTGAGAACAGGAGTCATTTCTGGGAAGTTTGGGGATGTGAGGGAGGGTGTGGGTTTCTAACCTAAAGCAAATGAAACTGAGCTTACACACTCATGAAAGGAAAGGCTTTGATCAAAAGTCAAGAAAAAGGAAATGAGCAACAAACTATGAAGTCATGAGTGGAGTGAGAGGAAGAAAGCCTGTGGGGTGGCTAAGAAGGGAAACACCAATGATGGAATCATCAACAATAGAGTTGAAGGAAAAAAGTACTGATTAACAAATTGCAACGACTGGCACACGCAACTCTGATAGCCATGCTGCCCTCTGTGGCAGAGGGTGATGTGTTGGAATGGCAGTGGTCGCATCTGGAAGCACCACACTAGGCCTAAATAGTTCCACGTGTAAGAGGTTTAATTGAGAGGGAGTAGGGGTAGTGGCACGGAAAGAGAGCGGGGGGGAGAGAGAGAGAGAGAGAGAGAGAGAGAGAGAGAGAGAGAGAGAGAGAGAGAGAGAGAGAGAGAGAGAGAGAGAGTAAGATGGAGGAAAAGCTCCTATATATATATGGGTTGTGACATAGTCTTCGCAGGTAAAGGTGGGACCTGAGCCTAACGGATTCTGGGAATATGGTGGCCGTTGTCCTGGCAACAGGTCTGTGGACCAGCCCATGTATCACCGCAGGTTCTGGATGCTAACAGAGGGGGACACAGCTTGAGAAGGAGTCAAGTTCTAAGGGTGCAGGGAATCATGAGGGTCTCATCTCAGGTGGACACTTAAAACTGACTCCAGATATCCAGCACCAGGATGAAGGGTGATCCTGTTGGATGGTGGCTAGTGTGTAAGACTCTGGCTCAGCCTAGATTTTGAGTCAAGAAATTGGGATTGTACTAAGGCATCATTTCTTCCCTCTGTCTGGTATCTATCACTTATCATCTGTCTCTCCATCTATTGTCTATCTTTGTTAGCTATACACACACACACACACACACACACATCTATCTATCTATCTATCTATCTATCTATCTATCTATCTATCTA
This sequence comes from Mastomys coucha, assembly GCF_008632895.1. Lineage (NCBI taxonomy): Eukaryota > Metazoa > Chordata > Mammalia > Rodentia > Muridae > Mastomys > Mastomys coucha. Next base: position 18,178,003 of record NW_022196893.1, on the reverse strand, counting down.
TCTATCTATCTATCAGCTATTCACTTATCATCTACCTACCATCTTTCTTATATTATCAACTGTATTCCTGCCATCTATGTATAATCCATATCTATGCATGCATTCATCTATTTTCATCTTTCCAAATGTTCACCTACTATTTTAGTTGTTTAATCTGACCATTTTCCTCTGGCCTCACCTTTTAAGGGGGCAGTGACTTGGTTTTGTGTGACACTGACAGGCCAGCTGCAGGACAACCAGTGACTCACAGTTGGCCCAGGGGACAAGCGAGGAGCTCACAGTTCTTAGAATGCAGAAACGGTGACAGCAAAGACTTTGGGGTTGTTCTGGGCATATATACTTGCACACTCAGTGGTAACAGAAAACCACTGTAAACCAGACAAACTGCATTCCGACCTAGCTAAATTTTTATGAAAGAGCACCACAGGGCTTTACTTGGAGAACCAAAGCTGAGAGGAGGCCAAGGGCACTTTCCTGGATTGTACTATAACA
>NW_022196893.1:18162774-18177501 GCF_008632895.1 Mastomys coucha | reverse complement strand
CCCCGCTCCCCTCACCACTCATCAACTCTATCTCCCCAGCCCAGCAGGTGAATCTACCCAGTCGCCCTTCCTAACTCTGTAAACAGACTCATCAACATCATATACTCTTCATGCTTGTGGAGCTAGAAGAGTGAGGATGCTCAGGGTACCCCAGTTAGTGCCAGGGAGGAGCAGGCAGTGGGCACATTAATGAGCTGAGGGAAGGGAGGCGTCATGGGTGAAAGGAAGGTACCTCTAATAAAGCTTTCTTCCAGAGAGCCACTAGCTTAAGCTGTATACATATTTAGTGTTAAATGGTTCTGAAATGCATGGAAATGTTGGGTTATTGAGGGTTTTATGACAATTCCATCGAGATGTAATTGGTATCCTATAAAATCACTCACTTAAAACCTACAACCCGGAGGTTTTAGTAGAGTCACAAAACACTGGCGCCATCATTGCGACCCAATTCGGGATTATTTTCTTCACTTTGAAATAAACACTATTTCCATCGTTTCTCCAGTTCCTCTAACTCCCAGCCCTGGTCACCATTCTACTTCCTATGTATATGTCTCTCTATACTCTGAGATTTCCCAGTGAATGCAAGAAGACCACAGGTCATTCTTTGTGGCTGACCTTTACAAGCAGAACCCTCCAGTTCTCACAAGCAGCTTCTCTCAGCCTGGTTCCTTCCAATGGTGCAATAAGATTTTATGTCCTGGATAAACCACATTATCTAGACATGAGATAACCTTCTCGTGGTTCTCGTGTTTTGGCTTCTGTGATTGACTCTGTCTATATGCTTGGGGTCGGTATGTGTCTGTGTTCCTTTCAGCTTGGGAGATGCTGGATTGTGGGACATTTGGTTTAATCCTCTGAGGAACAATCAATGTGTCTTCCAAAGAGTGTTATTGACCTCTGTTCATTCTTCCCTGTAGTGTGTGTAAAGCATCTAATTCCTCCACATTCACAACAATTCTCCTTTCCATCCTTCTGAGAGCAGCTATCTTAATAGGGCTAGTCATTGAGACAGTTGGCTTGCATTTCTTATATTTATTGTATATATTAACATTTTTGGAGAAGGTTTGTCAAATCCATTGACCATTTTTTTTGTTTTGTTTTGTTTTGTTTTTCAAGACAGAGTTTCTCTGCATAGCCCTGGCTGCCCTGGAGCTCACTCTGTAGACCAGGCTGGCCTCGAACTCAGAAGTCCTCCTGCCATTTGTGTTTGGTTTACACTGGAGGCTGGCTGTCCTGTTTGGGATTGCAGCATCCCACAGCGTGTGTTGTCGTTTAAATCCAGCCTTTGATAGTTTCATTGTTCATGCCAGAGTCCTTTGGCTCTGGCGGATCCATTTCCTATTTATTTGGGTTTTGCTTTGTTAGATTCTCTTGTCTTTCTGGGGCAGACATTTGTTTTCCAAGAAGGGCTTAGAGTGCCATTATCCCTGGCTTTTTTTGTTCTTGGCAACATGTGTCTCTTATCTCTATACCGGAAGGAAAATTCCCCTTCCTTTATAGATGTTGCCCTAGTGTGTTTGGGTGACTTTTCTCTCAACTGTGGCTATGGGAAAATGAGATCAACCTCAGTACCCCTCCCCCACCTCCTTTGAAGACTGTCGTGGGACTCTCCTGGCTGCTGTATCTCTGGAAGAAGGCATGATTTTAACAGAGGACCTGGGATGCAGTTTTGATTTTCAGAGTCAGGTAATTCCTCACCCCAGGAAAGCTTCCTTCTATGCTGTTGAGCATTGTCTTCTGTTCAGTTCTTTGAAAACCTCAGTTAAGCTTCCTAGCTCCTTTGTCTTTAACCCCCATGACGGAACTCTCTTTCATTTCACTGCCCTCAGCCCTCCCCATCCTTGACTTTTGCTGTTTCTGATAAAGCTTTTATTTCTAGAAGGCTGTATTTGTTTTCCATTGTTTTCTCTTGTTGTCTCACAATGTGTCTTCAGGAGTCTTGTTTCACCGCTTGCATTTTTTAAAGAAGAGATCGGGTCACCCTTGATGTCTCTGCCACATACCATGGGTTTTGCTTTTTTTGTATTGGAAGAATCTCCTTTATTCCTCTGAGGACGTTTTCCAGGGAGGCATGCCCTCTCTGTGTCTTTTACCCATCCCTTGCCTGTTTCCATCCCCCACTGCCAAGGACATTTCCAGATGTCAGTGTCTCCTCTGGCAAGAGCTAGGATGCTCTGCAGTCCTGAGCTCTCATAGCTAGTGGAGATGCCACAGAGCCAGCCTTGTGTAGCACAGTACATGGAAGTCAGGCCTGAGCCAGAGAGGCAGGTTACTGGGAACAGTGGGGGTCCTTGGGCAGTAGTCAGAGGATACCTATGCCTGCTGCAAGAACCCATTTTATCATCTGGCTTCCATGGCAACCACAGATTAAATTCCATGAACCTCATTTTTGGTTTTTTTGCAAAATCATACTTTTCAAAGTGAGCTTTTAAAAACTCTGTTTCTACTATATTCCTCTCTTTTAAAATTAGTACACTAAGTAACAGATTTCTTTATATCTTTGTGTGTGTGTGTATGTGTGTGTGTGTGTGTGTGTGTGTGTGTGTGTGTGTGTGTACACATGTGATGGTGTATGACTGCAGAAGGACTGGCAAAGATGAAAAGAAAGACCTAGAAAAGAAACACAAGAGTTGCGCCACAGTTGTGTGTTTTGTGTCCTGTGGGGGGGTGGGTGGGAGGGGAGGTTGTTGGTTCCACCCACCCCAGGTCCATCTGCTTTGCAGGCCAGGCTGTGCTGCCCAACTGTAGCCAGACAGGGCTGGAATCCCGAGGCACTTCCCCGGAGCAATGCCTGGAGGGACCCCCAGCCAGAGCTTCTGGAGTCAGGAACCATGGGCTCCTTTGCCTCTAGGAGAAGAAGAAGTGCTCCACCTGCCATTTGGAGCTCCACATAGAATTGAGAGGTGCCTAGACTTTGCTGGAGGCTGCCAGCCAGATGCTCTCCCGGCTCTCCTGCATCCCACTGGCTCCCGAAGGAGTCCCAGAGTCACTCCCTCAAAGTCAGACATCCCAAGAATCCCCATATCCAGTCCCTCTTCTCTGGGATTAGATGTAATAGAAGGAATCATAAAAGAGAATAGACTTTTTTTTTTTAAATTCTAGGGTGTTAAAGACTGTTTTAAGACTACCATTAAAACCACAAATTATAGGAAAAGAAATAATTCTATTAAAAATTTAAACAGCATGGTAAAAATGCATAACCTAAAAGCCAGTAGAGCAAAACAAAATAAGCCTTTAAAATGTATGCCTCTGTGTGACTATAAATAGACAGAGGTAGGATATTTGTTATTTGGATAAAGAGAAAAAAAAAAAAACATCTTCTTACTTTCCAAAAATTTAAGTAGACCTACCAAGTCATTAAAAAGTATTTATTCAACAAGAGCATATAAGGAGTTGAATCAAGATTTTGTGAGGAACAATGATGACCTCCTCTGCTTCATACTAATTAGTAGAGGAGACTCAGAGCAGAGAACATCGGGTAGTTTATTCTGGAATCTCACAAGATCAGACAAGAGGCAGTCACCCTACCAAGTGCAGGGAACACTGCACTCATAACCCTGAACTCAAGTCCCGGGTTTTCTTTCTTCTGGGCTGCGTAATCAGGCAGCATAATCTTCTGCGTCATCTGCCAGTTACTTACGCTTGTCTATTTCTCTGCAAAGACAGTGGGTAGGTTCACCTCTCCGGATCACATCCCACTTATTTTAAAGCCTAGCCGGCACACAAATCTTTCACGACTGTGCATCCTTAGGCAATCTTGACTCTTAATAATTTTCTAAAGTTTTCATTCAGGGCTGGGTAGCTGAGCTAGCAGAGATAGGGTTTCCGTCTGTGGCTGCATCTCAAGTCACTTTTGTCTCGCAAGTAAAACATTGGGTGCTGTCTCACTGTTTCATCAAGAGGGGGATTACAATGTCACTTCCACAAATGGAAGCTATCTCAGTCCTCTGATAAAGCCCCGGGTAATCTGATTGCTACCAACAAGCAAACAAACAGGGAAAAATAATGTCCACATCTTTGGCCTCTCAAGAAGTTGGCAGAGGGTTAGGTAAGTCCTCTCTCTTAAAAATGACAGAGGAGAGTGTAAAAGTTTGAACCGACTCTGAATGACACTTGGCAGTATTTTCAGGCTTATTAATATGTCTAACCTTTGACGCAGCAATTCAGCATCTGGAAAGCATCCCACTTGCTCTCAGTATTGTGTGCCTGGTAATGTTTCCCTGCAGCCCAGCTCCCGTCAGCAGGATTCAGGGAGGGGAATGTCCATGAACGGGGGGAGAGGACGGTTGCAGAAATAAAACCCCATGCAATGATATTATTAAATTGTCAACTCTTTTCAAAAGAGCCCTGTGTTTACTGAAATAGAAGAAGTCCCTAATAAGTTTGAGAGGAAGTTCAGGATGGGTGGCCACACTAACATCTAGGTGGCAGTTGAAAGAACACACACAGTGATGGGATCTCTGTCATGCGCACAGAGCACCATGTGCAGGGGCCCCAGGGAACTGTCATTTTGCTACCTGCTTTTCCCAGGACAGGAATTCCAATGCTAGGGCCAGGGCAGGAGGGAGATCTTCATTCTTGTTTATATTTTAGATTTGATTGACAATAGCTAAATTTTATAGGATTGCCATGCGCTATATCCATATACTCTGCGTAATGACTGACCCGGTGACTAGCATATCTGTCACTTCTGTCACTTCAAACAGTGATCCCTGCTTTGTGATGAAACCATCAACATCTTTTGCTAACCTTGTAGAAAGTTGGATGTGGTTTGAATGATAAATGTCTCTCACAGGCTCTAGCATTTGAACCCTTAGTTTCTACCATTTGGGGAGCATTGGGGACCATAACCTTAGTGGAAGAAGAATGTCATGGGATGGGCTTTGGGATTACCTACCCCCACTCCACTTCCAGTTTTTGCCTTTGTGCTTGTAGGTGTGAGCTCCCTACCTCCTGTTCCAATTGCTTGCTGCCATACATCCCACAATGATGGACTCAACCCTACTAGAACCATAAGCCAAAATGAACCCTTTCTTGCATAAGTTACTTTTGGTCATGATGTTTTATCACAGCAAAAGGAAATTAATGAATGCAACTAACAGAATATTTCTTTTTTAAAGACAAGGTCTTGTGTCTCCTGAGCTGGCCTCACATTTGCTATGTAACTGAAGCTGAACTTGAAATTTTACACTTTTTGTCTACCAGCACATGTGGTTTTTGCCAAAGTGGGACTGGAATCCAGGGCTTTGTTCATGCTGAACTAGTATTCCACCAACTGAGCTACAGACATATTAAGCTCATGCTGCTCAGTATGATTCTCCTTTATCTGCTACATGCAGTTCCACTGTGCAAGGGTTCAAGGTATTTGCCATCTCCTCCCACAGTCAAAGATCCCTTGTACCAGGGAGATGGCTCAATGGATAAAGTGTCTGCTATGAAACATAAGGATTGAATTCAGATCTCTAGCATCCATGTAGAAAGCAGGCTTGGTAGCTCACACCTATACCACTAGGCAGAAAGAGGCAAGTGCCCGTACCTCATTGGCCAGTCAGCCTAAAGGACTGAATCGGCTTCAGGTTCAGTGAGATACCACCTTAAAATGTTAGGTGGAGGGGAAGGAGGGATGGCTCAGTGGTCATGATGCCTACTGTTCTTACAGAGGACTCAAGGTCTGTGCTCAGCATCCACATTAAGGATCTCAAAAATGCATGTAACTTCCACTTAAGGGGATACCACTCCCTCTTGTGGATTCTATGGTCACCTGCATTCACATGTGCATACACACACACACACACACACACACACACACACACACCTTTAAAATTGTGCATAGGAGAGCATGTAAGAAAAGATATCTAATGTCAATCTGTGGTCTCTACACATACATATACTCACACACTATATATACCATACATACACTATAAGCACACACACTCTACACATATGTACAAACATTTTTAAAAAGTCAGGTTGCTCTGCCCTCTCTGTAGCTCCCTCCTTCCTAACTCCATTACTCGGTCCTGGTGATGGAGCCACTGTGGAATTCTACAGTCTTGACCTACACTGAGCCACTAACCCTGTCATGAGCAGAAGCTTCAAACTGCAACAGCCTATTACTCTAGCCCGAGTCTTCCATATATATATTTCTAAACTGAAACAGGGACCCAGGAAGACTTGGAAAGGCAAGGAAGGCCCCTGGGCATTGTGTCTACCATGTGAGGCGAACATCTGCAGCAGAGCAAAGCCAGGCTTCTTCAGAGCTTGTGCGTCACAGCCCCCAATGAGCTGTTAAGCCACCGTGAAGCCCTGGGAAGGTCAGGGCAGCTCCCTGGGTGTGTTCAACTGTCGTCAAAACTCAATAAGGACATTCTGGGAGCCAGGCAAGGTTCAGGTCCTGTGACTCTGCTGACACCTGGAAAAGCTGGGGTAGGTTCTCAGCTTCTCTCAATGCTGCATGACTGGTAAGCAGGTATATATCTGGGGACAGCCACCCTCCCCACTAAACAGCAGCGGCCACCTGTAAAACACATCCTGGATTCTGGGAATGTGTCTCTCCAGCTCACCAAGTGCTGTGTATGTCCAAATTGGTAGGCTTTCAGATTCCACTCCTCATCTGCTGGGATTCTCCTGGCAGACCCTAAACTGATGACTTGTCTCCAACAGGATCTGTAAAATTTTTTGCCTAGGTTTTTTTCCCTGCTACTGGGAGCCATGGGCCAGTGGAAGAGTTCTCCTGCTCTGGTGTCTAACTCTGATCCTTCAAGGTGGCCATCACACTATGGAATGGCTGTCTCAAATGTCAGCAAAGCCATTTCTGGGAATTCGGCTGTCCTTCCATGTGAGGGCTGGCTCAGCTTAGTGCATACCTGGAATCCGTCCACACACTGAGCATCACAGCAGCCAGGAGAGCTGTGTTGAAGCTTATTTAAGCCCTGGCAGAGACACTGGCCCATGCCCCCAGAGTGGCAGCAGCTGTGTCTTGTCATAGAGTCTTCCAAACAGGGAGATGTAGGGGCCTGCTCTATAGCGCACCTGGCTTCCCAGCTGTGCCTAGAAGCCCCATAGGAATCTCTAAGGCTCTGGATACTTGCTGGCAGAGGCGCTGGCCAAGCATGGCAGCTGTTGGCAGCCCCTGTGTGTTCTCTACGTAGGAGAGGTGCTGCTCCTCCTGGCCTGGCTATGTCATACAGGACAGGTCAGAGATAGCATCTTCTTCCTCAGAGCCCAGCCCCCTCTTTCCAGCTGGGCTGAAGCCTGATTTTTGCAACGACAGGGCCCTGTCCATGCCCACCAGCCTGGAAAGTTCGTGTTCACCTTCTGAATCAGAGAGAAAAGCTCGGGTCAAGCAGAGACTTATTCCTGCCTACTTTATGCCCACAGAAAGATGGGATGAGCAGAAGTGACAGCAGGGCCACTTACAGAGAGCAGAGGCAGTGTCACTTGTGGTTATGACACAGCCTAGGTCTGTCAAGGTTGAGTGGGGAGCTTGTGTGTCATCTGTCTGTCCCCACTACCTGGAAGAAGAGGTACTGGCTCCAGGTCTACCCAGGGATCCTTTGTACCCTCGAGTTACTTTGTCCTAATAAGACCATCAGTGAGAAGCAGCGAGGGCAGGGACTACCTTGTTAATTCCTTAACAGACTCTAGCCATAATGTGGGGTTCATGCTCTCACTAAATAAACAAGCATCCTTGGGGTCCTCTGGAAGGGCACCTGAATCTCTAGCCATGGCTGTGTGGAAGGCAGAAGAATCGTGGGACATAAGACTCGGTAGAATTATACCCACCCACCTTCTCACCCACCTCAAGGACTGTCCCTACCAATGTGAGGACTGATACTAAATCCCTCCTCTAGGATTCTAGGCTCCATGAGCTCCCTTCTGCCACTTAGGATGTCTCAATTTCTAGAATGTTCTTCCGTGATTTCCCTTCATTTACCGTTACTTATCTGTCAATCTCAATCCAACACCAGGCTTTTAGGACATACCAACTGCCTATTCAAGACAAAGTCACTTCTGGATTCCTGTTACTTTGTCTTCATTAAAAATGTCGTCCATGGCACCATGGCTGTGATTCTGTCCATGGGTTGGGGAGCTTGTGTGTCATCTGTCTGTCTCCCATGGTTCACTCAACAGGACCCACTCTTCGAGTCTTCTTTGCTCACTGGCAGATATGCAAGGACACTAGGACAGAGCTGGTGACAGAGACCCTACAGACACTGCAGCAATGGAGGGACATTTGTCTTCTTGTCACTTAGTCTACAGAATAGATCCAGCTTCTTCTCAGATGACTCTCCAGATGCCATAGGTGTCGTTCTCATAGTTCCCAAGGCTAGGGAAGGATGAAAGAGGGTCTGTGTTACTGTCCCAGTCAGAGGATTAGACCTGGAGAAACCTTACTTTCACTTAGTCTTCAAACACTGGAAGGGCAGAAGGCTCTGCTGGACAGAGGAAATTCTCATTGATTGGTGCCTCATCTTGTGAGCACCCTTTAAATACCTACCCAGGATCCACATTCGTAATTAGAATTCCAGCTGGCCCTCCATACTTTCTCCCCAAGAGAGATGTACACAGAGGGCCTGCTGGCTGAACTCTGGTTGACAAATGTGCTCATTAGAGGGCTCTCTAAACACATACATCTATGAGGCAGAGAACAGTGTAATCTTTTCAGAAACTTCTGTAACTGAACGTGACAAACACTTGCTGGCCTGGATGCTTGAAAGGCTGAGGTGGGAGAGTCATTTGAGTCTAGGAGTCCAACCAAAGCTAGCCTGGACAACACAGAGACCCAGGAAACAGTTGAGTTATACCGTACTACGTAACCATATTTTGGGGTCCTGTTGGTTCCAGCCCATTGACAATTCAGACTGTGTGGACCTAAGATGCTTCTTTTTTGCACTAACCCAAAAATCACCCTGGCGTATATGCTCTTAAAGATCCACACTCACTAGCCTACAGATGCCCATCACACCTAAAACCTCTGTGAAAGAGCCCAGATGTTAACCTGCTTTGGTTGACCTTAGGGTGCTTATGATGTAGCTTTCTCACGCAGAGACCTGGTGCCGGGAGCAAAATTGAGCTTGCTCACCAGTGTGCTAGAGACAAACTTCATCTGCATTTGGCTGGCAGCCCAGTGATAGTGTAGCTGAAACCCATTTTCCATCCTTCCTTTCCTTCTAGGTAAAAGGACATTGATGTTTGTTCTAGAGACAATAACATGTCTACCAAGAACTTTACTCTGCCACCTTGCCTAAGTGAGTGGCATCATTCTATCCGGTGAGATATTCATGCATACCTTCTAGGGCTTTGGAGAGAGCTCCTGATAATGAGTCTAGTCCCTTCCCTGTTTTTCTTCTTCTGTCACCATACTGAGGATGCATGTGCTATACCTGAAGCTACAGCAATCATTTGTCAACCATAAGCGAAAGATGCAGGAAACCAGCGATCTTGGCTTTAATATCTTGAGGCCATGAAAGCAGTTAGTAATTTGTTTCTCTGTAAATGGTGCTAATGAAATCTTCACTTTGTTTTAGCCACGGTGTTGAGACACTGTCATTTGCACCTGCTTCCAAGTACACAGTTGAAAAACCTCCCTTCTGTCTGTAGAGCAGCCTTGGGAATGTTAGACCACTCAGAGGCAGCTCTTATTAATTCAATCCTCCACACTAGAAAAGTGGACACGGCTTTCATTTTACAAAGCAGGATTCATTATCAAAGGGTTTGTGTGTTTCCCAGGGTCACACTGCTTGAAAACATCAGAGCCCAGATGTTAACCTGCTTTGGTTGACCTTAGGGTGCTTATGATGTAGCTTTCTCATGCAGGGACCTGGTGCGGGGAGCAAAACTGAGCTTGCTCACCAGTGTTCTGGAGACAAACTTCATCTGCATTTGGCTGGCAGCCCGGTGACAGTGTGCACTCCAGAGGGATATCAGTGCCACTGAGTCAGAGAGAGAGAGAGAGAGAAAGAGAGAGAGAGAGACAGAGACAGAGACAGAGACAGAGAGACAGAGAGAGAGACAGAGAGAGAGGCAGAGAGACAGAGGCAGAGAGAGGATACCAGCGCTGATTGGTGAGCATTTACACTGGCGAGTCCTACTGGCCTGACTTTCTCCTGGTGTAGAGGAATACTGATGCACAGACCTGAGGTTTCTGGTAGGTTGGCAATAGCACAGAGCTATGACGAGTGAGTACCCAAGGGTCCTGTTAGGGCGGGTCCCCACATTCTGCATTCAGCAAGGGCCTTGGGACTTTATTACTCTTCCACATCTGTTAATGGGTGAGCTGGCATGATTTAAAACACTGCATCTGCTCCAGAGTTCTCTCATTCCTGCCAGATGTGGTGGATGAGGGTCTTAAGGCGGAGCCCATCCCTCGCATGGCAGACTAAAGATGGGCAGTTCTCTGCTACTCCTGGTTGCATGGAGGACAAATGAATTAGCCCTGGCAAAAAGAAGGTGAAGACCCAGGCCCTAGTCCTGTCTATCTCCTAGCCTGCCATTATTGACCATCAGGGGTTTTAGCTATACCTGAGCATAAAAGAAAAAAAAATGGCCTCCCTCCAGCCAAACCCAGACCACAGCAGGGAGCTGTGTAGGCTCAAGAACCCTCACTGCATGTGTCTCTTCAGGGAAAAACAGGAAAATGGCAAAAGACACTGGGAAGAGATAATGTACAGTCAGTTACAAGCCCTGGAAAATGCCAAGGATCTTATGACACTATGAAGAACCCCCAAGCCTCTGCTGACCATTGGGTCTACCTGCTCATTTTCCTGAAACAGTAGATCCCCCAGACTTGCCTAGATAGCCACCAGCCTGCTCTGGGGTGGGATGGGTAAGTTCAATACCCTCTGGCAGGGTCTTCTACCTGCCACTCATAGATAATGCAGTCAGCACTCCCCCTGGGACTGAGCTCTGAGGTAAGGCACTAGTATTGCCATATTTGGTAAAATCTATTTTTATCCTGTTCCCACAGAGGCAGCATGGCACTGGCAGGCGTGGGTTGGCCCTGATGAGGGGCCTGGGGGACTTATGAACCCTGCAGAACCTTGATCACCCCTGACACCCATGCAAATGCCCCCGGTTGGCCCAGAGAGCACCCCAGCCCAGCTGCCTGCTCCTATATCTCCCAGAATACCCTGGAATCTACAATCCAGGCTAGTTCCTGAGTCCTGAGTAGGGTAATCTGCAACCCCATCTCTGATACAAATCCCTAGTAAGTGCTTTCAAGTAGTCAGTTATATAAAGACAAAATGGCTCCATTTTCAAACTAGAAATCTGAGCAAGGTGGCATCAAATTGGATCATAGACCTGAAACCAGAGTCCAAACATGGCCTGTTAAAAGGCAGGGTGGAAAAAGACAGAAGAGCAGAAGACAAGCAGTGAGACTCTGTCTCCAAGGAATGACAGGGGAACATCACCCCCAATAAATCAACAAGATGACTGCCTAAGCAAGGCCTGAACACCAAAAGACATGCTAACCCAGAAGGGTAAAATCTTACAGGATCTTACCCCAAGGCACAGAAGTAAATGCAACCAAGGAAGGAAAAGATGGGGAGATGGGCTCACCAGGATGAAGCCCTCAACTGGTTACTCAATATCAAGTGGTTAGCCCAGAAATCATAATACAACCAACACATATACACACACAGAGATAGGTGTATATATCTCTATCTATCTATCTATCTACCTATCTATCTATCTATCTATCTACCTATCTATCTATCTATCTATCTATCTATTTGAATATATATTTACTCATATATACATATATGCATGTATACATATATAATATCTATATATTTAACAATGGAAATTAAAGAAAAGAAGGTCCTTGAATTTGAGAGGGAACAAAACATTATGGGAGGTATTTGAGGGAAGAGGAGGTAGGGTATGGGGGACCTTGTTAGCAGACAGTCATAAGAAATGGTGAGGATAATGAGCTCAAAGCCCAGGAATTTCAGAATTGAGAAAAGCAGAGGTGGAGCTCTTCCCTCCCTGCTTCTACCTGCTCTGAAACATGTAAACATGACACCCCACTGAGGACCATGGGTACTGAGTCATGTATCATAAATATCCGGAGTTCCCTGTGCTAATGATATATCTAGATAGGCCGGAACCATCAACCAATGAGCTTCTCTTCCTGAGAATCCCCACCCTCCCAAACACAGACAAAGGGTATTTAAACCCTGGTTCACCTGAATAAAGTATATTTATATCCACCATCAAATAGACCAGAATGAATAAGCAAGGATCGTCTCAGAGAGCTGGTTTATTAATGATCGCCTCGGAGAAGGCCTTCATCTTTTAAGAGCCTAAAACTCCTGAGGAAAGCTTTCATCCCTCCAGCCCAATCAGACAGGGTTCAGCCCATCCAGGGCTCCACCTTCCCTTCGAGCTAGGCCATGGATGCCCCGAGGGGAAGTGTAGACCCCTGTGCCTGACACCTAGCAGTACAATGATTGTCCCCGCGTACCCAGAGAGGAGGCTGGAAACCACACAGCTTTTGTCCCAGACTCCTCCATTTCCTCTTCCGGTCTGGCGAAGAAAGACAAAGGCTGTGTGAAGACACAGGACGATTTTGTTCTGCATCCCTTGAGCGGAGTGGCCGGAGTCCAGGCGAAGAGACAGGATGCGGTACGACAGAGAGAGAAGGAAGGAAATTAAAAATTTAAATTTACAAATGTCACTTCCTGTCCAGGAAGGTCCCAGGCTATCAGAACCGCATGACAGAGATGAAAAAGTGAACAACGACCTTCTCCCTGTCTTACCTAGGGCTGCTGAGACAAAATGTCACGAGTGGAGCCTGAGCAAGCACATTTCTGCGTCAATAATAGACTCAGGAGTGGACAGAGTGGCCCAGTCTGATTGCCTCAACTGGCATCTCTGCCTATCACCGTAGGTGCCCCATTTATCAGGCTGAATGCCCACAAGCCTCACACTTTTTGCATCACAGGAACTTGAGAGTGGGTAGGTTCAGCAATGAAGGGGAAAATACCACCAGCTCTCTTTTGCACTCAGGGCTATGCGCATAATCAACAGTGAGGAGACTAGACAGGGTTGGCTGGGGGGTCTCCATCTGCAGCTAGGAGGCCAGGCTATACCCTCGATGGCTGTGTGCATAGAAGCAGGGGATCTGGCTTACTTCTGAAGAAAACTGGGACACTGAGACTAAGACGAATGCGGTGCTAATATGCTGTGTTATAGAAAGGAGCAAAGCAGCTCAGAGGATTAAACCACGCTCTCCATGCCATAGACCCCTGACCAAAGGCCTGGGGAACCATTGATTTGACCACTCATATTAGCGGCTTCTTCCTGGGAAAGGTCTGAGTTGAGGGTGACACTCGCCTTTATGGGTGGTCACAGGCATGTGAAATGAGTGGATGCCCTCATTCAGGCTTAAGGTGGTTCCAGTTAGGAACACAGTATAGACCTAGAGTCCAGGTGTCACACAACAAATTTTCTCAGGGACTTTAGAGCTAGAGCTCTCCTGGGATCCATATCTTGGATTGGATGCTTGTCTAACATGAGCCCTGACTCATAGAAGGATCTTGAAGGCGGGAAGCTCATCCAACTGTTGATTATAAATGTTCTGGACTTTGGAAAATGAAAGGGGTGGTTTTTGGTATGCCTGGGCCATTCCTGGCATTATCTGGTGATCTCCCTTTTTCCATAAAGGCCATCCATATCTATACATCTCCTGATATTCAGGTCACTCATGCTCAGCACTTGCAAATATCCATGTAGCAGCTCTCCAGTGATCTTTATGATGGGTGGATCCCTGGTATGATGGTGTTGACTCTGGTATTATTTGGTCGACATTCACTTCCACAGGTAACCCTTGTGTGTAGGTCTCTTTGAATCTTCCCAGTGACATGACAAGCAAGGATTATTGATCTTTTCTAAGTCATAGACAAGCTAATTTGAAGATGGTTAACTATGGATTAAAGGTTGTGGTGCCTGCTCTGGGAAATGGCAAGTCATGAGGTCTAACACACTTCGTAGCCAGTGCCATTGACAACACTGCATTCTATACTTGAAACTTGCCAGGAAAGCAGATCGCAAGTATTCTTACAAGACAGAGAGCTTCGTGAGCTGAGAGCTATGCTGAGCATCCCGATGGTGATAACCATTCCACAGCATATCCATATATCACAACATCACACAGTACATTATAAGTGTATATAATTTTATCAACCATAACTCAATAAAGCTTGAGGCGAAGGAGATGGAATTAGAAGACACATGCAAACCACTTGTCAGTTGATGTCCAGGATGAGAGCAGTGAGCCTGTGGAGAAGATTCAGACAACCTGAGTCATCTTCATTCCACGGTCACCTTCGTCTTTGCCTTCATCAGCAAGCCTTATAGCTCTTGGTTACAAAAACAGGCTCTTTTATCACAATCTCAGGGCTTCATCCTGCCTCCAGGCAAGCTTTGCAAGATGGGCTTGTTTTTCTCCTGGAAGGGGGCACTGTACCTACAGCATGAAATTTACCTTGATGGGTACCAGACACCCTTGCTGCCAATGCCTTAGTGGCATTTGTTTGAAGATTTTTGTCTATTCTATGCTCTCTCTATCCTGAGGTATGATACCTCTCCCATGTGTTTCTCTCCAGTCTCTGGGGGAATGCACACTCACCTTTGCTGAGAGCTACATTTATTTTTATCTGTTATTTATTCTCCTGACTCATGAAATTGCACCCTTCAGGATGCCAGTACAAAATGCTAAAA
>NW_022196893.1:18142272-18162671 GCF_008632895.1 Mastomys coucha | reverse complement strand
CCTGGAATATGAATTTGAATAATTTTACTTTATGATCCCGGGAGAAAGAATTAAATAAAAAGTCAGCACACACACAAACACACACACATACTCAAACCTCTCCTCCTTGAAACTTAAATTTGAAAAGCAAAAGAACAAAACCCACAAACTCTTGGCCCAGCACCAAGGAGCTCCTGCTGTTCTCAGAATGGGTGATAAAGAAGCCATCTTAGGGATGGAACAGCTTGACCTTCAGCACAGCTCAGCACCCCTCATGGTGGCAGCCAACACATGGGACCTCTGTCTTGGCCATGATGTTCCATAAGGACTGAGTGCACGAAGCCTGAGTCCTTTACCTGTGGTCAATGTGCCTGGTCCGAGTTCGGGGAATCCAGAATACTTACCACACCCTCTCCTCACCTAAGATCTCAAGGGTTCTGGGATATCATCCTTGGTGCATCTAGAGATGCAAAGGAGATTGAATTAAGGTTCTATGTCAAGGGCCGAGAGAATAGAAAAGGATGATGGAATGATGTGTCACCAGAATGGAGTCTTTCTATGATACAGTCAATGAAGCAGCCCCCTTTCCAAGACAAAAGGGGTCATGAAGTCACCCAAGCATCCTTTCTTCCCAGGAACACCCCACAGAGAATTGGCAGGAGGTGAGTCTAGATTCTGATGGGTTATATATTGGGGTAGCATGCTGATAAGAAGTTCAAAATTCACCACTACATCCTGAGGTGGGCTGCAGCCTACTGCAAAGGATGTTCTTAGATGAGCTCTGCCCATTGTTGATATGGACAAGGAGACCTGTGTGAGAACAGCTGAGAGTGTCTAGGGGCACTGAGCATCAAGAAAACCTTAGAAGTACCAGAGGACATTTCTGGATTTCTTAAGGTAGGAAAAGAGGGGAGGAATGACAGATAGTGGATGTCAGAATGGACATTGTCTTGGGGATCTTCTATGAAACCAACAACCTCAGAGCCTAGTTGACTCAATTTGTCCAAGGAAGGGCCCTGGTAACCTAGATGGGGTCGCCATAGCCTCAAATGTGGCCATGATAAGCCCTGACAAGGCTGAACATTTCATTTATCTGAGGTAAGACATGACACACACCCAACCTTAGCAAAGAAGGGCAAACAAACATTGAATTCGCTATGCCAGGCAACATAGCTAACAGCAAAAATGTGGTACCACACAGAAGTGTCTGTGGATGGTTTTGTTTCTACTTTTTCCTTAGAAGCCCCTTGTCTTAGACCACCAGAGTACCCTGGAAGGATCCTCCAAGTTCTTTGCAGTGACTGTCTGTAGGTAGTTTCAAAAGGTCATCCCAAAGCTCAATCCATCTACCTAGCCAGCCAGCATTAGCAGGTCTGAGATACATCCAGGGCTCTATTAGGACATTCTCATCAGGAATAAGCATAAACAAGGGACATCTCTGCAAAGAAGGTGCCTCCTGAGAAATTAGACAGAAGCATGGGGCTGGGTGGCTGTGGCTCTGCCACCTGAAGCTTTAGTACTTTGGGGGCCATGATGGAGAGGTTGGGTCCTCTGAAAATAATTCGTGGGAAGGAAGGAGGTTCTCCCGAGAGACTGCACACTGTGGCCTTGAGTGATCTGCCATTCCTTGCAGCCTACCCATGAGGCCCATCTCTCATCCTTATCTACTCCCTGCAGCCTAGAAGAGATAACCTTGATCTCTCACATGAGTTCATCACCTCTCTCCTCAGAAACACTCCCCAACATCTGATGAATCCTTCAGTGTAGTGTGCATTTCCAGACCCATGCTCCTAGAAAGCCCTGGCTGTGACCACTAAGATGTACGGCACCCTACCTAGCATCCTGACACTGGAGTCTCCCATGCTGGTGCTGCCCAAGATGGCTGCATAAACTGTTGTTCTGAGCATGTGCAGACATCTATCAGAGTAGCGACTGGCTAAATGGTATGAGGAAAGGGCTGAGGGTGTGGGTGGTGTCGGTTCAGGGTTCAGGTGTGGCAGGAATGGGCTGAGTTGAGGGTAGGGATAGAGTCATTAAGAAAGGTTGGCAGAATCTGCCAATGCATTTTGATGTTGGTGAGGATAATTTAGGGAACCCTTATTGGGGCTGCCAGTATTCTGGAAACAGACAACCAGGCCGGTTCTGTTGTCAGATGCAGTCAGAGAAAGCAAATTTCATACTGTGGGAGGAAAGGGGACTCAGGCCATGCCACATTTATCTCTCCAGCACACAGAAGGATACAAAAGATGTGGTACAACTAGCACACAAGAGTCAGGAAACCATAGCCTTCCTCATAACCCTGCAAGCGAGGTGTAGGCGCCTGAAGGAGAGGCTTCTCTATCCATCTGTGTGGTTTCTCCCAGCTGGACTTAGAAAGGACCATGTGGAGACCACAGGTCTGCTACCTGGGTAGTGACAGTGAGCACGTAGTCAGTCTCCTTCATTTCTATGTCTCACCTCAGCCCTGTAAGAACCAGGAACGATAGTGGGATGGGATAGTTAAGTAACTATGCATGGGTCAAATAGCTAGTATGCAGAGCTGAATTCAGACCTTGGACCGTCAGAGCCCATGGCAGCCTTTGTGGGAAGATGCTAAGTGTCTCTCAAGATTAACAGCATTAATTAGATCTCCTGTATTATTCAGTGTGATGTCGCCAAAGGCTCCATGCTGGAAAGGTGCTAACTCAGAGTTCTTTCCCAGCCTTCCTTCTTTTCTCACAGGACAATAGCAACCACTGGTTTCTCAAGTGAAGACTAAATATCTTCCTGGGAGTATATCAGTTAGAACTTCCCTTCCTGAGTTCACCCAGCAGAAGGGTGCCAGAAGACCTTGTGAACTGAGATGCCCTTGAAAGGCAGGAGGGATAGCATGTGAGAAGCTCATGGTGAAGCATCCAGGCAGCAATGTCACTGCACCAGGTGACAGTCCTCTGGATTGAAAATCACCCAGGCAGCTGTCAATGATTGAAAGGTCAACCTCCCTCCCTGCTAAGACTTCTTAAATTTTAGATGAATTCAATCTATCTTAGCCAAGCTTTGTCACTGACAAGGGCATCAGGACTGGGGTGGGGGCTGCATATCATGCTGCCTGGGACAGGAAGAACAGGTCTAACCAGGCTTTGAGTTGAAGGAAGTTGGGCAGAGTTGGATCGACGACTTATTCCATAACAGAAACACAAAATGTACAGTTGGCTGTGGTGGGACTCTCATGGTGCTACATGGTACAAGGTACGGGGGCAGCCCAGGGGTCTTAGCCTCGGCCTTGTGAAGGGATGACATTAGCAATTGCCAGTGGGCTCTTTAAGATGCTTTGGGATGTTGGTCCACCTTCTGCCTCCCAACACCACCATAGAGGTTCCTCACATGATTTCTCTGCACCACATCCAAGTTTACCCTTGGTGCTGGGGCTGAGGTATGACTGAGGTCAGAGCAGGCATTACTGAGGACTCTGAAAAGGCACAACTGACCCTGGTGCTGTGTTCACCATTGTGCACGTTTAGAAAGGTCAATGGCATCTATCTGGTACAGGACATGAAATACCTGGGGTTCAAGTAGGTTCCCATCTGACTTTCCAAACACCAGTGCATGATGGTTACTATCTGGATGATGACAGGAGTCACTGAAAGGTCTAACTTGGTACAGGAATGGAATGTGTGGCCCTTACTTACACTTCATGATGTCACAGGCCTGTGGCAAGAAAGCCTTTTAAATTGGTGTTACTGAATATTTAAATACTTTGGTTTGTGTCTCTGGTTAGAATAGGAAAATAAAGCACAGAGCCTTTAGTCATGCAGGCCATAGGGACAGCGTGCCAGAGTCAGAACCTGTGTGGCATAGAGAAGCGCTAGAAAAATCTGCCACAGAGCTCTGACTTCTAGAATCTGTACCATGATACCAGGTGTGTGCTCTAAACCCAAGTATCCATCGCCTGTGAAGGTGTCACCCTGACAAAGGGGATCTGAAAATGAGGACTGAGAGCAGGAGTTTCCACTAGCCTTGGGGATAAAGGTGGGACAGACGAGTAAGTGGAACTCAGTGACCCACTAGGTATCTCCTGGGAAGGGATTGAGCAATTACTTTTCATTTTGATGTTTTAAAACTACAATTGTTTTTAGGCAACCTCACACATGTATACATGCATGGCAACTACTCCCATCTCCCTAGCATATGTGACCCGGACCCCACTATCCTCACAAATCTTTCTCTCACATTCATGGCTATTCTTTCTGTTTGGAGATCCACTGAGATTGACTAGGATTGTCTGAATGACCATGAGTTTGGAGTAATCTGTGGGAGTCTGCTGGGTATACAACCAAAGAGAATGTCCCCTACCCCCAGAAACTATTAACAGCTAACAGTTCAGGGGTAAAAGATGGGACCCTGTGAACCTCTCTTACTTGCTTAACCTGTTATTGATATTCTTGTGTGCACCCAGTGCTGGTAACTACAGTTGTGAGTTAATAACTGGGATAGTTGTGTCAAATGTCAGGTGGGAAACTTATAATTGATGCTGAACTAAAGTGACAGAGCAGAAAGCTATCTTTTGAAAACTATTGCTTCCTCCATAGAGGAAAGCAGCTCCCAGAGTTAATCAGAGGCTCGTCCCCTACAAAGAATGGCAAGGAATGCAGAGACTGCCTAAGATGCAGTCTACGTGACAAGTGATGCTTGTGGATACAAGCCTAAACAAGACATTGATAGCACTCTCTCTGAGAGCACTGCAGAAAAGAAGCAGGAAGTATGGAAGAGTTAGATCAGAGTGGAGGGCTGCACATGCGGTGGTGGAGTTTGGAGGCAAGGTTTTACTAAATAGTTCCAGGCTAACATCAAATTCATCAACCCCCTGCCTCAGCCCCACAGTGCTGAGACTGCAGGTACGAGACACCCTCCCCTCAGACACACTGTTGGAAATTTCCGGGTAGAAGTCTGCATTCTCTGATAACAGTCTCAGTTCCAAAGACAGAACCCCTACTCTCAGAAATAATCAATTGCTGAGAGTTCAGAGGTAAAGGATAGGACCTTGTGAAACCTCCTGGACTCTCTGCTGCTTCCATCTCAGACTAGCGCCCACTTGGAAAGACACAGTTCTTTGAAGTGATAGATGCTGGTGCTCAGCTGGGACTGCTCTTTCGGTCCCTTGCAATGACATCAAGCTCCAGTACCTCTACTAGCACCCCTCGATCTCTTTCCCTCAAGCCTCTGCTAAGCCCCTGTGATCAGTTTCCATAACTGGAGCTGTTGGGTCTCAATTATCACTATTCACATTAATTGATTCATCCTAAGTGGAAAGGAGCCTGAAGATGACACTTTAAAGAGAAAGCAGGTGCCTCCATTCCAATGGGGCCATGGCAGCCACCTGCAGAGCCTGGGGCTTCAGGGCATCATTAAACAAGAGGAAGGCAGCCCAATGTGAACTTGAAAACCATCACAGGACTGGAGCTTCAAACACCTCCCTAGAGAGTTAGCTTTTATTTTCCTGATCTCCTCATAAAGAACAAAGTATGTTTAAAACAAAAAAATATAAATAAATCTTAGAATGTGCACTTTCTACTTCTCTGTACGATGGACACTGTACTTTAATCATTTAGCAATGCATGGCCCACTGGGCAGACAGTTCAGGGACACACAGGTTGTGATGAAAAGGGCTGGTGCCACATTAGCACTGGAGTCTCTGCAATCAGCCAAGCTGCCTGAAGAAACCATGAGAGCCATTAGGATGCCAAGCAAAGGCTTGCAGCCTTGTGTGTGGGTGGTTAGAAATCGGATTGACTCTATAGACATATGGGAGCATCCAAGAGCTGAAGACGGGAGGCATCTCCAGGTTGAAACCTGTGTGCTTCACCCTCTGGCTACTGCATGCAACTAAGAATGAGCCCAGCCAGGCTCTCCATAGCCAATTAGCATGCAGTGACTCTCAGGCATTCTCTATGACCTGAGACGAGAGGTGTGTGTGTGAAGCCATACTCAGTGTGAAGTCTACACACAAGAAGGTGCTCACTGGGAGCTCTGGGGATGCATGTCTCAAGCCAGAGTGGGTTTGATGGATGATTTTGGAAATACACAGAATTTCCTGCCAGAGTCAGAAAGCTTATGCTTGAAATATTGGTTTTTATCTTATTTGAAAATAATTATCCAGATAAATATTAATCTTGGATGACAAAGCTAGCAAGAAGCACAAAGAATAGCAAGAAGGAGGCAGAGGGAGAGGCCTGACAGAGTCATCAGCTGAAACTGTGCACCGAAAACCCCATCCCCGCATGCATCCAAAGACCCTTGCCCAGCAGGTGTCTGACCATGGGAACCTTTGGTTGCCATCTGATGGCCAGAGCCACTTGGTTCTCTGGGCTTTGCATTAGGAAGGTACATTGTTAACTGAAAACAGGGCTCAACTGTGGTTGCCCTTGTCATGTGGAGAGGAATGTGATCTGTAGGCACAGTACAGGATGCTGGCCTGATCATCATATTGGGATCTAGTGCCACACCCTAGGGTACTTTGAGCAAATGAGGCTTTCCTCCTCACGGTTCTGCAGACTCGGAGTTCTAGATAAAGGCTGGAATAGGGCCATTGTCTGGTGATTATACCCTCACTTTCTACACTCCCCCCACCACACATGCACACATGCATGTACACACTAACATGCACACACTAACATGTACACACTTTGAATTAAAGATCCAACCCTCTTGGTTTTTATTTCTATTAGGGTCTTTCATGGTCTCCCCGCCTCACAAAGAGGAAGAGAGGAAAAGAGAAAGAACCAGAGACTCTGTGTCTCTTGGTGAGGACACTGTATTAGTTAGCTTCGTCTCATGGGACTAAAAGGTCAGATGCAGGCTACTTTTTAAGTTTCTAATTTTAACCTTTGTGGGCATGCATTTGTGTATGACACACGTGTATGGGTGTGTGGGCACCCTCAGAGGCCAGAACAGGGTGTCAGAGCCCTAGGAACTGGAGTTATAGAAGCTCTGAGCACCCTTACGATTTAGGTGCTGGAAACTGAACCCAGGGCCTCTGGAAGAACAGCAAGGGCTTTTAGTTGTTGAGTCATCTCTCAGGGCCGACTCGGGCTTCTATAAAGCAGGAAAGAAGCTGCATAGCTCCAAGGTTGGCAGAGTCAGTTTGTGGTGCCCACTCTGCCCTAGTTCTGGTGAGCACCCATAGTGATAATGACAACAGAAATACCTGTAATCAAGGATTAAATGAGGGGAGAAGAACCTTCTTGAGAGTGGGAGGCACCTTCCAAGGGATGACCCAGATAAAAAGAGGTTGACAGAAATAGCAGCCTGATTCCACGCCAATCTTGCTTCCCTCTGGTGAGTGGATCTACAGCTCTTCTGGCTGCCATCGGTCTTTGTTGCCATTAGACAGCATCTTCAGCCATTCAATGTGCACTGTAGCCTAAGACAGCCCCAGGAGTCCTCCATCCTACAGTATAGGATTGGTACTGCTGAGATAGTCAGCCTGATGGCTGAACAGCTACCAGGTTCTCAGCATCTCCAGGGTAAGACAGCCATTTTGAGATGCCCAGCCTGCATCCTATAAGATATCCCAGATGGCCTTTTATTACATATGCACACTCTGAAAATTCTCCGTTCCTCTAAAGAGTTCAGAGCAGTACAGTAGACATGGGGTGGGGTTCCTGGGAATCGCAGATCCTTAAGGCAAGAGACCCACATGCAAGATGGGGTGGTAGAGAGGATCATGATAGAGAACACATGATTTTACATCGTATGTTCGGATGCGTCTCTTTGTTCATATGTACTGTAACACCAAATGTCTCTGTGAACACTTGTGACAGTATGAGGGCACAGATGTTCTGGATTGTGAAGAGAGCTGAGCTAGAAACCATTTCCATGGTTGGGAATGGAAGCTGTAACATTCCATTCTGGGAGGTCAGAAGCAATCGCTATAGACTCCAGATAAAGGGAACAGGAAATGGGCTTTGAAGGTAGCTACCCCACTATAGAGGTGTATCTAAAAGAGGAGAGGCAGGGAGGCATGTGACTTGGAGGATGCTCTGTCTTCTGAGATATACCAAGGTGCAGTGATTGCTGGGAAGACTAGCCCCCAGTGATTCTCAGGGGTCATAGTAGTTTAAATTAGAATGGCCCCCAGAGGCTCATATATTTGAACACTTGGCCCCCAGTTGGTTGAAGTGTTGGGGAAGGATTAAACATTGTGGCCTTGTTGGAGGGGATATGTCAGTAGGAGGCTGGCTTGGGTATCTTAAAAAATCTATGCCACTTCCAGTTAGCTTTGTCTGACTCCTACTTGTGGGCCAGGATGTGAGCTGTCAGTGACTGCTCCAGTGCCATGCCTTACTGCATACTGTCATGCTTCCCCCCCATGATGGATATAGGCTAAAATCCTCTGCGACTGTGCGCTCCAAACTAAATGTTTTCTCTCACAAGTTGCCTTGGTCATGGTGTTTTGTCGTGATAATAAAAAAAGCATCCAAGACGAGTTAACATCGTTGGTCTTGTCAGGGGAACCAGGAGTGTGTTAGTCAGCCCACGCATGGTGCTGGGGCAGCCATTTGTGAAGGGAAAGCTCGCCACTGTGTTGATAGGGGCCCTTGAGCAAGGGTCAGTATATTCCTTAGAAATCCCATGCCCAGCAATGACCCAAGCCCAGCCAGGGCCCATCTGTCAAGTCTAAACCAGTGACTGCTTGGCAATTGGACCTTTATTCCCAACATGGCTCCTTACAATCAATTTTCATGACTAATTAACAGCACTGCAGATCTGTTAGCTCCAGAAACCAGATATCTCTCACTGTTTTATAAAATCAATAGTCTCTGTGGGTTTCTAATGTGGTGACCATGTTCTTTGCTCCACAATCATTTCAGTGCATTTTCTGTTTCTCTAAAATGTGGTGTGTGTGTGTGTTTACACATGTGTGTATCTATATCTATACCTATATATCTCTCTCTATATATATCAGTTTGTCTATGCACTTATGTGTCTGTGAATGTATCCATGTATGACTATGTGCATGTGTCTGTGTAGTTTGTGTGTGTAACTACATGCATATGTATCTTTGTATCTATGTGTGTGTATGTGTGTATATGAATCTGAATCTGTGTGTCTGTGTGCATGTGTATCTGTATATATGTATGTATGTGTGCATGAGTGTGGCTGTGTGTGTATACATGTAAATACATATATGAAGAAGCCTTCCTGAATGAGATAACTGTCAGGTCTGCCTATCAGAACAGGATTTGCTATACAGTTGATGCCTAAGTCCATCCTCATCGCTAAGGACAGTGGTCTGAAGCCCCATTCTTTCAGGCAACAGGGTTGTTCTTACAGCTGTCTCCTTCCCTTTGATGTTGTGACTCTTCATTTTTGGTCTCTGTATTTATTTCTGTTTCTCCTCGTTGGATCTGTTAGGCCCTATACAGTGTGATTCATGGGTTTAATTAATTCTCAAAAGTTCTTTGCATTATGTTCAGTATTGCTCTTTTTGCGCTTCCCTTTTTCTCCCCCTCTCTCCTCCTCCCTCTTCCCTTTCCTCCATGCCTTGTCCCTATGATGTCACACAGAGATGTAAGCTTTCCCTTGCTACCTCCTATCCCCTTAGTCTTGCCTATTTCCATAGCTGTTCACAGATACTGCACTCTGGATGATTGTGAGCGCTCTCTTCCACTCTCCTCGTCCCCTGTTCAAGCAATTTAAACTATACCCTATTCGGTGAGAATTAAATGTAACTGATGTTTGCTGTGGAAAATTCTGTATAAAATAGATCTGACCCCTTCAACAGTCTTCTCCCTTCCTCTCTCGGGTAAAATTGACTTCTTTCTTATATACAATTATTTATTGACATGGTTCATCATTATTTGAGGCAATAGACAGTTAGATAATGACTTTTATTACTGCAAAGTTATTTTCCTGGCTTCCACTGAACCAAAATCCCAGATACTGAAAAGACGGAGCCTGCTTGTGAGGATGTGGCAGAGGAAGAAACGCAGGCGGGTCCATCCATAATTTTGGAAGCAGATCAACCCTATTATTCCATTTGTTTTCTTATTTATTCAGGGGGCGTTGTGTGTGTCATGGTGTGCCTGTGAGAGGACAGGCACTCCATAAGATCCCCTTTAATGTATATAAATTCAGTATATTCATTATGTTCTTCTAAAGAGCAGTAGTTCTAGAACAACCCTTTGGGGGTTGAGTCACCCTTTCACAGGGGTTGCATATCAGATTTTTTTGCATATCAGATATTTACATTATGATTCATAAAGTGGCAAATTATAGTTATAAAGGAGCAATGAAAATAATGTTATGGTTGGGGCAGCCACCTTAGCACGAGGGACTGTTATAAAGGGTCACAGCACTGGGAAGGTTGAGAAACTACCCAACTAGAGAACCCTAATACAGTGGAGAATAGTTTCTTTCTTGATCCTTTTCTTCATGGTAGGAGGGCATTTAATGGAAGAGTCTAGAGTCAGGTCCCACTGCAGTCACTCCCCTGCCACAGCTCTGACCTTGGATTCCACGGCCAATGAAGCAGTTCTGAGACAGCACAGCTCTCAATATTCACTTACTACACACACACACACACACACACACACACACACACACACACAATGTATTACAATCCACTTATATACTGGGAGATTTACGCACACACATGCAACATGTCTTTCAGTCTGCTTATATACTAGGAGATTTTGCAGGTGAGGTGTGTGTCCCACTTTGCTTTCCGTTGCTGTAAAATATACCATGACTAAAAGCAACATAAGAAGAAGAAAAGGTTTATGTCTACTCACACTTCCAGGCCATAGTCTGGCAGGCTATGAACGGGAAGTCAGGCAGAAACTGATGGCAGGGACCTTGAGGCAGAAACTGTAGAGGCATGTTCTTGTACACCCTGGGTCCTTCTGCCTAGAACTGGTACTGCCCACAATGGGATGGGCTTTCCCCCATCAATCACCAAGGCAGACCATCTCTTACAGACAAGGAGACAAGCTGGTCTGATCTGGGCAATTCCTCAACTGAGGGTCCAACTTCCCAGGTGACTCTAGGATCAGTCAAGTTGACAACAAAAATTAACCAGCAGCAGTAAAGTACATGAGACACAAGCCCCTCTAGTCCTGGACCACAGTTCCCCTGCCATCCCCCATATTATTACCACATAAGCACAGCGATATCACTTCCAGCTCAAACTCTCTTGCACCCATCCCCATTGCTCTTAGAGGTCCAGTTCTCAGGTGTGCACAAGATCCAGTCATCATTTCTTGGTGCCTCTCAGCTTCTCTGAACACCTGACATGGTAGGTGACATCCTATTCTGTCACACTGAGAGAGAACCTGAGACTTAGTGATCTTTAAGTAAATCACCTGTACCCCCAATAACCTGCTTGCTCACACCTTGAATTCTTTCCCATCAGACCTTGATGGTTTCCTTCGAGGTCTGGTTATATGTGTGAAGCTTGACCTGTGTCCAGGCTCTGTGGCCTGTTTATTTGATCACCTTAGACAGGCTCATCATACCCTTCAACATTATGCTTACAGCCAGGAGGGACTGCCACCTCCTAGCACTTTCAAAGTCTAAATGCTACTGTGCTTTTTCTATCACAAGGAAAGTTCTTGGAAATGCTATAAAAAGTTTTTTTTTTTTTTTTCCTGCAGGCTTCAACTGAGGGATAAAATTTGATGAGTGGTACCGAGGATGTAAAAGGGGCTGACCGTCAAAGCCAACAACTCTGACCAGAAGGCTGGAAATTGTGGTTTCTTCATTTCCTCCGGCTCCTACCTCAATTTTGCCTCATCTGTAGTCCACACCTGATGGTTCCGTTTAAAACAGCGATCCAGCCTCAACCTTGGCCCCTCCACAAAGCTGGGCATGATTTATTTTCATCTGCAGCAAATGCCACCCCTGATACACTGAATATTCTGCCTACCACCCAACCAGAATGTCAATGTCTCAGCCTCCTCCTAGAGGCTCCATTAAATGTATTTGTGACACCGAGACTAATGCCCGCAACTTGAGAACTGTTTAATAAATATTTTAGTGAATGAACAGTGATGACAAGATTTACAAGTGTGTGGCCCGTTCTCGCCAATATTTCAACCGGGATCTGTATCAGCCCTTTGAGGTGAGAAGAGAGAAATGATCCATGCTCAGACCGCGCAGGAAGCAGGAGAACCTTAACGCTCGACTCTGTTGCAACCCAGGCCTCTCTGACCTCGGGGGAGTGGCTGAGGTGACACCCATGTCCCTGGGCAGTCTTCACAGTCTTGGACTCCCATATCATTCCTCAAGCAGGAGGCTGTGTTGTTTCTTCAGGATGATTTCTGAGTGAGCTGTAGACAGACTGGAAGCTTGTGTGCAAATGCATGAGACTTCATATGCAAAAAAAAAAAAAAAAAAAAAAAAAAAAAAAAAAAAAAAAAAAAAAAACGGTAGCTCAGTTACTGTGAGGTGTCTCGGAACTCAGCTGTGGGGCATGTGTAAGATTGTCTGTGGTGGGGGAAAAGGTTGTATATTTAGGGAAGTAATGATCCCGGTTTTGTCTGGCCTTCCCTGGGAGTGCCCACCAGTCATCTTTAGGTACTTCTGGGATGAGTCATTTTGGGGATGTCACCACTCAGCATTTTCAAAGTCTAAAAGCTACTGTGTTTTTTCTATCACAGGGAAAGTTCTTGGAAACTTTATGATGTCTGTTCTCACGAGATTGTTTACCCTCTCTATCATATCATGTCTTCACGTTCTGGGCACACAACCATTCCTCTCTCCTAGTATGCTCCCCTAAGCCACAGGTTCCAGCCCACAGTGCTGGTCTGTGCCATAGACACACACCCTGGTCATACAATGTTACCTCAGAAAACCAGGCTTTCCTCTACCACTCCTTAAGATGGATTGCAGCGATAGTGGGGGCTGGGAAACGGGTCAATCATGCGGTGCTCACTGGACAAGTATGGGGATTGATCAACCCCTGGGCCCTATATGAGAAAGCCTAGTATGGTGATAGGCACTTGCAATCTGATTGCAGAGTGAGTGGAGATGGGTGGATACTGGAGCCTCCCTGGCCAGGCAATCTTGCCATATTGGTAAGCCCTAGATGAAGGTGAAAGAGCCTATCTCAACAAGAAAAGTGAACAGTTCTGAAGGAATGACAACTGAGATTTTCTGTGGCCATACACAGGAGCACCCACATACATTCATATGTTCAAACAGACACACATGCAGACAACCACACACACACACACAAATACACACACACGAATACCCTACCTACCATATACCATAAGCTAGTGGTAGAGTGTGCATTCAATGTTTTGTGTTGATCATTCAAATGATGCAAAGACATCCCTGTTTCTTCTGACCCACTTAGATGGTGAGTCACCTGGTGTAGCTGAGGTGGTGAGGGAGAGCAAAGCCCTCTGAAGGGTTCAAAGGTTAAGTTCTGTGTTCCCAATCATGTCTTGTTACTAGCAACTGCCACGTGAGGGGCAGCCAAATTCAAGCCTTAAGGCAGTTCTTGGTAGCCCTAGGGCCTATGCAAAGCACTGCAGCATACTGTGCAAGAGGTTTTCTCAGACAGGTTTTGCATTCTGTCCAGCAGAACAAAATAAACACCTCTGTAGGACTGGGCAGATGATCACTGTGGGAATTCAAAACTGTCAAAATGATAAACCAAAGTGTATCAGTGTTCTGCATGTGCTCTTACCCTCCAAACTCCACATCCTCAACCTTATAGGTTTGCTTACTGCACAAGTCATATAAAACCTCAGACAGAAGGAGTCAAGAGATGACAGGTCTAAAAATGAGATACTATCTCACATACAAACACACACATACATTCACAAATGCACAGTTATACACGTGCCTGCATACATATACACTCAAATTTGCACACATAAATTCACATACCCACATTTTTATACATGCATATTCATACATACACTTAAACATGCACAGACATTCACATACCCATAGCTACACATGCATATGCATACATACAATCATAGAGGCAAATACATGTATGCACATACCCACACATATATGTGTGCACCCATACTTATATGTGCACACATTCATACATGCAAACCTAAACCCACCCACACACACAGATGGGTATCCATACATGCACAGGAACACATGCACATGTACACACACACATACATATTTATTCACACTCATACATGTACACATTTACCTGTGTACACCCACATTCACAATGCATTCCTTAGATATACACATGTACACACAGATTCTTACTCACATACAAGAATGCACCTATACCCCACACAAACACACTCACCCACATGTACACACATACCCACAGGCACATTCTCAGGTGTGCGTGTATTTGGAGCATTGGCTGGTAAGACAGGTAAGCACAGATCATGGCTTGAGACCCACACTGGTGCACACTATCATTTTGTGGACCTTGGCATGCTTGGCAAGAGCATCATTATGGACACTTTGTAGCAGGCCAAGTTGGTTTTCCCATCCTCAATGCAAACAGCACTTGCGAGCTTGTAAAACTATGAAAATGTTCTTGTCCCCATCGCTTCCAAAGACTTATTCTCCCTGGAAGTTTATTTATGCCACCGGGTCTCGGGAGCCTGGGTTGGAGGAAGCTGTCAGAGTGAGGAGGCTCCCGTGGAGCTCTCGCCCTGCTGAAGCACCTGGCTGCTTCAGAAAACACTAAAAACCAGTGGGTTTCCAGCACTCCCCTCAGGCATAACTTTTATCATTTTCTTCCTATTAATCCTATGTTTTAAAATAAAATGATTCTGACAGGATCTAAATTTATTGAGTACTATTTAATAAGTTCTCTATACTTCCTTGGTCAGAGTTATAAGCCTCCAGGCTGAGCCTCAAAACTCCAACGTCACAGATTCTCATCCTTGTTTCAAAGATGGGGGATGTTGATCACCCCCCTCCCAGGCCTCAACGAACCGTGGTTCATCTTGGAAATCTGAAGCCCGAGGAGAGCAGTACCTGGCTTCCATCCATGCTCAAGGATGCTTGTTGGCATTCAGCCCTTACATGGGTCACCTGGAGCTGTAAAGTTCAGCTGTGGTACTACCCTAGGGATGTGGTCAACAGATAGGAGCTGATTCTCTAGGAAAACATGGCTGCCTGTGGCGTGAGTACATCTGTCTTCATTTCTTTCCAGTACCTAGTCTAGGGCACCATGCCCAGGCACGGGGACCTTGAAAAAACCCTTGTCGCCCAGACAAGCTTCTTGTCAATCTTCCTGTCCTCACAGCCCTTGGAGTACAAAAAACGTGCCTCAGTACTTCAGGGATGAGGGTGAGTCTTGAACCCTCAGTTTTCTGTGTAGGAGAGAAGATGAGAAGAGAAAACTAGGAGTGGAGGCGTATTACACTTTCTCCACTTGAATCAGAGAATGGCAGGGCAGTGCTGTCGGGGGAGGCTGGCCAGCCAGAGGGACAAGCACCAGTGCAGAATACCCAGCATCTCCAAGGGAAGGTGGGCAGGCTCAGCATCATGCCACGAAGCAAATGGAAATGTCTGCCTGCTGTTGGGATGCTGTTATTTATGAGTTTGCGTCATCTTCTCCCCAAACACACTATCCTTATTGTTTGTCAGCCTCAGGCACTGGGCATGCATTATTCATCCACACAGAGTCCTGATAATCCCTGCCCCAGCAAACATCCATCAGTATGTATGTATTTAAGGGTTCAGAGGCCAGCATTTTTTTGTCACTAAGGACATCTAATGCCACTTGGTGGTAGAGACTGCTAAGGTCTTGAAGACTCTAGGGCAGACTGTTGTTCTAAATAGGATCATGGACCAGTGATCCAGGTTGGGTTGGGGTGTCTTGGTCAGCTATTAATAAGTGAGGAAATGAGCCTAACTCAGTCGTCTAGGCATGGAAACTCACAGTCTCTCCTCCCTCTTGACTATTATGTAGAAATCCACTCCAGTATAGTATTTTGCTGGCCACTGTATTAGAAGTGAATAAAAACTATATGTGCATACATAGACACACTTATTTGTCTACATACTTGAAATTCCACATTACTTTTCACAGACACATATAAATACAGATAGTCACAGACAGACAGACAGACACACACACACACACACACACACACACACACAAACACAAGCGAAAGCTCCAACAAGTCAAATGATTTGTGTTGTTTACAATGGTGTTTACAATGCTGAGAATTTATGCCTCTGTTCTGTTTGCTGAGTTGCGGCATTAGTCCCTAGAGCTGCTGAGAAAGGTGCTTACTCAAGGAAATAGAGACCTAGGCAGGGAGGAAGGACTGAACACATGAAAGGGGGCGGGGAGGACTCCCTGGGATGCAGAGCTCAAGCCTGAGCCCAGGCAGTGCTTTGCTCTCAATTATGGCTCCTAGTCCAGGTCCTCGGCAGAAGCCTGGGAGCTATGTTGTCCTCATCCCCACCCTCCAGGACTCAGAGGACTGTCTATCTTCAAATGACCAAGGAGAGAATGCTTCCACATGGCTCTGGCTGATCCTTAGGGACTGATGGGGATCAGTTTGGAGCTGAGCTTCCTCATCATCTCCTGCTTATCTTTGGTCCCCAGACTCCTCAGGGCATTGGAGAGCTGCTGGTCAGGTCAGCAGTGCAGCACTCAGAGGTGCAGAGAAACCATTTTTCAGAGAGATTGAGTCAGCTTGCAGAGGGCATAATTTATCCATTTGCTTGTTCTGTCTCTCAGCTGGCCATTTGTTGGCATGTGCTGTTCAGTGGGAAGGCATTACAGGGTTACAGAAACAGGCAGCACATCATCACATCTTGGTCACCTTGAGGATCTGGGATGGCCACTCTCTGTCGAGGGGTGGAGCTTGTCCTGCTGCTGTGGGCAGCTGTCATTACACTCTGCTCTCAAGAGTTCATACTGGTATTAAAGAGCCAGCGTTAGTGAGACAGAATGGACTTGTGTCTCCTTGTAAAAGTGAGACTGGCGGTGCCTTCAAAGCCTCTTTCATATGTAAGTTGGGGTGGCCCAGCCACACTGATTTGCATTCAAATGATTTCCTGTCACCAGCAGTTACAGCAGCCAGCTTCTAGTTCATTTATCCCCATGCCTGTCCATTCATCTGTCCACCCACCCTTTAGTCCATCTGTCCACACGTCTACTGGTCTCTTTCTCCACTGCCTCTACTCATTCACCTACACATTATTGACTTCTTTCTTCCTTCATCCAACCACTCACCCATCCAGTCACTCATGCCAACCACCCATCAGTCATCAATCCACCCATCTACCCACCCATTCATCCATCTTTCTCCTTCCCATCCATTATACATAGTTTATCCATTTATCTAATCATTCACATCTAATCTACTTATCAACCCATTCAATATCCATCCTCCTCAGCCATCCACCCACTCTTCCACCCTACCTGCATTCATCTATTGGCTCAATTATTCTTCCCCACATCCACACACTCACCATCCACTCATCCCCCCACCTATCATTTACTCACTCATACATTCTACACCCCTTCATCTCTTAGCCCACTAACGCATCCCTCCATCCATCACTTGGCCCACTTATTCTTCTCTTATTTCCTCTCCTCTTCTTTTATTGATTAGTTAGCCAAGAACTGTGAGCTCCTTGACATTATACCTAGTGGGTCTTGAATGGGATAGGAGAAGCATCTGCCTCTGCTGTTCCCCTAAAAGCTTATTTTGGAGACAAACTGACTTAATGTAATGCATCAAATGATGTTGGTACTTGGCTGCTTATCAGCCTTGCTTTCCCATGTAGGGATGCAGGAATGCAGGGTCACAGAGATGATGCAGGGTGCATGGGTACAGGGGTCCAGGGCCGAGCTTTTCAACAGGGTCTTGAGTAGCATTCATATGAATGATCAGCAAAGATGCCTATGGGTTCCCAGAGGACTGCACATCCCATAGGAGGCCAGCATTGCTTGTTCAGGGTACCCATAAACAGACAACTGCCAGCTGGGTGGTGGTGGTACACACCTTTAATCCCAGCACTTGGGAGGCAGAGGCAGGTGGATTTCTGAGTTTGAGGCCAGCCTGGTCTACAGAGTGAGTTCCAGGACAGTCAGGGCTATACAGAGAAACCCTGTCTCAAAACAAAACAAAACAAAAACCAAAAAAAAAAAAAAAAAAAAAAAAAAAAAAAAAAAAAAAAAAAAAAAAAAAAAAAAAAAAAAAAAAAAAAAAAAAAAAAAAAAACAGACAACTGCCTCCTGCAGCTCTGGTCTGTCTCTGTGTGCTATAAAGAGACACAACTCATAGTTATGCCAGTGGCTTTGTAGACATCCATAGAAAGACACAGGCAAGTAGGTAAGCCACGCCCCTCGTGGAGTGTTAAAGAAGTAAGGTAGCTGTGGGGATGCCTCTTGGGGTGTCCCATCACCACCAGCTTCTCTTTGTCTGGCCGTATGTGTAAGCGACAGTCTCTTGCTGTTTTGGCTTGCTGAGCCACTCAGGTCTTGGCCCTACCTAGTCTTCTGTGTGCTCCTCAGACTTTCTGGAGTTCTCTACTTCATATCCTCTTCATTAAAGTGCTTCTCCTGATTCTGCAAGGTTTCAATTAACATCACTCCTCATAATTGCTTTAGTACTGGGTCAACCCTCAATGACTCCGATGATCCCGTGACCTGCCTGAGCTTTAAGGATCATTTACAGCTGATAGCCAGCCTCCACAGAAGGTGCCCACACCCCTCCCCTCCTGAATGCCTGAGAGCTGCCTCTGTTTCGTGCACAGATGTCTGACCCAAATATCAGTCTCCATCAGTCCATGACTGACAAGTGTGATTTTTTTTCTGTCTTTTTTTTCTCTCCCATGAATTCCCTGTGACTTTGGACAGAAACTGGGTCCTCAGGTTGTTAATTCAATGAGTTTGTGTTCTCTGCCTTTGACTTCAGGTTTCTGCAGTGCCAAGTGGTATGTCCTCCTAGGAGCGGGGGCTTCATGCTCCTGGGAACATGAGGCCTGTATCTCCAGCAACCCTTATCTGACCCATATGCCAGGGGGTCAGATTCAAACACAAACACAAACAGGGCACCAGCATGCATCTTTAGTTTTCTCTTCCTGTTTTGAAAGCCTCTGACCTCTGACCTCTGTCTCTTAGCTTTGCTTCACTCCCACTGTAATGTTTCCTATCTGACCACAGACACAGCTCCTGCACTGGACAGAAAAATAACATGTACATCCTTTCAGTATCTTGTAGTGTTTGGTCATCAATCTCAGACATTCAGGGAAGCTTGGGGAACACTCTGAACTTGGGGCAAAGTCCCTTGTCCTTGCTGGTGTGCTGGAGGGAAAGGAGGCATATTGGCTGAGGAGGGGGTGACTCATACACATGCCAAAAGGTCTGTGAGGGACAATAGACACAGCAGCCAATCCCCAGGGCACCCACGAAGGATCTGCAGCTTACAGTGATGGTGTATCATAGAGAAACACGGACATTCAAGGTCCTTGATGGGTGTCCTGGGATTAGCAGCTCATAGTTCACTCCTCCTGAGGAAGAGCAAAAGAGACATGGAATTCAACAAGACCTCCAGGCAAGTAAACCACAAGCCTGGGATGATAGTACAATGTGATGGTGGAAAAACAGTTTACTCAGTGCTGGTGAGGCTGGGACATGTTCATCCCTTCTGTGAGAGGTGCCCTAAAGATGGACAGGGCCTGATACAAGGAAAACAGGTTTTCATGGACTGTTCTGAATAGGGGGTGATCTAATGGACACCGTGATAGGAGCATGCCTCAGGACCTTGCCTCGGATCTAAATGTCCATAGCCCCACCTGCCAGTTTCCACAGATGACCCTAAATCCAGGAACCATGGCAATCTGGGCCATTGATTAGGTTCCATCTATTTGGTCCCAATTTGATAACCTGAGTGTGCCAGATGCCTGCAGAGGACGCCGCAGTCTCTGAATCTGAAGCATCCCTGAGTTCGCTTTCTGTTGGAGATATGTTTGTTTGTTTCCTTTGGAAGCCAGTGACAATGCTCTATCATTTTAAATTAAATTGTTCCTGTTGTGGTTGCATCCCTGCATGTGTTTTAATTCATGTGAATCCAATCGCACTTCCCCCAGGAGGTTGCTTAATGTAGTGTCAAAGTTGAATAAATAATAAATAGGGCACATCGGGGGTTCCACGGCTGCAGCTCCTGGATGTGCTGGTGGGATGCTTTCCAAGAGCTGGTGCCACTGAGGGTGACAGCTAGGAGGTGCTTAGCCTGGCTCCTGCAACTAGACCTCTTCGATTGTCAGCTCAGGCCAGAAGGGAGCCCCTCAGGTTTCACACGTCTGTCATCCAACTTAACACATGGGCCAGCTCTTCCCTGCTGTCTGTGTGTGGCCAGTCTGCAGCTTTGGACTAGTTTAGATTTGGAAAAAGGATACTGGCTGGGAGTGTGGATGTTCTGCATCTAATCAAAGAATAGTGGTCAATATATTTTGGTGGGACAGTAGGTTGT
>NW_022196893.1:18093058-18142262 GCF_008632895.1 Mastomys coucha | reverse complement strand
TGAAGGCCCTGAGAGCTGGGTGCCCAGCTAGAGATCAGCTTCTCCAGAGAGAGTTGAACTTTTCAGTTTCTAATGGCTCAGCTACACTAGGAGTCCTTAGGCAGCTCCAGGCTGGTGTGATGTGGTAAGAGAAACCCACTGAGCTGCAGACAGTCAAGTGATGGATGAAATGACCCTGGCACCTAAGCTTGGGTTCCATGTGGGTGTGCCTTGGAGATAACCTAAAGAGGATGTCACCCTAGGAAGCACCAGTCATGCTGAGAGGACCCATGGCAGGTTGTATCTAGAACAGGATGGGTCCAAACTCACTCTGATGCTGGCTGAGACTTGCATGTCATCCCAGTTATGGATAATGGACATAAAAACTGCCCTCCAGACAGATCCTTCTCCGTAGCACACACAGCTGCCTTCCACAACAGCTCTCTGTTCTGGAGACCAGAGTACATGCAAAGTTTATTTGTGGTTGATTCAGGAATGACACTGCTAGCAAAGGGATGCGAATGTTCTGGGATCTGCATGCTATTTTTCATTCTGAAGGAGAGGATCCAACATGTAGATTCACCCAAGAATCATTCGAAGCTTTAAGGCCCAAACTGCTTGTGAATCTTTGGATACTCAGTCTTCTCCAAAGGCCCAGGGATGAAAGGCTTAATCCAGTGGATAATGCAACCTAGAATTGGTGGACCCTTTAAGAGGTGGCACTTGCATGGGAGTGTCTGTTCCTGATGGCTCCGTTGGTGTGAGCCCAGACAAGCACAAAAGCTTTATTGTGGTTTTTGGTCACAAAGGTTGTGATTGGTTAGCTCTGTTGTTTAGGTGCCCATAGCAAAGCAGACATGGAGAATGTACAAGGAGCCAATGTGCACTCCCGTTGAGCTGCCTGTGGGCGGTTCAATGTGCTCTAGGTTTCCAGTGTTTGTGAATTGTCACCCAGGCTTGTATAGGCCTTTGATGATAAGTAATCTCTGCTCCTGTAGGTTATCCCTCACCCACATTTCCATAAGCAACCCTAGTAGATAGGTCTATTGTTCACCAAGTTGGAGTTGGCGAGTTTGCCTGTCACTGGTTCTTTATATGGGATGAGTAGACATTTGTTCATATCTCCCCAGAAATGGTGCTGCACAGTGCAATTGGCAATCAAACAAGAGCATAAAGGAGGATGAGTTGGGGAGGAATGGCTGCATGGTCCTGGCTATTAGTTGCAAGCCATGCAACCAAGGTTGAGAAACATGAAGGAGGGAACATCTGTAGGGGGAATTCTAACACAGTTTTCCTGTCCTGTATAGTATATATGTTAGTATGTTTTTATGCTATGGCAATGGTTGCATTGTTCTTGCTATGTGTAGTGAGACATGAGACTAAGGCTCAGCCATCTGGGTTAGGAGTGTCCACGTGAGGAATCCCAGAATTGCAGTATTCTTCTATGTGTTACAGAGTGGCATGCCTGCTTGATACGTGGGATCTGCCATGAATAGAAAGATGCTCTGAAAACAGTCAAAAGATGTATAAGAAGCTTTATAGTCTTTGACACTAGCACACAAGGGTAGAGAGTGTCAGTGAGCAGCAGTAGATATTGCCTGGCCTCTGTTGTGTACAATAAGAAATGCATCTGAGGCTAAGATGGCACCCAAACAGGGGCTTGTATGAGTAAAACTGGAATTGGAACAAGAAAAGGGGCCGAGGGAGCATCCTCTATGTTGGTTCCTTATCTGCATATTCATTAGACCAATAAGAGGATAAAGTAGAAGTGTTACTCTGTCACTTCTTAGAGCTTGAAGGCCAAAGGGAAAAGAGAACAAATTAGACACATGTTCAAAAGCTCTTCTTGGAATCCAGAACTTGGAACTTGTGAGAAGAGTTGGAAAGTGACGTTGTCCCTAATACCAGTTTTTAATGAGCATTGGCATCTCTTCTACTTTCAAGCTGCAAACTCTCATATGACTCTCACTCTCTCATTCCTCACATCATTCACTACTCTCCTTGGCAATGACCTCCTTACTACTGTCACTGCCCCATTGTCTCTTGCCTTAGAGTGATATTGCACATCTTTGTCAAGTAGACTAGGCCTCATCTATTCTTTCCAGGCTTCCTTGAAGATAATTGGGGTCTACTGCAACTTAGGGACTAAAAAAAAAGTCATTTTCAGAATCAATGGATACCTACAAATAAAGGCATTCCATATGCCTAGGACCAAGAGTTCTAGAGTTGATATAGTTTTACCATTTCCAAAAAGCTAACCACATCCATCCAAGCGACTGGTCAGTTCTGATTCACAGCACATCCTGTTTCCAAAATTTGACTTATCCTATTGTAAGAATTTGTCTGATGATTCTCATCAATAATTATGAGTGCTGGAGTATATGATCTCATTGGAGACTCTAAGATCTAGGGGCTGCTTAGGCCAGTGGACCTACAGAGAGGAGACCCAGAGGATTTCATCCTACCTCTTCCAGACATACTCTTTCTCGGTGCAAGTGTTCCCCCTAAGGGACCACACATTCCCCTGGATACCAGGACCACACATCAGAGGAAATCACTAAGAGTTCTGAATTCACCACTTCCAGAAGACTCAAGGCAAGTAGCTGGTGTTTGGAGGTTTCGTACCCTGCCCAGCATCAATGGCATCTATCCTGGGATGGATGTTTGAAAGACCAAGGCAGTTCAACTGAACAGTATCAGCCAGAGCTTGGCACAGCATTTTTTTCCTCAACAAATGATGCATGTCCCCATAGTTGGATAGCTCTAATAAGCATTCTTATGGCTCTGTCAACACTCTCCCTGTTATCTCTGTGGCCATGCAGACTAAACCATCCCCCTCTCCCACATCACAGCCTAGCAAAGGCTCTTGAAAGTCTAGAATCACATTTCTCCAAATCTTGTCTTCACCTTCTGCACACAAGCCCCATGTTAGTCTCATGACATTGGGTGCTGTGCCAAATGCCAAATGCCCACCATTACTCTTCGGCTGCCAGGAACCTGAAGATGCTTGCGTTTAACTCTGATTTCTGCTTTATGGGGATCCTATTATCCTTAGGAACCTATGTGTGTCCTCCAAAACAATTATTTGCTAATGCATTTAGAGATTAGATTTCTCTTCATTTTTACAATTGTTTGTTTCTTCCTTTGCTTATGCCTTTACATATATGCCTATTTTCATGTCCCAGGGGCACATGTGTGGAGGCTGGAGAATGACTTGCCAATGCCAGCTTTCTTCTGTTGTGTGAGTTCCTGAGATTGAACTCAGGTCATTGGACTTGGCATCAAGCATCTTTACCTGCTGAGACTCATTGCCAGTCTGGCACATCAGATTTTCTGCTGACCTGCACATCTCTGAAACCTTCTTCTGAGAACTACCTCCTACCCAAGGATTCAGACGTGGGTCCACCTGGCAGCACAGGGGTTGGTTTGTGGGAAGTAGTTGCATGTGAGTTCTGTGGAGTTTGCTCTATACCCATCACTGAATAGCAGACTTGCTAGGATTCTGACCCAACCAAGGATTCTGGAAAAGATGGGAGCAGGCTATCATTCTCTGGATGTGGTCTGAACTTTCTTTCTCTCCAGACTTGGTTATCCAAACTTTAATTGATCAACATTGCCTAATCCTTTCAGTGGTAACTCCTCTAACCACTCACCGAGCCTCCAGCCTCTCACTGCTAGGACTATGTGGGTGTGTCTCATTATTAGGCACGCTCTTCCACTTCTTGGTCCTGGGACAAGGGACTTCACCTCTGCCTCCATGTGTCTGCTTCCCCCAGTAGGTTCTGCCCTCCTCAGTTGTGACTTTCAGGTATTTTAGTCATCACCCCTTACCTCCACAGCTCTGTCTGCTTCTCTATGGAGCCCCCCTCCCCACCTGCCCCATACCAAATGACCTACCTAGGCCTGGATCAGAATGACATTTGTGAACAGAGGCATTTCTCTACTTGCTACTTGGATGGTGGTCCACTTCTTTTAACCCTTTGAACCTGTGATCTGTCTTGATGAAGGTTCCACATGGTTTCCTGTGTGATAGAGCTTCACAGTATCCCTGTGAAGCACAGATACTCATTTTCTCTCTTTTCAGGAGATTTCTGAGGTTTGGAGACTTGCAGACTTGTCTAAGGTCACACACTGGGTTTGTGCAAAGATTTAAATACAAAGCCAGTGGCCAGAGAGCCAGCAGGCTCAGCAAGCTCAGCCAACTACATCTAGCACAAGATGGTAAACTGCTATTCATAAGCAAGGCCATTGTCCTCCTCCCTGGGGATATGAGAGAACACATCCTAGTAGGTTAAGAGGCAGTTTCCAAACTGCAAACAGTAAATGGAGACCTCTCACCCAGCAGTTCAGTTTTCTAGTCCTCCTCACAATAAAACACAGCCTACTGCTCACTGAAACTGGTGCCCCTGAGCAATCACAAAACGGGGTGGGGGAACCAAGCTGCTCCTCTGGCCAAGCACTGCTGGGAGGCAAGGATAGGTCAAACTTCCCCTCCTTTGCATAGGGACAACAATGTGGCCTGGAGCAGCAGTTTGACTGGTGTTCAGAGCACTGAGGCATCCACTAGAGAAGTGGGCAGTATTTGTATAGGTTTTGAGGATGCAAACTTGCTTATTTGTCTTCTAAAGTATTTATTTATTTGTTTGTTTGTTTGCAGTTCTAGGTGTCAAACCCAGTGTCTCCTGCATGCTGGGTATTCATTTAACCACTGAGCTTCTTCCTCAGCCCAAAAAAAAAAAAAAAAAAAAAAAATTTAACTTAGCCAGCACACACACACACACACACACACACACACACACACACACACCAAGGTTCACTTCCTCTATGTCTCCTTGATTGGATTTGGAATCCTCCAGGAGACACCCCGCTGTGTGTGTCTCTGAAGGTATTTCTAGGGAATCATAATTAAGAAGGACAAACTGATCGTGAATATGGGTGACACTGGCCCACGGACTAGGATTCCAAGGTAAATAAAACAGAGAGAAGAGGAGGAAGGCCACTCACCAGGAACATTCGCCCTTCCTACTTCCTCACTGTAGAGAGCATACAAACCACTGACTCATGTTCCTGCCATTTCAGCCAGAGCTGCTCTTATGACAAGACTTTCCCACAGTGATGCACTGTCCCTTCGTACTATAACCTAAAACAAACCTTTCTTTAAGTTATTTTTGCCACATACAAGAAAAGTAACTTATCCCAAAAGTTGATACCATGGCCTGGGGGGAGGGGATGCGGGGGTGCGGTGTGGCTCAGCAAGTAAGGTCACTTGATATACAAGCATGAGGACCTGACCTTAATTCAATTTCCCAGAACCCACGGAAAAAGCCAGGTGTGCTCCTAGGCACCTGTAACCCCAGTGATAGGGGAGGGCATGAGGCTAGCAGCAGGCTTGCTCCAGATTCAATGAGAGATTCTGTCTCCAGGGGAAAATGTGAGACAGCGACAGAGCATGACACTCTGTGGAATTTGGCTCGAAACCATTTATGTTACATTCTGTGAAGGAATGACCTGAGTTCTCATCACATCCTGAATGTTTGAGTAAGGCTAAATTAAATTGTTCATCAGAGAAAATTTTCAGAGAATAACTTCCAGGCTATGCCATGGTCCTGGGTCTTGCTTTAGCACAGTCTCTCCTTTCCATGACCCATCTTTGTCCCTTTTGGAAAAGAAGACTGTGACTTATCTTTGGATTTGACAGAGGCTCACGGTTATAGGGTTGCCTTGAGTCTCAGAAGAAACTTTAGATT
This sequence comes from Mastomys coucha, assembly GCF_008632895.1. NCBI lineage: Eukaryota > Metazoa > Chordata > Mammalia > Rodentia > Muridae > Mastomys > Mastomys coucha. Next base: position 18,136,536 of record NW_022196893.1, on the reverse strand, counting down.
TTGGACTTCTGAATGATACTGCAGTTGATTAGATAGATCTTGGAGACCCTCAAGAGATAAACTAGACTTATAAACAGTATGAGATAGCCAGGAACCTTTGAGGATGCAGTGTTTCAGAATGTTGTGATTGAAGGTAATGTATTTGTGTGTCCACTTGGCAAAGGGACCACAAGTTACATTTTAACCTGCCTAGACTTGAAATTACCATGGAGACACACTTTCAGATGTATCTTTGAGGATGTCTTTAGAGGTTTAACTGAAGAGAGCATCTGTGAAGCATCATGAATGAAAGACACAAGAGGAGAAGCTCTCTCTCTCTCTCTCTCTCTCTCTCTCTCTCTCTCTCTGTCTCTGTCTGTCTCTCTCTCTGTCTCTCTCTGTCTCTCTCTGTCTCTCTCTGTCTCTCTCTGTCTCTCTCTGTCTCTCTCTATCTCCTTTCCTTGATCCCTCCCTCCCTCCCTTCTTCCCTAAACCCCTCCCTCCCTCCTTCCAAACTGAAGATGAGACTCAAAGCTCTACCCCCAAACTACAAGCCTTAATCTAAGCTTGCCTAAGTCCTTTGATATTTCAGTTATTTTGTTACTTTGTCACAACAGTGAGAATGGTAACAATATTACTATCTTCCAAACATGCATTACAAACAAAATGAACTAAAACCAAACTTTCCAGAAACATTCCCAAGGAAAGAACTACCCCAGCCCCACTTTGCAGATGCAGAGACTGAGGTCTCTGTTATTTGATCACTGCTCAGGATCACACAGTGAGCAGGCAACACACAGTGAGCTATGTTGTGCTCTTGCCCCCTCCTAAGGAAGAGACTTCAGCTTCAACAATAGAGCCCCTGGAGTGAAATGTTCAAATAGTGGGTACATATATGTCACGTGACTGTGTTAGATAGGTATGATTTCCATTTCAGTAGACTCGCCCACTTCCCAGCCACTAGAACTGAGGTGAAGACACATTCTATCATTGTGTCCATTTCCATATGGACACAAGCCCCCTTAGCCCCATAAGGAATGGGCATGACTTGCTGATACAGTTCATCTAACAAAGACAAGGGGACAGACACAGTGTTAGGGTGGGAAGCAAGCTTGTTGTCCAAGAATTCAGAAGCATCACAAAGGGGGAAGAAGCCCACATATTTCCCACAAGCTGATATGAAAAGGGCTAGTGTTGGGGGCATGACACAGCTGTCCACACATGGCTTTGACAAGACAGGGCTGACAGACTCAAGACCCACGTTCACTCAGCCCAGTGCCTCCCAGGAGCAGGAGAAATGGAGTGATGACCTTTGATGGGCAGCTGAGCAGAGCCACGTGTGGATCTGGTCTGGGAAGAAGGGATAGGTTCCAAGGCTCATCCCTGGATAGGAAACCAGTTGCTTCCTGGAGTGAGTGGACTGGGTATTCAGGGAGCCCCACATACACAAGACAGTGCTAAGCTCCAGAGGTTCAATATTCAGCTGCCACCTCCACACTAGTCCAACTGCAGAGGCTCTGAATTCATGACTCTGAGAGATGGTCTTAGCACTAGGATTAAAAAAATGTCCTCAAATAACTCCCTTCAACCATAAAATGTGTGAATTACTCAGTCAGCATCCTCAGAAACAAAGTGCACAATCTATTCTCGTAGTTTCCTTCCCTATTACAAAAAATCCCATTGCTCGGGGCCTGGAGAGATGGCTCAGTGATTAAGACAACTTTCTGCTCTTTTAGTGAAGCCAAATTCTGTTCCCAGCACCCACATAGTGGCTCACCACTATCTGAAACTCAAGTTCCAGGGAATCCAATGCCCTCTGCTGCCACTTCACACACAGCACATATGTCTCCATCCAGGCACACACATAACTGCATGAAATATAAATAAATAAATAAATAAATAAATAAATAAATAAATTTAAGAGTTCATCTATACATACATTAAACACACATGAATACACACAAATACAAACATACGCACACACACACACACACACACACACACACACACACACACACTAAATAATGTCAAAGTTCTCTTGTAGCTTAGATTGTTCCTTTATACTTCCACAGTCCCCGGGTCACCCCAAATGATGGCCCATTCCCTCCACAATTTCCGTTCGTGGACTTGCTTCTTGAATTGAAGCAGACAAAAACCACAGGGTAAAATTTCTGAAAGGTTCAGCTCACTGCCCTCTTCCCTGGGTTTGAGCTCAGCTGCAAGTCAGCATGTGCGAGGAGGCTGGAGGTAGCAGGGCTAGCTCACCCAGGAAGAGACTGTTGACGGGCTGCGTGGGTCTCAAGTATCTCCCACAGTAATCTCCTGGGGTGTATTTTCTGTCGGAATTGCCAGTGTGCTTCTGATTGTGACATCTACTTCTTCACTCCTCAATGTCTAAAGCAGCTCTCGGTGTCTATTATCCATCATCATTTCTGGCCAGGATGAGCCTGCACTGCCTTTAGAGAAGAAAAGAGCCGTGCGGAAAGTTACGAGAGCTCTTTCTTGTGATGAGCTTATGGAGAGATAAAAGCTGAACCAATATACACAGAGGCGAACCAAGAGCTTATAGCCATGCCTGCCTGGCCTCCTTCACAAGCAGCATAGGGCCAACCTCCAGACCCTCTGTAAGCCATTAGGAAGTACCCCTCCCCTCCCAGTTGATCTTCCTGCTTCCACCTAATGCCCACCCTGACCTGCAGAACCTTGGCCATTGTAGTGGCCTCTTCTGGGGGTGCTGGATTCTATCCTTTTTTCTATGGATCTCATTCATCTGAGGCCAGCAGACCTTCCTGAAATAGAAACCTGACTTTGTCCTCACCTGCAATTATTCAGTGATTTTCCCAGAACATTCCCTAACTCTGAACATCTGCTTGTGTCCCACGGGCATGTTCCTTGTTCCTTGTGCATCTTCCCCAGACCCTATGAGCTGCTGAGAAACAAACTCATGGATGGTCTCACCACTCATTCTCCATACGCACTGGGGCTTTCCAAAACTAGGCTTTATGCTCAGGTTTTATGTCTATAGGTTCTAATGTGATCCATAGGTTTTAATGTGAAAGATGCATATTGGGCCATCTGGTCCCATTGGGGATTCTCGCTTGGCTTATGGGTGGCCTGGCTTATGATGTCAATAATGGACAGTGGCTTTTAAGTAGCTGTTACCGTCTCTGGAAAACACACTGTTTTTGAGGCTTGGTCATGCCACATAGACCCTGACAAGCATATTAATCTGAATATGGCACAGGGGGACTGTTTCTACAAGTCTGGTCAGCCCTGGGTAGTGAATCCATTCCCAGCCAGGGAATTGATCCTTAGCCCATGGTCAAATAGCTGTGCTTGTTGTTTTTAGTCAATTTGACACAAGCTAGAGTCTTCTGAGAAGAGGACCTCAGTTGAGAAAATGCCTCTATCTAGATATGGCTCTGGGAACATTTTCTTGATTAATGATTGATGCTGCATGGTCCAGCTCACTGTGGGCAGTGTCATCCCTGGGCAAGTGGGGCTGAGTCGTATAAGAAAGCAAACTGAACAAGCCATGAGGAACAAGCCAATAAAGAGCATTCCTCTGGAGTGTCTGCTTCAGTTCTTACCTCCAGGTTCCTATCTCAAGTTCCCACCTTGTCTTTCCTCGGTGTTAGAATGTGATCTAGGAGCTGTAAAAAGAAATAATCCTTTTCTCCCCAAGTTGCTTTTTCAAGGAGATTTCAACACAGCAATATAAATGTAAAATGCTCATTTGGTGTAAACAGGTCCCATTTCCTACTTTATATGTTCAAGACCTTCTTGGATCCTCAGGTCACTGGCTCCCACCTTGATGTCAGTTGGATCAGCCTTCTCATACTGTTGTTAATCTGGATCCATGCTGATCAACTGTTAAGATTTAGATTAAGACTCACCAACCCTGGAAGTTGAATGGGCTAGGCTTTGTCTCCCATGAAATAGCATGCTGAAGTATATATGCCCAGAGACTGTGAATGCAGCCTTATTGGGTAACATCTTTAGTGATATCATTGAGTTGAGCTAAGATGAGGTCAGACTAGATCATGGAGGCTCCTGACCTCAGGCTGATATTCCGATGAGAAGAGGAGATTTGGCATGATGGCCTCTTATTTGTAGCAGCTTAGAAAAAATAACAGAATGGAGAAAAACAAAAACAAACTGGAGACAGACCCTGCCTGCAGCATAGAGTTTACCAGTGAAAGGTGGTGAGTTTCTCTGGAAAAGCACATCCTTTTAAGACAATTCTCAACCTGTAGATTGTAACCCATTTAGGAGTTGAACTACCCTTTCACAGGGGTCACATATCGGATACCTTACATATCAGATATTTATATTACGACTCATGACATAGCAAAATTAGCATTATGAAGTAGTCAAGAAAATAGTTTTATGGTTGGGGGTCACCACAACATGAGGGTCTATACTGTAGGCTCACGGCATGAGGGAAGATGAGAACCACTGTTTTAAATACACTAAGATGAGGCTGGGGGTGTATGTAACTATTAAGGGTCAGATGAAGCACTGTGGAGGGTCAGGACAAAGTTCAGGGCAGATCCTGAGCCCACATTTTGAGTTCTGCATTGTCTTTGTTCAGACTGTAGAGTAGGGGAGACCCAGAGCTCTGGAACAATCCAGCTAAACATAAACACTGAACCAGCTGAAAGGAGATTGATATGTAGGGAAGGGAGGCAAGAGGGAAAAATGTTCTCCTTCCTACCAAAAAGGGACCCATCTCTGGCTACAGGCATAAGAACCTGTGCTTGGGCATGGCATGGCCAAACAGACTACAAGACATTTGAATTATCAAATGGAAGAAAGTGAGGATTCAAGTGAAAGTTGATCTATGTACCTCTGGTGGTCAGTTTGGTCAACTCAACACACCCTAGAAGCACCTGGAAATAGAGTTTCACTGAGGCATTATCCATGTTTACCTGTGAGTATGTCTGTAGAGGTTTGTCTTAGTTAATTTATATGGGAAAACCCAGCCTGCTGTGGGCGGCACCATTCCCTATGCAAGAGGTCCTGTTCTGTATGAGTGAGAAAACTGAGCTCAACACAAGCAGTTATGTTGTATGCATTTTTCTCTGATCATGACTGTGGATGTGGTGTGACAAGCTGTAAGAAGTTCCTGTCTTGACTTCTACCACAATGATGGGCTGTAACCCAGAATGGTAAGCTACATTAAACCTTTTCTCCTTCCAAGTTGCCTGGTGTCAGGGAGTTTAATCACAGCCACAGGAATGAAACTAGAACTGTACCTGAGCGCTTTCCCCACTTTCTGACTCAGAAAAAAGGATTAATTCTGCTTTTCTGGCTTTGAAGATTTGCTGAGCTGGCATGAACTGTCTCTCTTGCACTTATGATCACAGCTGGACCTGCTCATCCTGTCTTCTTTCAAGTTCTTGCTAACCAGGAGCCCTGCTCTCCTGTCTCACTTTTCATTTTACCCAGGTAAACATCTTTTAATTGAAGCTCCCGGGGCTTTTAATGTATTTATAACTCTGCAAATTAAAACCCTCATGGACCTTAGCTACAACTCGGAGCTGGCGGTTTCCAGGAAGGCCCCTCATTATTAGGGGGATGTTGTTCAGTAATGGTAATTGCAGTCGGTGTGAAGCCAATGATGGAAGTTTCCACTGTAAAGGGTGGGGCAGATGTTGTAGGCTCAGACATCAAAGTTGCCTCTTGGGAACAGAAACCCATCTTCGCAGTCTCCAGCCAGTCAACAAAGCACCTTTCAGAGCTTTTCCTTCCCATGCTGGGCTTCAGAATCTGGTATTGCTCCCACTTATTGGAAGCTCAGCAACCCCTTCCAGAAATGCCCGAGTCTAGAAGGGCTTCATATTTTAGACTTTGCATCAGATTCTGAGATATTTGTATGCACCTACTGAGAGATCTTGTTGGCAAGGAGACTTAGGGATTTCAAATATACCCCCACATCCACACTGAGGTGATTATTTTGTATTATTTTTAAAAAATAATTTCAAGCACAAACGACAGCCTGTGGTGTAGAATTATCTACTGGTGGTAGCTTAGCCATGCATCATGCACATCTCAGATTGGAGGATATTTTAGATTTTCAGTTTTTGTAGTAGGAGTCTTCTACCTCACTGAACACCAGGAAGTTCCTGTGTACTGTACTTTCTTACACAACCATTCCTGCACCCAGGGCTGTCCCACCTCTCTTTGGAGTAGGATACAAGTGACAGCTTCCCAGCTTTGCAGTGTATGAGTGGTTCACAGACCAAAGATGTGACTACCCGCCAGAAACTTAGGTTTAAGGGTCATGGAGGGTTTCTAACAAAGGGGAGATACTTCCATTATGCCCCCCAATCTCAGACTTTGGGAAGTGTTGCATCAATTGAAGAGTCTCCATGGCGTTTATGAGATGCTCCACTCACGCTAGGAATAGCCTCTGTCTTAGGGTATCAGTGATACCGTAGACTTTGAGAAGAAGAGCAGGAGAGGATGCTGCTGCAGGTCTTACTCTGCCTTGCAGGGTTATATGATTTTTACTTCATCTTCTCTGTCCAATCTACAGATACCCAGCCTCAGCCTCATGTCAATGCCATTTTAATCCTAGCAGTTGAAAATGGCCATCCAGTGCTTCCTGGCCCCTCTGCATCTCTTTTGTGGTTCTTCTGTGGGCTCGCTCAAGGGCCCTGCTCTCAGTAGCATAGCTGCCTCTGTCCGGTTCCATATATGTCCATGGGCTTCCTTTAGCATCTTAGAAGGATGATAAGTGGTTTCAGGACCAGAGGAGGCCCCACATCAGAACTCTTTGAGGGGCTTCCTGTCAATTTTTGTGCTTCCTGCTCCCGTTGGTGTGAATGAAATTACCACTGCAAGAACTGGAACATTCCAGGCTTGTTTCCTCTATAGAGCAGGATCACAACAAAAACTATCTTTTGTGACCTATTCAATGTAGAGCTTTCTTCCTTTTTTTAATTAGGTATTTTCTTTATTTACATTCCAAATGATATCCCCTTTCCCAGTTTTCCCTCTGAATAAAACCTTATTCTCTCTCCCCCTCCCACTGCTCACCAACCCACCCTCTCCTGCTTCCTGGCCCTGGAATTCCCCTACACTGGGGCATAGAGCCTTCACAGGACCAAGGGGCTCTCCTCCCATTGATGACTGACTAGGCCATCCTCTGCTACACATGCAGCTGGAGCCATGAATCCCACCATGTGTACTCTTTGGGTGGTGGTTTAGTCCCAGAGAGCTCTGAGGGTACTAGTTAGTTCATATTGTTGTTCCTCCTAAGGGGCTAAACCCCATTCATCTCCCTGGGTCCTTTCTCTAGCTCCTTCATTGGGGACTCTGTGCTCAGTCCAATGGATGGCTGTTAGCCTCTACTTCTGTATTAGTCAGGCACTGGCAGAACCTTTCAGGAGACAGCTATATGAGGCTCCTGTCAGCCAGTGCTTGCTGCATCCACAATAGTGTCTGGGTTTAGTGATTGTATGTAAGGATTCCTAGGTGGGGCAGTCTCTGGATTGTCCTTCCTTCAGTCTCTGCACCATACTTTGTCTCTGCAACCACACTTTGGTCTTCCTTCTTCTTGAGATTCTTGTGGTTTGTGGATTGTATCTTGAGTATTCTGAGCTTCTGGGCTAATATTCACTTATCAGTGAGTGCATACCTTGTGTGTTCTTTTGTGATTGGGTTACCTCAGTCAGGATGATATTCTCCAGATCCATCTATTTTCCTAAGAATTTCATAAAGTCATTGTTTTTAATAGCTGAGTAGTACTCCGTTATGTAAATGTACCACATTTTCTGTATCTATATACTCAATAGAGGGCTAATATCCAATATATACAAAGAACTCAAGAAGTTAGACTCCAGAGAACCAAATAACCCTATTAAAAATGGTGTACAGAGCTAAACAAAGAATTCTCAACTGATGAATACCGAATGGCTGAGAAGCACCTAAAGAAATGTTCAACATCCTTAGTCATCAGGGAAATGCAAATCAAAACAACCCTGAGATTCCACCTCACACCAGTCAGAATGGCTGAGATCAAAAACTCAGGTGACAGTAGATGCTGTTGAGGTTGTGGAAAAAGAGGAACACTCCTTCATTGCTGGAGGGACTTCAAGCTGGTACAACCACTCTGAAAATCAGTTTGGTGGTTCCTCAGGAAATTGGACATAGTACTACCTGAAGACCGAGATGTACCACTCCTGGGCATATACCCATAAGATGCTCCAACATGTAATAAGAACACATGCTCCACCATGTTCATAGCAGCCTTATTTACAAATGTAGAACTTTCTAGTGTAGAACTTGCAGAAAAATACATGAGTGGAAACTACCAGGATCTAATGATAGGTAAACACATTTTAGACTCAATGACAAAAGCACAAGGAAAGATGTTAAGATGAACTGGACCAACATTAAATTAATCTCAGCACACATGTGCACAGATGCACACAGGTGAGTCTGGTTTGCTCTGTGAAATACTGCTATGCTGATGGCTCGCCATTCACAAGGAGTGCCAGCCTCATTTTGTACTGACTCCAGGAGACTCAGATGTCCCAGAAATGCAGATCTTATTGGCCATGAGAATCTATTTTCTATTTTCTGGAAAAGGTTGTACATCTTCTATCCAGCATTTCAGACAAGATTGAGAACCTGTGGAAGGTTGCTGTGGCAACTTTCCAGAGCCTCCGCACCCAACCCTCAAATACATATGCATTATAGAGAATCTTCTCCACTGGCACCCTATCATGTGGATTAATGGGTTCTGTGGGCTGAGACCACTCCCTGTTTCCAATGAGGATCTTGTACAGATCTCCCTCTACAAGTGGAGGGTGCATATGAAGCAAGAGTAACTTTATTGTCCAAGTGGAAATAACAATTTGAACAGGAAAGTAAGAACTTGAGGCCCTTGGAAGCAACAAGATGCCAACCAAGAGAGCTGGATAGTGTCCCAGCTCTGCCATCAGCAGGCTTCTGAGTGTCTAGCCAAGAGGTTGCAGGTGTTATAGCCCTATGCCTTTGGCAGGCTTTGCGTTCCAAGAAAGTGATTTTAAGTGTTGCAGCTTGAAAGCTCTCAGAGGACTTTGGGTTGCTATCTTCCCCATGTAGAAGAAGCTTGCAGATCCCTTATCTCCAGCATGTCTCAGAGGCTGTAGTTGCAGGTCTCTGGTAGCTGAGGTAACAATGAGCATCCTTGTTTGGTTGCTTCCTCTAGTCATGTGCCTGGAGCAGAAAGCTCAGAGGAGAGCAACCTTTGGGCATATGTCTCCTGGGAATGTCCTGACAGAGCAGAAACCAGAAAGTCACTGAGACTGTTTCTAGTAGTCACTTTCTTGTTTCTCCATGGAACTCTTGTTTTATCTTCCATTCTTTCACCCCTAGAATGGTTGAATTTATGGGGTGTAACTTGGACCCTGATTGGCTTGATATGGGTATGCAAACAAGGTCAGAAATGAGACCAATCAAGTAAGAGCTGTTATAAGTCTCCATGTTTTCAGTTGCTATGGTTGTCCCTGAGACATCTACCTGTTGCATTCCGAGCCTGATGGAGCTCATGTGAGGCTAGTTTTAGTAACTTTTCTATTGCTGTGATAAAACACCATGACCAAGACAATACATTAAATAAAGCACCTAATCAGGACTGTGATTCCACAGAGTTAGAGTCCACAACGATCATGGTGGAGAGCATGGCAGCAGGCAGGCAGACATGGTGCTGAGAGCTCACATCTAGAGAAACAATCACAAACAGATAGAGAGAGAGCTAACTGAAAATGGCATGGGCTTTTGAAACTTCAAAGCTGATCCCCAGTGACATGCCTCCTCCTATAAGGCCACAGCTCCTAATCCTTCCCAAACAGGTCCACCAACTGGGGGCCGAGCATTCACATGTATGAGCGTATGGGTGCTATTCTTATTCAAATCATCACAGGGCTCCAGTCATCAAAACCATGGGCATAGAATCACGGGGGTCTTCTTCTCCTTCACAGCTCCTTTGCCATGGTTCTTGAGTTTTCTGCTCAGTTGAGCCTCACACAGGAATGGAAGGTTCTACATTGAGTGGGGAATTCTGTATCCAGTCAGAAGCCTTTGGGTTGGGACGCTGCATGTTACCCCTCTGTCATGGATGCCTGTTTTCCAACAGAGCTTAGCTAAAAGTGAAGATGCTGGAGAAGTGATGGCTCTATCTGGTTTGACTCACAATGGGCATATTTTGGCAGTTTATAGCATTTCAGGGATGGTTAGCTTGTATATGAGTCCTATGTGTGTATATGCTTGTTTTTATAGTGTGTGTATGTATGTTTGAATAACTGTATGTGTGTGTGTAATATGCATGTTTGTATATATGTTCAAGCATGTGTATATTCATGTGTATATGTGTGTATAAGTTTGTATGTACATATGTATGTGTGCATAGTGTATGTGTGTGTGTGTAAAGTCCTCTACTAGTTGTACTTCCTTCTAGATTTTATACCTCATATTCTATTTCTTATTTATTTTCCTGTCTAGGTTTAGGGTTATCAACTTCATTATCCTTTTCAAATAACAAAGGCTGCTTGACTGCTTTTTATCTGTGGTTTTGTGGTTTGGGTCGCATTCTTTTCTGCCCATCCTTACGACTGCCTCTTCTCTCTTCTCGGCTGGAGGGCTGTTTCCTAAGTTCTCTTGTCAATGTTGGTGAGAGTGTGATGACGGATTCAGTCCTTGCCTCCTTTCTAGCATGAACTCTGAGGCTAGGACTCTGAGCACGGCCGTGCAGCTCCCAACAGACTTCACCTCACTCCAACTTTACTCATTGTGTTTCTGATAGCTGTTGGTCCTTATGACCATGGCTTCTGTGGCAGGTGTGGTTTTGTGGCCAGGCCTCTGGGGAGTCTCTCTACCTTCCTATTTTCTTCTTCTAGACTAGTTCTGTTATAGTGACAAAACCACATTGTGTGGCATTGTGATTGGTTTAAATTCGCTTTGCTTCACCACCTGGGGGACCATTGTACCACACTGCTTGATGTCCTGTGTCCTTCAGAGCTTCACAACATTCCCTCGTCTGCTTTGCTTTTCTATTCTCCCAGAGACTGACATGCTGCATTTCCTAGTTATTCTAGAAGAGGAGTGTGGCCACCTGTAGCCACCCCCAGCTGGAGGTGTGAGTCTGTCTGAGTCTTCAGCTGCTCCTGGAGCTCATTCACTCCTGCCAGGTACATTTTTCTATCTATGCCACAGCTTCCTGTTGAGTTGACCTTGGATCCCCAAGTTGTGTCCTCCATTTTATGGTAACGTCTGATCTGTGTACTATTAAGCCAGTGATGAAACCCTCCCTGTGGTCCTCTACTACAACCTCTTTGCGTTGTAATCTCCTCATTATCTCCATGCTTACACTGAGAGCCCAGTGGGTGTTGCTGCCTTTTCACTTCCCATTGTCAAGCCTAGTCTGAAGTGCTCAATAGGACACCCACTTACTCCATCCCCATCATTTACCTGTGCATGCCTCTTTCTTCACTCAGTTTTCTTCTGTCTGAAGGAACTCCCCATGTGTTATTTTGGTCCAGATCTGCTAGAATGATGTCTTAGCTTTCCTTCATCATGGAATAGCTATGATTTATTTGCCTTCAAAAGATGTTTTCACTGTATTTAAATTTAGGCCCTAAAATTAATTTCTTTCTTTCTTTCTTTCTTTCTTTCTTTCTTTCTTTCTTTCTTTCTTTCTTTCTTTCCTCCTCTCTCTCTCTCTCTCTCTCTCTCTCTCTCTCTCTCTCTCTCTCTTTCTTTCTTTCTTTCTTTCTGGAGTTTAATGTTGCCTTCCTACACCTGGGCATGCAGAACTGGTGAAAAGAAGTCTAAAGCAAGACCCTGGGATGCTCTGAGAGATGCTGATGCTGGCCCTCTTTCTATGAAAGCTTAGACTCTTTCTCACATGCTATTGAGATGCATGTGCTCACATAACTTTTTTGTTTTAGGAAATATTTTTAGGCCTCTTTTCCACCTTAGGTTGCTTCTACTACTAGCTCAAAGCCACGGTTATTCTACCTGTAAGCCTATGGGGTAGCTGCCCAATTTGGATGACCACAGTATAAGTCATAAGATTCTTCTGTGGCTCTTCTTTAAGTCTTATAGTTGCTTGCTGAGGTTGCCCATCTTCCCATTTGTTTTAAGACTGTTTGCTTTGTGGGGCATGTTCACAGCAGCCACTTCACTGTCCTGTCTGTTACTGTGTGAGCTTCCTGCATGTCATTGGCCACTGTTCCCATGTAAATGACGATTCTAATCTTATATTGCCATCAATCCTTGGTGACTTTCTTTGTTCTTTGTGTGTCAGATCAGGTTCTTGCGTGTTTCATTGTGATGGCCTGGTTCTTGCTTCAACCCTTCAAAGAATTTTTTGCTTTGTTTGTGTAAGGGGTTTGCTTGTTTCTGTAGGGATTGGCCATCTGAGCTTAGCCCTGCAGTTAACCAGCTCTGCAGCCAACCAGTTCCTCATTGAATGTGGCTCCAGAATCAGTTGATAGGCTGGAGCTGGAGCTCAGCGGCAGAGCACCTGTCAAGCAGGTACAAGACTCTGGGTCAAATTCCTAACCCTTGAAATGACTGCCTCATTATTAAAGCATTCTGCAGACCATTGTGTATATCAGTTCCAAATGTCTTAGTAGACTGCCTAAGGCCAGAGATCATGGTTTTGGGGTGAATCCCAGGGCGATCACACAGCTCTTTGAGGTCACCATCCCAAGCTTAGCCCCATTTCCACTTTCGTTCCTGGCTTGTTGCTTCTCTCTGCCATGTAGTCCTGCAATAATCCATGCAGGCAAGTGTGAGAAATACATACCTGGGACCAGAGCACAGTAATCTCCCATAGTCAGGAAGCTGCCTCTCCTCCACTGAGAAAGGAAGGTTACAGCTGCCCTCAATTATAGATGCTGATAATTTAGGCCTGTGTGGGCTCCCACAGAGCTGACTGAGTTGCCTCTATAGATTTCAATAGTTTGGACATGAGGCCTGAGAAAGGAGCAAGTGGTAAATGAGGCAAGTCTACCATGCTCTGACCAGCAGTTGCTGCTGTTCATGTCAAGAGCTTGCTTGATTCCATGCATGGAGTGCAGGCTGCTAAAACCCAAGCAATCACTACCATTGTCTGTCAGTAGATCTTACATTACCCTCTCCACTCCAGTCTGCTCACTGTGTTCATTTCTAGGTCTCTGAATAGCTGTTTGAAGCATTCTCCCCAGACACTGGCCTCCCAAAGAGGGGAGGAGCGTATTCACTCCATTGTACCTGGATCTGGAGCTAGCAAGTTTGTTTCTGTTTTGTGCCATTGCACTGTGATGATGTGCATAGTACACACACACACACACACACACACACACACACACACACACAGAATCCAAAGCTTCATCCACGTCTGCCAAGGTCATGAGCAACTGAAGGAAATACTGGGATGGACTGAGAAATACTAGTTTCTTTTGACAACTGGTGTGTAGTGTCCAGAAATCCACAGACTAAACTATTTGACCCTTCAATGGTAAACTTTAAAGTCTATGTTCATTCTTCTATCCCAGAAACACATGAATTTGAAATAAATTGTTATAATAGCCTTGGAGGTCACTGAGGAGGGGCATGAGGGTGTGCTGCGGCCCTTTGAGGGAAAGCTTGCCTCCTGGTCTAAACTAAGGAGTCTATCTCTAGTGCTGAGTGGAAACATGGTTCCAAAGATTTGACCACTACATGCTGTTGTTTCCTCTCTAAGAACTGATCCTGCCAGGTCAGTCAATCACCTGACCAAAATACCACCCCTTCTGACAGCTGATTCATTCAAAGTCATGCTAAGAAGATGGGAGGTCTAATTATCCTCTCTGCTAATAATGGACCTTCCATACATTACTGGACCAGCCTGCATTCTTAAAGATGTGATTCTCCATCCTCATCTTTTAGGGTACATCTAAAATTTGCAGCTTGCCTGCCCTTCTGCTTTTCTCTTAGATTCTGATAAAACTGCCCTTGAATTTCGTTCTGAGTCCACTTCTAAATTCTTTTTAATGTGAAAGAACCCATAGAGTGAACTAAGATTTCTGCAGTAACACTGTAGTGGGGTCATATTTCTGTGTACTGTGTGAAGGTGTGTCTTTGTCCTTCCTCCCCTGCCTAAGGCAGTCTCTGGCTTTAATGAAGAGCTGACAACCTTGATCTATAGCCAGGCAGGAAAGAAAATGTGGGTCTACTGGGCAAGAATAGGAACTCTGGGAAATAATTCAAGGCAGGAAGAATAGCCAGCCAGACACAGAGGAAGTCAGACCTCTGGGGGGCTGAGTGGGTGGTAAGTGGTCGTGTGGCAAGAGTATATTAATATAGAGAATTATTAAGTTATATGAGCTAGTTGAAAAAAAACCTAAGCTATAAGGCTAAGTATTCATAAATAATTTTAAAAATGCCCTCCGTGTTATTATTTGGAGCTGGTAGATCAAGACAGTTGGATGATAATGTTGTCTAGAGCAGTGGTTCTCAACTTGTGGGTCATGACCCCTTTGGAGTTGAAATGACCCTTTCACAGGGGTCACATATCAGATATCCTGTATATCAGATATTTACACCATTCATGACAGTAGCAAAATTATAGTTATGAGGTAGCAACAAAAATAATTTTATGGCTGGGGATCACCACAAGGTGAGGAACTATATTAAGGGGCTGCAGCAATGGGAAGAATGAGAATCACTGACCTTAAAAAAAAATGTTATTTCCTTTTACTCTTAGTCAATTCACAAGAACTCTGAGTCTAAGAGAACATTTATCAGACACTCAGATATCCCTTCACTGGGTGTGTCCCACCAGCCACCTGGGGAATGCTGTCCCTCCTTGAAGTGGGTGACTCTGGGCCAAGTGATGACCATAACACCAATCCTTTAAATATGAAGACAAGTGCAAGGTCTGAGAGCAGAGCTCCAGGGCAGAGTGCTCACAGTGGCTCCGTCCCCTGCAAACTTCCTGTCGCTTTGAGCCTTCTTCTCCCTGCAGTACCAGCAACTCTTTTAGATAGTGTTGTATCGAGAACCCAGCAAGTGAAACCAGGGGGTATTTTCAGGTTAGCTTGTACTGCATGGGTTCTAGGACAAGCCTTGTAGTTAAATCCTGGTGGCTCCCACCAGGTCATGTGTGACCCAGGCATTCAGCAGACATGTTTTCACACATGACAAGTGCAGTGTACGTGTGGAACTGATGCTTCTTGGTGTGAGAGGGTGATGTTTACAAAGGTGGTGACCAGAAATTCTAATTTGTCAGCATGCACTAAATGGGAGGAAGGCATTAGATAATGTGTGTGAGCTCTTTCATTCCTGTATGTGTCAAGCACCCACTGATCACTGCAGTGTCCCCAGGTCCCAGGCTCCTGCTCATTACATTCTCACCAGTTGTGGCATAATTGGGTACAGCACAGCTGCCATACCTTAGTGGGGATTAGCTTAACATCCACATTGTTCTAGACTAAATCCTCACCACATGAGTAGATACCATCACCTTTCCAATTTAATGTATCTCTGTCAAATTAGTATTCCTAGGTAATTTCAATAGGAGACCACCGCTTTCAAAAAAGTGGCAGTCTCTCCGTTAAAAGAAGCAGACACTCATTGATAGACTAGTTGGGTGGGTGGGAAGGGTGACCCTAGCCCCAGCTGCCTTCTTTCCCTGCTGATATTCATGAGTGAAGGTCAATTAGTTGCCCCTTCCCCTTCATGACGGGTACTGATAGTAGCTGTCCTCCCACTCAACAGCTGACAGGCACCCTACTGTCCTGTCCTGACACCAGAATGGGCTCTTCATCCCTTTCCATATTTTCACCAAAAGAAATAATGACATGCTACTCTATCCCTTGGGGATTTACAGGAGCCAGATCAGCTTGGCCTGCATACTACCAGCCAGAGTTTAAACCTGCAGCTATGTGCATATTCCTGAGACCCTCACCTCTACTCACTTCACATGGACCTCACCTTGAAGATGAGGAAACTGATAGGTCTCTCGGATTCCACCCTGGGGTTTCCCTCGCTGTTCTGTCTTCCCATGACTTCTATTTCTTCTACTTCTCAGGGTCCCACATCAGGTACCAGACTCTGCCTGGAAAGGGGGTTGATCTCTAGCCACCCTCCACAGCAGCCACAGGTATGGAGCTCAGTCTCCATGAATTCAGGGTATGAGACTTGTAGGGCCCTGGATGCCTCCCTTCAATTTTAAAATTAGCTTTTCACTTGCTAGAAACATGACATTCAAGACTGGTGTGTCTATTCTGTTTCCAGAATGTTCTCTGGGGCAAAAAGGGAGGGGGGAGCCAGAATGAGACTTCTGTTTCTATAAACAACCAAGTTCTGCAGCAAAAAAAATCATTATGGGAGAAGGGTTACTGAAGTAAGTTGATAGTTGATAAAGATTTCCATTAACAAATGCTTCAAGACAAGAAGGATGCTGGAGCCATGGTCCTCTGAGGACACAGGTTAACAGGGTAGACCGAGTTGTGAAGAGTAGACTCCTCTATGTCTCAGAAGATAGGATTCATAAAACCTCTGACAGTTTTGAGCTTGTGCGAAGTTCCACAGGAGGCTCCCTCAGTGATCCTGGATGACAGACAATCCTCTGTGTGTAGTGCCACTAGTTATAAAGGGGAGGCACAAATGCTGTTGAACTTATAGGGAGATTGTTCTATCCAGGGCTGTTCTTTCGGCTATAGCTCATTCGTGTAGCCAGCTCAGACTTTACAGGGAGTTGGGCATACAGGATTGCTGAGTGCACAAGAGGAGGAGGGAGTAGAACTACCCCTGCCATGGTTTGACTTTCCAGTCACTAGAGAGAGAGGAAGAAAGAGAGAGAGAGAGAGAGAGAGAGAGAGAGAGAGAGAGAGAGAGAGAGAGAGAGAGGATGCTTCTTAAGTGATAAGTAGACAAACAATATGAAATATCACATGAGGATGGTTGTAGGGAGCAAAGCCCATGATAGGCACAAAAACTCTTCATGTACCATTTCTAGAGTTCCAAGACCAAGGCCACTAGGATGCTCTAATGCTCATCCAGGGAAAAGTTCACAGCCAGGTATGGCTTTGTGAGCAGTCACATTTGATAAGCTTGGTGGAACTTATGACACTCACTTCCACATACCAGTGAGCAGACCATTTATCACTTATATTTTTCAACATATAGTTTACAAACCTCCAGATTTGTTTCTCTCCCCATCCCTCTCTGGGTCATATTTTAAAAACAGAATCCATGAGATTGGGCATGAGTGGGCAGTCTTGGAGGTAGGCACCATACTGAGTCCATTCTTTGCCTCTTAAGTTCCTTTGCTTGGAGAAAAATTGGAGCAGGATATAAAGATTCACCTGCCTTCTCACCGGTGTCTTCTGCCATTCAAGCTTCAGAAACTATTTTCAAAAGCAATGTTTGAATTCTCTGTATTCCTTTTAATGTCCACTTGTAGCTCTGTGTAATTATTGCCTGAGTTTATCTTTGTTGTTGCTGTTGATGTTCTCAGTTCTCCTTTAGGAAACAGGAAAGAAGTTGGCCCCTCCTTGGACCCACATACTCTAGATTACAACTGAATCATATCTCAACACATCAATTTGTGTAAAAGTAAAGGGTGGGACGTTTGCTAGAAGAGGTGTGAGACAGGACCCAAATTGTCGAGACTTTAAAAAAATACGATATTGAGGCCTTCTCACCTAGGACTTACCAGTATCAGCATAACTGGTCAGCTCTGTAATGTCTGGGAATCTGAGCACGTTACTCTCCATCTCACCCTGTGGTCTTCCAGGGCTCCTTGTCACTCATAGAAGATGAGAACACCAAGAAGGGCCACATGTGGGTGTTTGTCGGTCACAGAAGAATGTCAGCATTTCTACAGAAAGGGTAGGAACAGGGCAATATGAACAGGACCACATGACAACGACTTCACCAAGGAGGAGGGGAACAGAGCTGCCAAGGCCATGGAGATGACAAGAGTTAAAGAGATCAGAATGTCTAGGACAGCAGATGAGTAGGTGGGAGTGAAACAGGAAGAGATCTCAGGAGACTGTGGCAATGTTTCTGAGGAAAATGGTGCAGCAGACCTGTGAAGGACGGGAGCAGACCTACAGGGGGCAAAGGTGAGACTTGCAGAGGGTAAGAGTAGACTGAAGAAGATAAGAGCAGAAGTTGACCTGCAGAGGATAATGGTAGGGTAGACCTGCAGAAGATGAGGGGGACCCACAGAGGGAAGGAACAGACCCTTTCAGAATAGAGGTGGACATGGAGAGGGTATGGGTGTGGGTGTGGTATATAGAGCTACAGAGTAAGAAGGTGTGGACAGATGCGGTGACTTGACTATGGACGGTCCCTCACAGGCTCAGGTATTGAACCTATTTGAACACTTGGTTGGTCCCCAATTGGTTGTGATCTGGGGAAGGTTATGAAACCTTTAGGAGGTGAAGCCTAGCCAGAGATGTACATCACTGAGTGTGAGTTTGAGTGTTTATCTCGCTGCTCTACCTCCCGTTCATTCCTTTTCTCTGATTCCTGTGTGTAGAGATGCAAATGCAGTCAGCAAGCTTCCTTCTACTGATGCTCATTGTCATGCCCTCCACATGGTGATGGAGGCTATCCCTCTGGAACACTTAGCTAAACTAAACCCTTTCTTTTACAAGTTGCTTTTGTCAGGGTGTTCTATCACAGCAACAGAGCAGTAACTGATGCAGTGGTGTGAGTGCGCATGCAGAGGATGCGAGTCTGGTATTCTTGGTGAGCTTGGGCCAGGGAAAGTTACCATGGAAGCAGATGATGTAAAGTTTCCCAAGACAGTGATTAGCAATCACCTCATCCCCAGCTATACAGAAAACTGCCTCCATCAGATTGCAGTGTGAGTAGATGTATGGGATACTATCTTGATTAATGACTGATGTAGGAGGACCCAGGTGACTGTGATCAGTGACATCCCTAGGAAGGTGGTCCTGGGCTATTTAAGAAAAGTTGCTGAGCAAGTCCTGGGGAGCAAGCAGGTAAGCTGCGACCCTACACAGCCTCTCTTTCGATTTCTGCCTCCAGGCTCCTGCCCTGACTTCTCTTATTGACTCACTATTCTTTCTAGAAGATGAAATAAACACTTTGTTTCCCAGGTTGCTTTTGGTCAGTGTTTCATCATATTTCAAGATAAGCAAAGTCAAATACCATGTGAGAGTGGGGGCTGCTCTGCTCTGTTCTAGTCTAAGCCAGCTCTCCCAAATGGACAATATACCACACTATTATGAGGTCTCTTGTTCAGGTGTACATCTACTCTCTGCTTCCTGGTCCCACTGAATGGTCAGATATTGTTACTATTGGAATGCAAAGTTCTCTACACACTTGCACATTGAAAGCTTGGCTCTCAGATTGTGACACTGAATTTGGAAGGTTCTAGTAACTCTAAGAAGTATGGCCTACCTTGAGGAAATTGGTCAGCATTCCTTCTTTGGTTAACAAGGCCTGTCCCTCAGCTTTGTCCTTGTTCTCCTCTTCCCATTTACCTTGAGGTGAACAACCTCATCTGCCACACCCTTGCTGCCATGATGTTCTGCCCAAGTGCAGGCAGCCTGGACTAAACTCTCTGAATCAGCAAGCCAACATACATCTATCCTTTCCTTAAGTTGCTCTGTCAGGTATTTGGTATTCTATAGCACCTAACTAGAAGAGCAGGTGCTATAGAAGACTCAGCAAAGAGAGACAATGATGCTTCCAGTTTCCTCTGGAGCTGTGATCAGAAAACGACACTGTAGTCAAAGGTATCATGAGTTAGAAGATTGCCTGTGATCTGCCAAGCTGACAGTGTGGAAAACAAGCACTATGCAAACTTCACAGTTTACTCTCTATTGGCCTAATCAATTTTGGGCCGTTGGTAAAGTGGCAAAGGGGCTATAAGGTGGGGATCCTTTGTATTGTCAGTGAAGGTATTATCTATCACTAAAAAGCGAACGGGGGGGGGATGGAGACAATGTAACATACATGATATAAAAGTGGAGGGAACAGTACTAGAAGGTATGACAGAGAAATGTAACATACATGATATAAAATTGGAGGGGACAGTGCTAGAAGGTATGACAGAGACAAGAAGGACAGGAAATGGGTTTGGGGAGTAAGAGCGTGTGACTTAAGAGTGTGTGTGAAATGCCAGAGTGCAGAGAACATGGCTTAGTCTGGTAAGTAATTGCCTGCCAGTGTGGGGATCTGAGTTTGATTCCTAGAACCCGTGCGTGTGAAAGCTTGGGTATGGTGGCACATGCTTGTGATCCTAGAGTCAGAGAAACAGGGACAGGTCGGTCCCTACGTCTGGATGTCCAGCCAGCCTAGCAGAATTGGTGGCCCCTAGGGCTGTAGTGACCCATGAAAGGATTTCCATTGCTACTTGCATACTATAATTTTGCTAATGATATGAGTTGTAGTGCAAGTATTTGAGATGCAATGTCCAGCTATCCCAGGGGGTCATGTCCCACAGGTTGAGAACCACTGTTCTAAGGCCATTGCTAGTACTGAGTTAGCTATACTGTTTCCATTCATTGCTCATCTTAGCTTTGTGTGAAATGCCAGCCTTTTCTCATAATGAACATCTGTGTGTATTTCTCTAGCTTGCCTTTTACTGGCTTGATCTATTTTCCAACCTGCATTGTTTATGTGTAACAGAATGTTAGACTCTCTCTCACATACATTAGTAAGTCTTGAAAATTCTCTCTTCACATACTTTTCTCCATAAGTGTACATGTGTGTGGATGAATGGTTATGTGTATAGAGGTGAATGCTCAACTGCCTTCCTCCTCAGACTCCACACACCTTATTTTTTGAGACAGGGTTTCTCCCTGGCACCTGAGGCATGACAATTGAGCTAGGCAGCCTGGCCGGCAGCCCCAGTGATCTGCCTGTCTCTGCTTTGCTGTCATTGGGATTAAAAGCATGCATCACTATGGCAGGCTATTTCAAGTGAGTACTAACTATACAACTCAGGTACTTTGCCAGCTGAGCCATCTCTCACCCTCCCCCCACGACGTTCCAGCTTGTATCTTTCATGGCTAGGCAAGGTGGCTTGCGTGCATAGCTCATTTTAAGAGCTTCTCATGCACAGTAAATGAGCAAAGTTTCATAAATCAATGGGACAGCCCGACCATGACCATCCTCAGTCCAACTTCCCAGAGGAAGCAGCCTTGGGCAATGCGTGCAGACTTTCTCCAAGTCATTTAATGACTTTGGTGAAGCACTTTGGTGAAAGCTTTTTGTGTGACAGCTTTGGTCTCATTTTACATTCTTAGACTTCCACCAGATGTTCCTAGCTGAACTTATTCGTACACACTTTCACAGTCTTCTGAAACAACTAGAATGTTTTTATTTCATTTTATCTCTCCATCCTTTACAAATAAGTTTTGACTCCCGCAACGGGAAATATTCTAAATGCTTATAATAAGCATTTGGGTATGTGCTTCCCATTGGAAGAAGAAAAATCGAGAGGGTCAGTTCTAAAGTTCTTCTTTGTGGCCTACACCAAAGCATCACTGAGTGAGCCTTTTGCTCCTGGATCTTTGGGTTTTCTTTACCATGTTACCTCACCAGTATGTGACTGTGAGCAGCAGGCCAGCTCAGCCTTCCTTTGGTTTTATAGTTTAAACAAAAGGTAGTTCTTCTGTAGTCTTCTGCCATTTGGCCCTGTGAAGGTCAAGGGTTTATCCCTGTGTCTGCCCCAGCTGTGCCTGTATCCCCACCATGGTGCAAGATGGACCCTTTCCTCACAGTGTGTGACCCATCCATCCTCACATCTGGGTTATTTGAAAGTGGATGGGCTCTCAATAGCACTGATGGGAACATCCTGTGTGCGCTTCCTGCTGAGTCCGTGTAAATTTTTGGTTTTCAATTTTTGTCATTGCTGTTGTTGGAGGATTATAATTATAGAAGTGCTCAGCTCGGTCATAGGTTATGAGTATATTTAGCTTTTACCGGGTGAAGGCAAATTATTTTTCACTACCATAGTGTTGAGTAAGCAATACCTAAGCAGTTCAATTGTCTCATGTTTGTCTACATATGTTAGATTAAAAAAAAAAAAACTATGCCAATATGTTTGACTTGAAATAGGAATTTCGTTTGTAACTCCTCTGTGGGACATTACTAACCAGGCATCCTTTCTATGCCTGGACCCACTGCTATTCAACTTGCCCTACTACAAAAGGCTCGGCTATCAATTTGGACTGTTGGAGTTGTTTTTAAAACTGTCTTTGCTTCAGAGGGGTCCTACATTTCAGGGCTGTCAGTCACATGAATCATAAACATCTTTCATAGTTGGCATTTGGCATATTTACTGAAAAGAAGTTTTTAAAATTCTTTCAATAATTGTGTATTCATTTGTTTATTTGTGTGTGCATTGGGGCTGGTGCACAAACATGTGCATTGGAGGACAGTTTGCAGGAATTTGCTCACTCTGTCCACCATGTAGGTTTCTGGAATTCAAACAGGTCTCCGGCTTTTTACAAGGGGCTTTTACCCAGGCCGTCTCACTGCTTCCTAAGCTCCTCTGGTCTTGCCCTTTGCTCTTATTTAAAACCCCCTTTGCCAGCAACCCCTGACATCATCTTCTGCAAGGTGCAAATTTGTCATTTCCGGTCCAGTCTTTAGTGCCCTGTGTTCTTGGGATCAAGTGGGGATCTGAGGCTTTACTCTTCACCTCTTCTTATGATGCCCCCATAATGTGTCCTTTGCTCACCTGCATGAAGATCTGCTTTGGAACATGTCACAGTTGAGTGTGGAGAGGGCAGTAGCACTGAGTGGCATGAGGGCACAGTGCAGCTGTGCAGCATGGGGTGGTCTGCTATCCATCTGTGGGGTCTATCAGCTATCCATTAGCTCTATCATCCATCTCTGGGTTCTATCAGCTATCTGTGGGGTCTACCAGTCATTTGTGGGGTCTACCAGTCATCCACGGGTTCTATCAGCCACCTGTGGGCTCTATCAATCATTTATTGGTTCTACCAGCTATCTATGGTGTCTACCACTTATCTATGGGGTCTACCAGCCCTCTATTGATTCTACCAGCCTTCTGTGGGGGTCTATCAGCTATCTCTGAGGGTCTGCCAGTCATCTATAGGGTCTATCTGACATCTGTGGAGTCTATCAGCCATCTTTGGGGCTTATCCATCATCTGTGAGGGCTATCAGTCATCTGTGGGGTCTACCAGCCATATGTGAGGTTTGTCAGAGCTCATCTGTGCTGCTGGCACAGACTCTGCTAATCATCATTCTCTAGGCAATACAGTACAATGGCTACCTACACAACCAGTACAGCATCCTAGGCAGTATGAGTAATATATAGAAAATTTATATCATATAGATTTATGCTGGGGGATTCTGTACAAACACTGCATCTGAAGACATGGGGAATCTATGTATGTGTCAGGGCACCCCATAGCCACTGGGAAGTAAGGAGTGGTTATTTCATATTAACTCTAAATAGAGTTAATGGACTTAATGGTTTTAAGTCTTCAAAATCCATTAAGTGAGATGGTAAAGCATTTAGCACGCAAGCATGAGCATCAGAGTTCAGATCCCAACATCCATATAAAAACCCCAGGCATGATTATACACATTTGTAACCCCAGTGCTAGGGGTTTGAAGATGGTGAGACAGGAGGATCTCTGGAGACTTACAGCTAATTAATTTGGTCAATAAATAAGGTCTGGGATCAAGGAAAACACTGTCTTAACAAAATAAAGAGAACTATTGAAGAAGAAACCAATGTAGTCTTCTGGCTTCTATAAGCATGCACACGCATATACATTCAACTATGAACATGCTCAGTACGTACACACACACACACACACACACACACACACACACACACAAATAAAATATCTATTAAGCAACTTCAAAACTGACTGGGCATGGTGGCGTAGAACTTTAATCCAAACACTTAGGAGGTAGAGATGATGGATCCCTGAGTTTGAGACCAGCCTGGTCTACAGAGTGAGCTCCAGGACAGCCAGAGTAACACAGAGAACAAAAGAAATTTCAAAACTCCATCATATGTGTCTAGTGTCAAAATGATGAGCATATTAAAAAGACATCAACTGCATCTGGACAGATGGTTCAGTGGTTAGAGCATTGCTGCTCTTGCTGAAAACCTAACTTCCATTCCTAGTACCTATTTTTGGTGGCTCACAACCACCTGTATGCAATTCCACATACAGGTCAATTTGACACCCTCTTTTGGCCTTCATGGATACTGTACACATTTGGCAAATACACACACACACACACACACACACAAATAAAACTGAATAAAAATTTAAAATTAAAAAAGTTAAACATGAAAAGCACCCATTGAAATATGTTGTTGTTGTTGTTGTTGTTTTTTAATGGAGAAGCTAAGTACACACTGATGTGCTCTAAGTTGTCAGGAGAAAAAATGGATAAGATGATAGAAATGAAATGAAAAGAAACAGTAACTATAATGAAATTAACTAAGCAATGTATCCACTTCCCTAAAATGCAATCATGACAGCCAGTGCCTATCACTGGCTTCATGGTTAATTCCTAAATCCATCTCCTTCTGCCCATAACCCCCTCCTGTTGGGAAACTTAGACTGAGGATGACATTGAGGAGATAAGAGTCACTTGCTCCTTGTCACTAGTTGTAATTTTTTCTTTTCTTTTCTTTTCTTTGGGTCCTTGCCATATAAAGCATCTCAGACATGACTTCAGAAGCCACGGTGAAAAAGAATTACTTCCAAGGAGGCAGGGTCCTCCCAGGTCTATGTTTGGAGCTAGTTCCTCCAGATTGAAACATTTCCTTGTGAGATGCTCAGGAGACTAAAAAAGACCGTTACAGGAACTTATAAAGGAGGGGGCAGGAAGTTGCTACAATTGGGAAGGTGCTGGATGCATAAGCATGACAACCTGAGTTCGGATCCCAACGCCTGAATGAAAGCTGGGTATCACGGTACAACCCTGTAGTACCAGTCCCAGAGAGACAGACAGAAGAACCCCTCCAGCTTGCTGGCCAGCCAGTCTTGCCTCATCAGTGAGCTCCAGGCTCTGTAAGAGACATTGTTTCAATAAACAAGATGGAGAGCCGTAGAGGAGGTAGATGCCAAAGATTGAGTTCTGGCTTCAGTGAGAATGTACACCCACTGATACACACAAATGCAGACAGACATTATCATACATATACCACAAGCAAAACTAAATACATAAATAAGAAAAGGTAATATGGAACTAATAAGACTCCTCAATGCTATACAAGCAGTAGGCAGTTGCTGGAGCAGCAGACTCTTCAAAAGAGCTACCTGCAGCTTTCTTTGGTCCTCACCCACGTTGGGGGTGGACTTTGTGATGTTGCTTCCTGCGTCAATCATATTCCCAACTGTGACCTCCATAAATGTCCTGGTTCATTGAGATAGAGTTGGTGGATTCAGTCTTAGGTCTGTCATGGATGTCCTACCTGGTATGAAGAGACTTCTGTCTCTCCAGGAAAAAACAAGGAGCGTGCCTTGGCAGCTCACTCAGTACAGCCAGCAGTACCGTTATCTACTGTTAAAGCCTTCAAGCCTTCCCTCAGTATCATACAGTAAGACTGAAGGCTGGCTAGTGTTTGCACTGCTACCTCCAGGAGTGAATACAGACTGATAACTGCCTGTAGTGCTAAGCCTCCACCAGCTGTGTGTGGAAACTCTGGTGTAGTCACATCCTCTGTATACACCATTCTAGGTGTTAGGAGAAACTTTGTCCATCAGGTCAGTGGAAAATGCACCTCATAATGGTCTTTGATCATACCACCTCTGAACTGACACCACCATCTCTTCCTGACTCTAAGGGAATAAGCAAGGGAGCAGGTAAACCACTGAACCCGAGCCCTTCAGTTTCCAGAAAAGTTTCTAGGGAGAGCAGACTGCTGGTCTGCCTCTGAGAGTAGAGGGTGGCGGCGTGGCAGGAAAGCAAATGGATTGTAGATGATGGCAAAATGGAGATCTTTGAGCAGATAGAGACTCTTAGGATTAATTCAGAACTAGATGCCTTTGCCTGAGGTAAGAGGCAGCTGACCCTTGGGATGGAAAACAGAAACTTGCCTGTGGATTGCTGAATGTTGGCTTCTGTTTGCACAGCCAGAGTCCTTCTATTTAGGACTTTGTCACCACCACTACCATTTGAGGGGCCTGGTTTGGATCTAACATATGGACTGTATATACCTCATCCTGTACACAAAATCCATGTCTGTAATTCCTCACCTCTCAGTTGGATTATTTTGCTTCACGGGATTTTTTCTATTCACGGAACTTCTCCCAATTTATAACACAACATATTCTCTTACTTCTTACTTTCCTCGAGGGCTATATTGGGGAACAACATTTTGTTTTTCAATTTAAAATTTGCTAGAAATTATTCACCTTAAATTTTTGTTAATGTGCCATGCAGTTCACAATAAATAAACAAACAAATACATACATACATACATACATACATACATACATACATACATACATAGTTGCTTACTTCTCAGTTTCAAAAATAGCTCTAATTTTTCCAGAAGAAAGTTAAGTGGCCACACTTTAGCTCATTGGTAGAGTCCTTGCAAGGTTTCTTACTGGATTCTATGCATGGCATCAGCTAACAAAAAAAATCATGTACAGCTTTTGCGCTATTAATTGTGTCCTTAAATAGTATGCTTCGAGTTGTTTTCCCATGTGGTATGAAATGGGAGTTCATTGCTCCTCCAGACAATCTTCCCCCCACCCCGCCGAGACAGGGTTTCGTTGTGTAGCCCTGGCTGTCCTGGAACTTACTCTGTAGACCAGGCTGGCCTCGAACTCAGAAATCCGCCTGCCTCTGCCTCTCAAGTGCTGGGATTAAAGGTATGCACCACCACTGCCCGGCTTCCTCCAGACACTCTTATTTATCTCCTCCCTCAGACAGTCCTGCCTCCTCCCTCAGGTCTATTGTCACTCCTAGCTTAGATGGCTTCACTCCTGTCATAGGTTCAAATCTTGCCTGTCTATTTTGCCTCCTTGACCAATTTACTCTCCTCTGGGGTGTTTAACATGGACTGTCAACTTGGCAGGATCTAGACTCACCTAAGAGACAAACCTCTGGGCTTGAGTCCTGGACTGAATAAAATGGAGGAATCAACGCTCCTGGAAAGATGCCTTGTGGTTAAGAGCACTGATTCCTAAGGCCCAAGGTTAGGTTCTCAGCACCCATACGTCAGTTCAAAACTGCCTGGAACTCCAGGCCCAGGGGAGCCAACATGCTCTTCTGGCCTCTGCATGCCCTGTGTACATGAAATGCATGGACAAACATGCAGGCAAATAGTCAGACACATAAAATAAGGGTAAAATGGTTATTTAAAAATGGAGAATTCAGCTGAGCACCGGCATTCATCTCTCTGTTTCCTACATGTAGGTGCAATGTGACCAGCTCCCCCCCAACTCCTGCCACCATACCTTCCCTGCCCTGACAGGCTTTATTCTCAGACTGTCAGTCGAAATAGACCTTCCTTCTTCAAGTCACTTCTGTCCGATACTTTTTGTCACAGCAGTGGGAACAGGGTCATGTCCCTAACCCTTCCCAAACTGCTCAAACTTTCTGCAAAGCTATAAAATGCCACAGGCTTATTCTGCACTACAGTCTTCTTCAGAACTGTCCTGGGTGTCTCAACAGCATTACTTTTTTTTTTTTTTCCTGAGTGAAATTTGAAATCATCTGAAAGTTCTATAAATATCCTTTTCAGGAATTTCAGGAAAAATTAACTCTACACACCCCATCACGTTGGCAAATGGTGGCACCTTCATATCACAATCTTCCTATCCATGAAAATGCATCCTTAAGCAGCCTGTCAAGAGGAGCTTCAGACTTGCAAAAAAAAAAAAAAAAAAAACCGACGAAACTGGCACCTATTTTGCCTCCTGCTACAATAATGAATAAAGATGAATGCTTCACCATTACCTCAAGGCTACAGGTCTGGATTTCCTTCATTTTTCTCTAATGTCCTTGTTAAAGACTGCTGTCTCTAATAATTCTTTTGCAGATTAAATTGATCATTATGAGAGCAACGGTTTACTCTAATCAGAGTTGTAGTTTCGTGGCTGCTTTGCAAGCCTGTCTGTATTTCTGCCATCTGTTTGTCTTTGTGGTTAGGATTCCCAATATAATATTGAACACAGAAGGGAGAGCTGTTGCACTTCATCTCTTACTAGGAGAGAAATGCTTGCCTCCCTCCCTCCTTCCCTCTTGCCCTCTGTTCTCTCCCTCCCTCCCTCCCTTCTTCTCTCCATCCCCCACTATCTCTCCCCTCTCCCTCTCTCTCCTTTCTTTTCTCTATCCCCCTCCCTTCATCTCTCCCTTCTGTCTTTTTCTTTGTCTCCTTTGTTTCTCTCCCTCCCTTCCTTCCTTTCCTCTCTCCATCCTGCTCCTTCCTGTATCTCAAGTTCAGAGCTTTGCACAAGCTGACCCACTAGGCAAATGTTTGACTTGGCTGTGTCTCTAGCTTTCTTCCATATTTATTTATTCTTTACTTTTCTAAGATACAGTTTCTTTGTGTAGCCCAGGCTGACCTTGAACTTCAGATCCTCCTAGCTCAACCTACCATGTGCTAGGATCACAGGCTGCACAAACACACCAGATAAAGATTCTGTTTCTACTTTATAATAACATGTTTTAGTATCCCTAGGCTTTTTATTTTGTTTTCTTTTATTGAAACAGTATCTTACAGAGGTCACACTGTCCTTAATCTCCCTATATAACAGGGGCTAGCCTTGAACTCCTTACCCTCCTGTTTCTACCTCCCAGGTTTAGAAGTACCTCCCTCTCCTGTGCATCCTCTGCAACTCCATGTCTCTTGTTTTATTTGCCACTGACTCCATATTTAGTTGATGTATTTACAAGATGACACCATGATTTCACTTCCCCATGGTTTCCCTTTGACCAAGCACTATTGATGACACTACACTAGCTGTTTGCTTGTGTCTACCACTGAAGTAAACAGGGACTGTGATTGCATGCCTAAGATAAAGCCATGTAAAATCTCAGCAAAGCTGAAGTAGGGGCTCAAGAAGTCCCATGCCTAACTGAAGAGCTATTGGCAATTGATGGCTGCTGAGAGAAGGAATGTGAGTTAATTTCAGTCAGGTCTGTGGCCCTGAAAGGCTACCTGTGCTCTAGTAGATAGCTCTAGACCCATACAAATACAGGCAGCACTAAGTGGGTGTGGTGTGTTTAAAAAGAGAGTATGAGAGAAGTTGAAGTTGGAGGATGCCGTGGCAGGTACATGGGAGGAATGGGAGAGGAAGGAACGGGGGTGGGGATTAGATTTGATCAGGACATATTATACATAAAGCTAGAGATATGAACCTATGGCTCACAACACTTGCTACTTCTGCCCAGATCCCGGGCCTGGTTCTCAGCAACCACATGGTGCCTCATGACTATCTGTAACTTGAGTGCCAGAGGATCACACATCCTCTTCTGACCTCTGTGGGCAACAGGAACATACATGGTACACAGTCATACACATAGGTAACATACTTATAAACTAAAGAATTTTTGAAATAAATATTTTTAAAACATTATATGCATGCATGAAAATCTCAAATAATAAAATAAAATGCTAGTACCATGTTACCAATTAGCTGAGAACAGACTTGTGATCATTCGAGACTGTGCACTCTGCCCAGTGGTCTTTTGGTGAATTATGTCACTTCTGCCTTACTCAATGGCCACCACAGTTTTGTCTTAGAACATCACACACTGTGAGCAAAGCACATGGCTGTGCTCTTTCTCCCGAATCTCCATGTGTGTTGTTTGCTCTCTGTCCTACAGTAGGAACTTCAGACATAACTGGTCAGTATCTACCCATGCACAATCATCCTTCTCAAATCTTGGTTGAGACTGCATTCAATCTATTGACTGATGAAGGCTGATTGGCCATTTTCACATCAAGGGATCTTCCCAAGAGTAAACATGGCAGTGTTTCTCAACTCAGAAAGAATTTAGTTTTTTTTTTTTAAGAATTATGGATAATATATACACAGTGCTTCTTAAACTGCTGTGGAGAACTGTATATTTTTGTTGTTCATATTTGGTATTTATTTCTAATCTGCTTATAAAGTAGAATTGAAATGTGGGGTTGTCAAAACTTGCTGGAAAAGTTTTCATATACCTGCACTAAAGGTTTCATCTTGTCATAAACTGGTAAGAAATGTCTTCTACATATGTGTTGATGTCTATGTCTTTGAGTCTCTTCAATGCTACTGTAAAATATATTATTTTATAGTTAATAACAATTTATTGACTCTCTTTTAGTGGTTCGCGTTCGCACCACATAGTGCTGTGTTTCTAAGGTGTTTCCTATAGTATGAAATGAACTTTGCCTCCCTTCTTCCAACCCATTCACATTCCTCAAGAATATTTCACATCCATGTTCCTGCCATAGATACCTAATGATTTCATGTCTTCATATAAAATATAGTCTCCACAGATGAGAGAAAATATATGATATTTGTCTTTCTGATTCTGATTTATTTCCCCCAGTGTAATCTCCAGTTATTTCAATTTCCCTTCAAACAATGTGTTTTTACTCTTCTTTGTGACTGAATAAAACTGCATAATGTATATTTAGCACATGTTCTTTATCCATTCCATTGCTGATATACATCCAGGTTGATTTTATGGAAATTTGTATGCAGATTTCTGAAAAATAAAACTAACAATAGATCTATCACATGTCTGCATATATATATATAATCTAAGTCTACAATTCACAGAGGTATTCTCACACACTCATGTGCCCTGCTAAACAGCTAAATGAGAGCATTCAAAAACCATATTTTGTACTTCTTTGCTTATGAATTGCAAAAATATATTGAATTTTATTATTCATTCTTTATCCAGCATTTTTAAAGTATTTACTTATGATTCTAATAGTTGATCTTTTGAATTTCCAGATTTGGGTGGATTTTTTCCTGCCAGGCTTCATTGGCTTGCAACCTTACTACCTAGAGATGAGAGAGACCTTTAGCTCAGCTTACATTTCAGGGAGGAGCCTCAGGCTGCTGTTCACTAAAGCTCTGCTGGTCTGTCTCTCTCTTTCTATCCTGAAGTTTACCTAAAACACACACACACACACACACACACACACACACACACACACACACAAACACATCATTTGGTTTTCCTTTTATCTTGTCTCTTCTGTTCCTAGGAATCACTATGGAACCTTCTCCAGTCTTGGTTCAGATAACTAGGTGTGTTTTCTTGGTCAAAATCCTGCAGTGATCATATTCCTCACAGCACCTTTTTGCCATGTGACATCATGGTCATCTTCTATAGGTTAATGCTGACACTGTGGAACATCTGCCCTTGCGATTCCATGGCTTAGATCCAGATCCAGTACTATAAATAATAAAAATTGTTGCTCATTACAATCATCTTTACTTCATTGGTAGGATTGTCTTGTTCAATATTTTCTGTTAATATGTTTGACCATGTCCAACAATCATATTTTATTCACATTGGCCCACTATCTTTTTGTTTGCTTATTTTTTAAATTAATATATTCATCACTTCCCAATAAGATACAGATGAGCAAGCCCTCAAATCTAATATTGAGACTGCTCACAATCCATATTATGTTAATAATATTGAGCCTTTAATTCTGTGTTATTGTGGATATATTTTTCCTTTGGCTTAGCCTCGAATTTCTCCCGTCCTTCTGAAGAAAAGCATAAATTCTCAACATAGTCAATTATCCTCACTTAAAAGCCTCCTTCCACATCTCCTTCTCTTATTTAAACATTTTAAATAAAACTATTTTACATCATGATTCTTTGTGCGACATCACTTCTGGGCCCTTGTATGTCAAGAACATTCTTCAGCTTTGGATTTAATTGTATGTGTTCTAAATTTGAAGTGATTCCTCCCAGTTTTTGAAAATTCTACCTTATTGTCTTATATATTATGATACAACTAAAGTATGACAAGTAAAATAAAGAAGAAAAATTAAACCTCATAAAGAGAAAGACTATGGAGAAACAGTACAACACGCCTCACCCAGGCCTGTTCTCCTCTGTAGATGGGTGTAGTGATAAACTAACCCAGGGTTGTCCTCGGTAGCAGTGTGCAGTGAAGAGCCTCTTTAGATCTCTCTCTATAGACTCAGTGTGTACACATAAGGCCACCTGTCCCCAGCACACACTATTGCCACCTTTTGCTCTGAATCTTCATGTGACTTTCCCCTGTTGGGTTTATGCCTCTTTGGGGGATGGTTAGGAAAACGTTTCACTTCACAACTATAAAATTTTACAGCCTATTCACTGTACAAATATTGATTCTCTATAATAAAGTGTCAGGCTTTCCCAAATGGTATATAATACAAGGGACAAAAAGTCCACCTCTCCACGCCTGTTGGAGTCCCACAGTTGCAGCTGATTCCTGACTTCCAGATGCATTTTGTGCAGATGAATCCTAAGGATTAAACAGGTGAATCCTAAGGATCTTCCCTGGCAGGAGAGCAGACCACAGGCTGGTTCAGCACTAGACCAATCAGCTGAGGTCACTAATACATAAACACTTGTCATCTGGAGCTTACAGCAGGTGATAAACATCCAATGTGTATGTGAGTCTGACCATGCCGTTACATCTCATCCATACATGCGTCACTTACCAATCAAAGACAAAA
The DNA here is from genome assembly GCF_008632895.1 of Mastomys coucha. Taxonomy (NCBI): domain Eukaryota; kingdom Metazoa; phylum Chordata; class Mammalia; order Rodentia; family Muridae; genus Mastomys; species Mastomys coucha. The sequence continues at coordinate 18,103,908 of NW_022196893.1, read as the reverse complement.
TAATCAAGTGGCAGAAGAGAGGCAGAACTCCATTCATTCACTCACTCTGGACCCAAATCAGGTATCTTCTGTTTGCTAGGTTCTGCTCTAGACTCAGGATAAACAGTGACTGAGTTAGATGTGGTCTCTGCATTCACGCTAGACCTCTGCATCCCCATCTGGTTCATCTCTATATCCAAAACCCTTCACATAGAACATCTTTGCTGTGGTAATCTCCATGCTGCGATTAGGGTACCTATCACTAAGCAAATGCTGAGAGTGCCAGTTTCAATAGACACAAAGACATAGGGATGCTTCAGTGTTAGCCTCAGGTTCCAATCTGTCACCTTCTAACCTGGGGGGGGGGTGGAGTATCCTCTGTGCCAGCTTCATGTCTAACTGTTGGGAGGGGCACAGAGGATGATTTTCTGGGACTTGAGTATGGATGCTGTTATAGAAAGGGTCACCTCTGACACATTGGGAAGAAAGTCATTGAGGCAGAGCTGTCAGCAAAGTCATCACCTGCCATGGGTGTGTTTTGTGTCACCTTTCAGAGTTTCTCCACAGGGCCTAGCTGAATGGGCAGAGGGACTAGTTCCCCACACACCATCCCCCTTCCTGCAATCACAGGCCCTCCCTGAGGAGCCATGTCATGAATACGAATCCTAGAGACAAGAAGACACATGGGTAAATGGATGGCCAATGCCAAGACTTGTGCACACAGAGCATATACACTCATCAGCCACACTGACTGCTAGACCCTGAGCCATGAGTATTTCCCACCTGCTCCCCATGTCCAGGGAGGCACAAAGGCATCAACAATGTTTGTAGCTGCTGAGGTCAAGACCAGGAATGGTTTTGGATGATGCCAAAATACAGAAAGGCCAAGTATACTGGAGGGCCATTTGGTGACTGACGGTAGGCTTATTGTCTTCCTTTCCTTCCTCTGTACCTTGTTTCCTCCCTTCCCTTTTTACTTCCTCTTCGTCTTCTCTTCTTCTTCCTCTTCCTCCTCTTCTTCTTCCTCTTCTCTTCTTCCTCTTCCTCCTCTTCTTCTCTTTCTCTTTTTCTTCTTCCTTCTCTTTCTTCTCCCCCTCTTCTTCCCCCTCTTCCTCCTCCTTTTCCTTTTTTTCTTCCTTTTCCTCCCTTTCTTTCTCCTCCTCTTTTTCTTCCTTGCCACCTTCCTCTTCCTCTTCCTCTCCCTCCTCCTCCTCTTCCTCTTCCTCCTCCTCCTCCTCCTCCTCCTCCTCCTCCTCCTCCTCCTCCTCCTCCTCCTCCTCCTCCTCCTCTTCTTCTTCTTCTTCTTCTTCTTCTTCTTCTTCTTCTTCTTCTTCTTTCCCTCCTGTTCTTTTCTTCTTCCTCTTCTTTTCTTCTTCCTCCTCCTTCTTGTCCTCCTCTTCTTCCTCCATTGTCACTTCCTCTCTTCCCCTCCCTTCTCCTTCCCTCCTTTCCTTACCTTTCCCTCTGCCTTCCCCTACTGCCTCCTTCCCTTTCTTGTTTCTTCCTTCTTCTTCCTCCTTCCCATCTTCCTTTTTTATTCTCTATTCCCTCCATCATCTCATCTGTCCCCCCTTTCCCTTTTATCCCTCCCTGTCTCATATCTTCCCCCTTTCCTCCTTACTTTTCTCCATCTATTTCTTCCCTCCTCACATCTCTTCCTCTTCCTCCCTCCTTCCCCTCTCCATCCCTCTCTACCTTCCTGAATTACTATGACCCCATGGGCTCATTTGTTGCACTGGCATCTAACATAGTGTCACTTGTCTCAGACAGTCCAAGGGACTGAAGTGTGCAGGGTGAAACGGAGACACTAGAGTGACCCAGGCTGTGGCATTCGCAAGTACAGAAGGAGGGAGGCCATCCTCAGAGTAGCAGTGGCTTTATATAAGTGAGTTAGACACTATGTGTTACTTGTAGAATTATCATCCTACTGTTGGAGAAGGACTTCAGACAGACACCTGCCACCCTTGAAAAGCTTCTGGACAACACAGGAGAAATGAAATATGTGTTTAATACCTGAGTAAAAAGCAGCACTAGCAGCCTTCAGCAGCCCCTGTGCTGGGTTCGAGTCTGATCCCTGCACAAGGGTCAGGACCCTCCAGGGAAGTCCACATTCAAACTCTGAACATTTGTCAACAAAGTCCCACATGGAGAATTGAGAGAGTGAGATGGAGCGACCCCTGAGCCCCAACTCTGCCCTGCCTCCTAGCTGGCTGAGTTCAAGAGAGTGAGGTAGAAATGCATTCTTAATCTATATAATCAGCCCTCCCTGGCTGCAATGAAGATTCACAGTTCTTCACTGTTCCCCCGCTAAACAGGACGACCTTTGATTTTATGATCCCCTGGTTGAGAATTGGGTTAAGAGAAAAACTACAGGATGTGCTCAGAGCTATCTGCGTTATTAGCATATAATTCTCATTGGCAATTATTCTCTATCTTTGGTCATAAATTATCAAATCTTTTCACCTGGTTGCATTTATGAAGTACCTACATGATTCCCAGAAATTGTCTTGAGAGCTGAGGATGGGGGAGAGGATGGCTGGACTCTCTGACTATAGCACAGATGTTGAAGATGTGACGTGAATGGAAGGACCCGCACTGAACGGACACTGAGGGAGGCCACTATCAGGATGTAAGAAGTTTCAGCAACACGTGGGAGGCAGCACAGTGCTACAGACAGGGTAGCAACTCATTCTGCCCTTGGGTACAAGGAGGAAGGACAGTCAGGCAGGGCAGCTCAGGGGGGTCTGGGGCATGTAGATTGTGGACCAGACACAACAGATATGTGTCCAGCATCTGCACAGGCCAAGAAGCAACAAGTCAGAGACAGAAAGGGGGCTTTACATCATGGAGCTTTTCTGGGCTGGAGAGCTGAAAAATGCTTGAAGAAAACTGGCTGTTTCTGAAGTGTCTTATAAGTGGCTGTTTGAGAAGATAGGAAGGCATGATGGGGCCATCCTAGACCGAGATTCCCATCTCAAGTCCACAAAAACAGCCATGGCTTTCATTAGCAATCTGTGGGTGAAGGAAGGCCTGGTCACACAGCCAAGTGTAGAGGTCTCAGACTCTGTGGGGACTGCGGCTCATCTGGTGGAGAAGGGGCTCAGTTGGAGCCTTCGGAGGAAGGCAGGAGCAGGGCAAGATGGACAGGAGGAAGCACAGCCTCAGGGGTGATATGAAAGAGAGATGACTGAGAAATTGGCACTTAAGATGGGGGTCCTGCAGGTGGATTTAAAATGTGGGGCATGGCACAGGGAAGGTCAGAAGACATCTGTAAATGCTGAAACTAGCTTTGGGACAAATGTTCCCTCCACCAGGACTCAAAAGGAAGAGGGGAGTACCTGTCATGGAGGGAGCCATTGCCAGGGGAGGTCAGGAGCACAGAGCCTAACCCACAGACTGCAGAGTAAGCTGATCCTTGACAACATTTATTTATTTATTTATTTATTTATTTTTGTTTTTTGTTTGTTTGTTTGTTTGTTTTTTCGAGACAGGGTTTCTCTGTGTAGCCCTGGCTGTCCTGGAACTCACTCTGTAGACCAGGCTGGCCTGGAACTCAGAAATCTGCCTTCCTCTGCCTCCCAAGTGCTGGGATTAAAGGCATGCGCCACCACGGCCCAACGGCAACTTTTTTTTTTTTAATACAAACTTCAGTGGGGTGGTATGTATGTGACATGTGCAGGGAGAAACAGTGTCTCTCATTGACCTGGAGCTTCTTAATGAGGCTGGCCTGGATGGCCAGTGAGACCAAGGAAGGAATCCTCCTGCCTCTGCCTCCACCTCTGTCACCGCCTCCGCTGCCGCTGCCGCCTCTGCTGCTTCTGCGTCCCAATCCTGGGGTTATAAGCAGATGTCATCATACTTGGGTTCTTCTATCTGAAAGCCAGAGGGCCCCAATCAGTGTCTGCTGTCCCACTGTGTGATTGTTCAGTAACTTCCTTAAACTGTCTTTACAAAAGTTATGTTGTTTATCACGTGGCCACTGACATCCCTCCTGGATTGGTGTAAATGTCAGCTAAGCACTAGGCTGAGATTTCCTTCAGTGTCTCTCTATGCATCTCCCTGCTTGGCTGTGTGTCTCTGCGGGTGTCAGCGCCCATGTTTGGTGGATATTTGATAACTCTGGCCCAGTCTCATGGTGGGGCTCCCTGATCTACTGAGATGCAGCCAACAAACAATTCTGTTGTCTCGTTTTTCTTGGAGCGGTGAAAGAGTTAGTTCTTCCCAGTCCTTCCAGTGTTCTCCACACTCTGTGTAAGGTAGGGATTTAAAAGATGCTTCACCTTAGGTGAGTTTCCCATACTGCCCTGGGCTGTCATCTGCTGGGCTGTCAGCCAGGAGGGTGAACAGAGGAATTTTCCCTCTGGGTTCATTTGGGATACAGATGCAGAACCTTAAACAGCAGAAAGACTTTGGGTAGAGGAGTATTAGTCCCCAGGGCCTCCAGCACTGACAACCTCTAATTGTACAAACAATGGGAACTTGTTGATGCCCACCTGGCATGCTGGGCAGGACAAAAGAGAGAGGCACCTGCAAGTTATTAGATGAAGCCTCTGAGGGGGACAAAAACCCCAAACAAACAAACAAACAAACAAAAAAACCTCTGCAGATAAGGAGAAAAATTACATGGATGTGTGTGGCTGATTGAGTCTGGGAGTGACAGACACCTTTTGGAGAGTGACAGGCAATGCAGTGGTACCTGTTGGAGCTGTGCTGGTGAATGCAGAAAGATCAGCAGCCAGGACAAGTCAGGAGCTGAGCTGAGGGGCTGAAAGAACATCTGTGAAATGCAAGTTCTCTGCAGAGCATCCATCAGAGACTTTGGCTGCGGGCAATGGCATGTGAGGAGCCAATCACCAACCACAAAGCTTGGGAAGTGAAGTCCTGCCTAGAAACAGAGAATGACAGGACCCCAGAGGCACAGGCCACATGGGGTGACTGTCAGGCCATGTGCTCTAAAATCAAAAAGCATCCTGATACTGAGCATCTACTGAAATAGGTCACATTCCAGGGGACCAGGGACCATGTAGGCGGAGGCTGTGGTGTGACTCTGAATGTCTCCCAGCACATCTGTCTTAGATAGGGTTTCCATTGATGTGAAGAGACACCAGGACCAAGGTAACTCTTATAATGGAATTGGGGCTGGCTTACAGGTTCTGAGGTTCCGTCCATTATCATCGTGACGGGAAACGTGGCAGCATCCAGGCAGACATGGTGCTGGAGGAGCTGAGAGTTCTATATCTTGTTCCGAAGGCCAACAGGAGAAGACTGTCTCCCATGTGGCTGGGAGGGTGGTCTTGAAGCCTACCCCCCCCCACAGTGACACACTTTGTCCAACAAGGCTACACCTACTACAGGGCCACATCTCCCAATATTGCCACTTCCTAGGCCAAGCATATTCAAACCACCACATCTGATAACTAAGGAACAGTGGCTGAATCCCAATACCTTTCCAGAGAACCAAATCCAGGCATGAGAGACCTGGCTGTGATGGAAACAGACATCCACAAACCCTTGGGGAAGGACAGATAAAACGCCAGGCAGCCATAGGTAAATCTATGTGAGGGGACAGACAGGCTTCAGGGCACTGGTGCTGTCTGCTGTGAAGATTGCAACGCCCCGTGGAAAGTGATTCTAGAACAAGTTCCAGAGACTCTAGCTACCTTTGGGTAGGAAGAAGGGACACGGAAGGGATGTATGATAGGGTAAGGTAAAGTAGACAAAGAGGCTTCTGGGAGAGGAGAAGGGCCAGATCCTCTGGGAACTGAGGTAGAGCTATGAGCGGTAACGACTTTAGCTTTCAGTTTGGGTAAGAGTTGGTGTTGAGGAAGTCTCTGGGAAAGATAAAGTTTGGTGACAGAGAGGTGGTCTCTGATAAGCAAGAGGGAGTGCCCTCCAGACAGCTTTCTTGTGGTAAAGTACTACGCCAACAGAGAGGTGGAAAGCCTACCCACGCATTCCTTTTGATCTCTCTTCACACTAAGTTCACTCATGGGGTACACTTCCAAAGACCTTGCCTAACTTTCTAAATTCAAACATGCCCCATAGCCCCACTTCTAGACATGGTGTTGGGGGTTTATCCTAAGGCCTCATGCATACCACCGTTGAGTGAATTAACAGCCAGCCGCATCAAGTTTTCATTCCACATCAGCATCTTAAGAACTCCTCGGGCTGGAGAGATGGCTCAGCCGTTTAAAGGCTAGGCTCACAACCAGAAATATAAGAACTCCTCTAGGCTGGCCTTGTAGTCAGAGCAGTCAACTATCTTCCTGAATAGCTGGAATCACAGGCCCATGCCACTAGGACCAATTCAGATTCCTGCACATTTGCTTGCTTGCTCTATTTTACATACACACACACACACACACACACAGAGAGAGAGAGAGAGAGAGAGAGAATGCCTGGTTCTGGCATGGGCTTTAGAAATCTCAAAGTTTACCCCCAGTAACACACTTCCTCCAGCAAAGCCACACCCAGCAAAGCCACACCCACTTCCAAGGCCACACCTCCGAATCTTTCTAACCTGGTAACCTGGCATTTAAATAAATGAGTCCATGGGGCCATTCTTATTCAAAACACCACACTGATACACAGAGAATTTGAACTAACAAAATGTAGGGGGGGGGGGATGAGGAGGTAGGTTGAAAAAGGGGCAGTGATCCTTGGCAAAACCAAACCAAACCAAATCAAAACACACATGACTCTAGCCTGCAGGACCCTGTACCTCACATAGAACACATGAGTGATACACTTTGCAAGTCATCCGCTACAAGAAGCAAGTCATTTCGTGACAGATTGCCATGTTTAAAAGCCCAGTGCTCTATCCTCTGAGAGCAGAACCCAGTCCTCTATCTACAGGGACTTGGTCATCCTCAGCCCTGGCCCCTTACCCCACGGCCCCTGCCAGATCACACACAAACATTCCCAGCCATGGCCTTCACTCTCTTGCCTTCTCTTGTGCTTACCTCCTAGTTACCTTTCTCTCTGTCACAAGCCCCTTGACATTTTATGTTGCCCTCCTTTTGATTACATAAGAAGTCTGTGTCCTGTTGGCCTTTTTATATGTCTCTGTCATAAGGGGTGGGGATCTCTCTTTTCCACTCCCCACTGTGGCCACCACCCTGGACTCTGCCAGATAAGCTATCTGCAATTTCGAACACTCTTGAGGTAGGTGGTGAGTTAGCCTGGGAGCTGACATTCCTTCTGCTCACTGATGAGCTCAGCTGTCTCCCAATGGGCTCTGAAGATGTTCTCTGCCGCTGGCCACTGACCACACCCTTTGGCTCGAGGAGTGCTCAGTGCCTGAATTCCATTCAGTGGTATGAAAACGGGCACAGGACCTCAACTGCTCACATGTAACTTTATTTAGAGATACTAAGAACTGAATCTCTCACATCTCATTATGTGTCAGGAAATAGCAGCTTTTAAAAACACAAAGAAACAGACCCCCACAAGGGACAAAGACAGGGAGCATATAATGCCTGCCCTGCAAGATCCACTGAAGAATGGAAAGATGCGGCTTTTTGCACACTCAGACTGGCTAAGTAGCTACGGGAGCTCTTCCTTGAACTGGGAGAGGGAGGATCAGAAAGATAAAGGTGTACGGCCTCCACCCAGATGCCCTGCACATCTGTATTACTGTGTCCAGTCTTCAGTACAGGGCATTTGGTTAAGCATACAGCCCAGCTCTGCCAAGGGGAAGGACCCTTGGGAATGTCCCAGCACACACATTGATGAAGTTCCCTGTGGGGGCTGGGGAACCTGGGTGGGGCAGGACAAGCACAGAGCAAGGTCAGCGTGGCTGGCCCAGGGCTGTGGGGAGGGCACATCTTCAGCAGACAAATTCACCGAGGCTATGAGTCTTGCAGTGCAGGCTTCAGAGGAAGCCTTCTGAAATCCCCTCTCTGTCACAACGGGCAGATGGTGGATTGTGGGTGGAAGCTGCTGCTGGCAGGTAGGGCAGAACAGCCTGAATGGCAGTGAGGGCCTCATTGATTCATGGATCTATATCAAGGTGGAGGGAGATCTTGAGTGGAGTGCACCTGTCCTCACCCTGTCCCTGTCCAGTGATTCTATCAATGGCTTGGATAAAGACCTAACAGGGCCGCTTGTCAAATTTGCAGATCAAAGCTCAGGGGGTGGCTAATGTGGTGGAAGAAATACTCTGGGTACGAAAGCCTCTTGACAAGCCAGAACAATGAACTGCGGAGCTAGACAGGATTCAGCTGGGTTGAAAGCAAGGACCTCCTCCATCACTCGCTGCTTAAAAAAGCCAGTGCACCTCAAGAGTACCAGTCACCCAGTCTCTAAGGGCTCTGCTGCCTCTTGCTCCGGCCTGGGGACATTTTACAGGGCAACCCCATGATCTCTAGGAGGCAAGCCTGATAGCAGGGACAGGCCTTGGAAAGGAGTCTGGGCTTCTATCATCTGAGGGATCACAGCCCCAGCCAATATCCCGCATCTTTCTGTGGATGCTGATTGGGGAGGAATCAGATAGCAGAACAAGCAAGCATGTGTGCATGCTGATGCTGGGGAGGGGAAGCCAAGGGAGGAGGTAGCAGACTGCTAGCCAGTTGAGAGTTGTTCTCCCATTGGACAGCTGTCCTGAGAAGAGATTGTTCCTTAGCTTGGCCAGACAGAATGAGAGCCCCTGGTGAATGTGACAGGAAACTGGCTTTTGGCTAAATTTAAGCACAGTTTTGTGGGGTTTTTTGTTTGTTTGTTTTTTTCTTTTTCTTTTTCTGACAAGAGCTGCTGAATGCGACCTGCCCTGTCTCCTGGGTTGTACATTCTGATGCTAGCAGTAATGGGCATGGCCCGAGAGCCATCTGTCTAGGACCCCAAGGGATTCCTTAATGGCAGATGGAGCCACAGCAAGCTGCTATCCAAGCCACAGCTCTACAGATGGGAAGGCTGAGGCCTGAGAGGGCAGGAAGTGCCTGAGAATAGCTTACAGAGCAGCCAAACCTGGCGGGACCCCAGGGTCTGACTCTCTGAGATTAAGGTTTTTGGTCCACTCTCCTGGAGGCACCAATGAGGCATGCGCAAGAGGCACAGAAAGGCGAACGTGCATATGCTGGGTTTGGGAAGAAGAAAGCGTGAGACACAACTACTCCCTGTGAGCTGGGATTCAAGCAAGCACAACAAGATCAACTGGTGTTGCAGGGATCTTGTTCTCTGGGGAGATATAAACAAATATACACCCCCTCCTCCCGGGGCATCAAGGGTAAATGAAGTACAGCTCCACCAGTCCAGATTTAGGGGGAGATTTTACGGGGCTTATTTACAGAACCTGGGTGAGGAGTTATTTACAGTGCCTGAGGACTCGGCAGCAACCGCACCACTAGAGCATGGGTAAGGATTTTCTCACAGCTGCGTGCGGTGGAGTTCACCATCAGTTAACCTTCCAGTCTCCCTGTAAGTATTCCCGAGCCCATCAGGCCATGTGAAATTAGGTCAAGACCAAATACAGCTAGCTGGGAGGTTCAGGAGAAAGCAGCTGGAGTCTGAGATTAGGTCAGATGACCCTGTCCCCCACCTACTTCTGTGAGGAAATGCCACCGTCAACAGAGCAGATCTTGGGGTTCTCTTACAAGTGGGCACAGCTGCTCTGATGAGGGTGAAGGCTTGGAGAATGGTTCTCTACAATAGGTGGCAACCCAAACCCTGTCTCCCTGGGTCGGGTGTATCCTTGGGATGAACAAAGCTTGGGGACCTGGTTGTCACATCCTTCTTAAGTGAATGGTACATGGGAAATAGGTCTGAGCCTTTCTAGGGAGAATGTCTTCCATTAGAGAGCCACAGCTGGGGTCTACCAGGGTTTGTGGCAACCCAGCCTGAGAGAGTCAGAAGCTCAGAACACCCAGAGCTCTTTCTGCTAAACTCCACACTTTGAGGCGTGATTCCTTCAGTCTATAAAACTGGGCAGGATGGCCGTTCCTCAGGAATCAACCAGTGATGTTGTTCACATGTGGCATGCCACATGGGTGGCGACAGATTGCTGTGTCTGAAATCCTTCACATCCAAAACAAATCAAGTGGAGACAAAACACTCCTGAGCAGAAATTTCCAGAGAAAATAAACAGCCACACCCATGCTGGGGAGCCTTCAAGATCAGTTAACTAAATGTTCAGGACCTGGTGGTTCTGAAGAGTTGGAATGGTGCAAATCCAGAGAGAAATCACCGCGGGCCATCCTCAGTCCCCTTGACAGTCCTCTAGGTCTGACCTAACATCCTGGTAGCTGACACATGAAACCTGTGGGGCATATTAACAGCTTTCACCAACCTGAGAGCTACCGGTGCTCTGAGGCAGCATCTTGTAGGTGTGGTCAACCTCTCACAACAAAAGCTCATATTTGAAAAAGTGCATAATTTAGTTTTGAAAGAAAAAAAAAAAGATCATGCTTTGAGTATGTTTGTGACTTCGATTTGGGCTATCTGTAGGCTATCTTGGGCTCCGTGTGTCACCGTGGGACTGAAGTTGGACAGGCCACATAGGAGAGATTTACCTTTTCTCTGTAAACACCTGCTTGGTTTTTTTTCACTGATGTGTTTGCCAAGAGCCCTGATCTGTGGCTGTTTTTTTTTTTTTCTGTCACTTTAAAACCTTCATAAAACAGTTTCTGCCCCAGAGCACATTATCCTGAACATTGCATCTGTGTTCCCAGGGCCCAGCCACTCACTCATAGATTTGGCTCAAGAACACATTTTATCCTATTTCCTTTGAGGCAGGAGCTGTGTGGTGCCAACATAGTCCTTTGCTATGCTAAAGCAGCGTACCCTGCTGGCCTAAGCATGGCTGTTCCTCAGCTCATATATACATATATATATATATATATATATATATATATATATATATATATATATATATATAT
>NW_022196893.1:18079400-18093048 GCF_008632895.1 Mastomys coucha | reverse complement strand
GTATATATATATATATATGTGTGTGTGTGTGTGTGTGTGTGTAAGTATATACATATATACATATATACATATATATGTGTATGTGTGTACATATATACGTATATATGTGTATATATATATATGTGTGTGTGTGTGTGTATATATATACTGATAAAACTAGTAACAACAATAGTAACAATTGAAAACCTATGCAGAGAAGGTGGGAACTCACGCCCACCCCTTTGCACATTCAAGGAAGTAATTGTTGCCACCCCAGCCTGCGTCCCTCCCTCTCTTCACATATTAACACCCTTGCTTTATTTCTTAATGAGGTGGGATCCGCAGGAAAGCCTGGTGTGACTGTGGGCTGACAAGAGAGAAGGGTGCTAGCTCCTATTTAGAGATGGTCCCGAAGGTCCTATCGTTCTGTGTAGAAATGGTCCCTAAGGACTTATTCTGTTTTCTGACTCCAGATGCAGTGTGACCAGCAGCCTTGAGCTCCTTTCCGGGCGTCTTGGCCATGATGGACGGCACCTCAAACTGTAAACCCAAAAAAACTCTTTCTTTCTTAAAAGAACAAAAACAAACAACAACAACCAAAAAAAACAAAGACAAAAACCACTGAGGATTTCAAACACATGAGGCTACATGCATTCAGGCGTTTCTTTCTCCAGGACACACTTGGCTCCATTAGGAACACCTCAGAGGCTCTGTTTCCCTAAGCTTGGGCACACCTGGCCTAGAGCCCTAAGTTCAGAGATCTGCAAGACCTAAGAGATTGCCACTGGCAAGGCTCAGGCATGTGTGTATGGCCAGTAGGGGAGCCACCTGCGAACAATGAAGCTGACAGCAGGAAAAGGATGCCCTGAGCACACTTAGATGGCTCAGGAGCAGTGTCTATCTTTGTCCCCATCTGTAGGTCAGACTGAGGTATTAGGTCTCCTGTTCCCAGGCTATAGCCAGGTTAGCAAGGGGAGGGTTGCTTGGCCTGGTGGCCACTTACAGCGCTCTCCATCCTCTATGCATGCACCACTGGCTTTGGGAAGGAGATGCTAGGATGCTCTACACTGCTTCTATACACAAAGAGAAATGAAAGAAAAATCATGCTGGTTGCCAGCAGCTACCCTGAAGCAGTGAGCAGGCATGGGAGATGCAGATCTGTGATGGTCATTCTCCATATTGGGAAGTTTCTGGGCCTGAATACATGGCCACTCACTGTGGGACCAAATCTGCATTCTTCCAGATGAGCCTGTGCTAGAAATGTGCTTCCTGCCCTGAAAAGCCACCTGTACAGTGTCCCATACCTCCCCTCAACCCTGAGGCAGAACAGAAGAGGGAAGGTCCACAGAGCCAGCAAAAATGTCCAACCCTGTCTCTGTCGTGGCCCCTCTGTGCCCACCATACTGTTCAGCCATAGATCCTATAGACAGAGCCCTACGTAGTTTCCAAGAGCTGTCTGCATTTCAGGAAGCCAAGGAAAAGAAACTGAGCTGGAGGCTCCTCCTGGGTTGGAACAGCCTGATCTTGTGTTCCTGCTTAGACATGTATGCTTTCACAGAAAGAAAAAGAAAGAGATAAAGAAAGAAAGGAAGAAGGAAAGAAGGAAAGAAAGAAAGAAGGAAAGAAAGGAAGAAAGAAAGAAAGAAAGAAAGAAAGAAAGAAAGAAAAAGAAAGAGAGAAAGGAAGGAAGGAAGGAAGGAAGGAAGGAAGGAAGGAAGGAGGAAGAAAGAGAAAAAGTGAGCAAGGAAGGAGGAAAGAAGGGAGGAAGGAAGGAGGAAGAAAGAGAAAAAGTGAATGAGGAAGGAGGAAAGAAGGGAGGAAGGATGGAAGGAAGGAAGAGAAAAAGTGAACGAGGAAGGAGGAAAGAAGGGAGGAAGGAAGGAAGGAAGGAAGGAAGGAAGGAAGCAAGCAAGCAAGCAAGCAAGCAAGCAAGCAAGCATGTCCTTATAACTCATAAGTGGCCAGGTGCCTTTTCCACTTCACAGCAGTAGAACCCAGGCCTTTAAGTGTGCTCCTACAAAAGCACACATGCTCTACAGAGGCAGGCCTACCCATGGACAAACTGGTGCCTCTCACGGGCAAGTGTTCCTGGTGCCGGTGAAAGACCATGCTTCATGGAGAAGAGGCCACCCCCACCCTCACCCCATGCTCCGGCAGCCTGCTCCTACGCATCCTATATCCCAGCTGGAGAACCAGCCTGTAGACTTAGTGAAGCCTGAACTGGCTCTGAGAAACAGAAAATGCTACTGGTCACTTTAACTAAGCATGGAAAGGAGGTCTGTGCTCTTATTCTCAGCTGGACAAGTAGGCTCTTGTGTGTTCTTGGTCTGCTGGGGGAATGCTGCATACCTGCATACCTGATCCTGTCCACTTAGACTAAGTCCTTCTGTAAGACTAGGGGACAGACACATGGGGACATTGGCTCTGTGTCCTGATGGCGCTTTGTTCAGACATTCATTCATTACTCAGCCATCACACGAGGCTGAAGGCCACCACAGTCAGTCCTTTCAGAGGTTGTCTTGCTCAGTGTTTTACCCACGTTCAATTTATAGAATGCCCCAGAGAAAGTCTTCCTGCTGTGTAAAAGCTGTAGGCTTCGGTGTCCCAGATCCAAGTCCCCGCTCTGTTGTTTGCTAGATCCTCGGCAGCTGATTCAGCATGCTGGGCCATACCCACATGTCTCCAAAGTGTCTCTCTGTGCTTGTTATGTCTGGGTCAAGGGCGATGGCATTCAGGTTTGCTACCTGGAGTTTGTCTTTCGGGTGTCACTCAGTGTGTGATGGGCCCTTATTTTCCTTTTGAAATGTTTTTTAAATGTACTGTTGCTGTCTTGGCCATTTGATGCTAGAATGTCCCAATTTGAACAGTTATTTATTTTGGTGTTTTTAACCATATTTCTGCCAGGCATGGCAGCACAAGCCTTTAATTCTGGCACTCATGATACAAAGGCAGGCAGATCTCTGGGAGTTGGAGGTCAGGCTGGGCTACATAATGAGATCTTGTCTTAATTGTTAGCCTGTGAGGGAACGCTACAAAGACTCTACCCAGTTCCTTGGGTTCGAGGGCACTTCTCTGTTCAGCCTGCAGGTAGGACATGAACTCCAGTTGTGCTGGGAAGTTCTGACCTTCTGGTAGGGTCAACCCGACCATCTGGTGACTTATTCCATACCTCCCTCACTCAAAATGTGTGTCTCGTGGCACGGAGTCCCTGGATCCCAGGCTCAGCGCTGAATGCTGAAAGTGATTTTATTATTCCGACTCCCTGAATACCTAAGCCAGACTATTTCTACATAAAGAACTCTTTTGTCAACTAGTGAGTGACCCTGAGGTGCATTTCACCAAGGGAAGCAAAGCCAATTTTGATTCTTCTTTTCCCCATTCATCATTTAGAGATGAATGATTTCCTTGGTGACTGTGGGTGGGAGGACTGCTTCATCTTGCTTTAGCTTGTCCTTAGGAAGTGACAAATGTCTCTCAATCCATTCTAGTCATCTTGTTTGATGCCCAATTTGTCTCCTGGACCCATGTCTAAACAGTGACTGTGGTTGGCTTCTTCACTCTGTAATCTTGCAACATCTTTGGCTTGCCTTGCAGGCCCTCAACATAGGACTTAGGAGTTTTTCCCTAATAGACCATGGTTATTTTGGGTGAAACTGTTTAGAGACCAAAATCTAAGTTCTAGGGTGCTCAGCACATTAGTGTGCCAATACTTCTGGGCATCTTTTTAAGAGTAAATGTGGAAATACAGATTTGTATTATAAATTTTATTTTATTTATGTATTTTGTATGTGTATGTATTTGAAGGTGGGTACATGTGGGCTACAGTGCACCTTTGAGGATCAGAGGGCAGCTTTAGGGGTCACCTTGGCCACAAGGGTCCACCTTGGCAAAGCAGAGCCTCTCATATATGCCCCACTAGATATTTCAGTCTAGTTGGCCCATGACCTTCCAGGTAATTCTCCTCTCTCCACCTCCCATCTCCCCACTAGAATGGTAGTTATAGGTGGATATAGAGACATAATGCTAGAGTTATAGGTGGATATAGAGATATAGAGTTATAGGTTACATCACATCTTTCTTTTCACGTAGCTTCTGGGGAGCAAAATCAAGTTTCCAGACTTACATTGCAAGCCCTTTGCTCACTGAGCCATCTTGCTGAGCCAGATATGTTTTTTTTTTTAAAGTCAGAAGCAAAAATCACTAATTTATGCTAAAATATCCCTCTCAGATGCTCGACTGCTGAGGTTTTTGTTGCCTCTACACTTGCGTTTTACTTCTTTTATGCTGGAAACCCTGGCTCCAGTGATGTCAATGCAATCACAGCGTGTTTTGTCACTCAACTGTATGTGGACTCGCTTTGAAATATCTGCATTACTTACAACGAGGGAGCCTCTGCATACAGTGAGAGTACTTAGAAGATGCTCCTCTGGGGAGGTGATGCTAGGCTATTGACTTTAAAGTCAATTATTAGAATCTTTAGTTCTCTGTGTGCTCAGGCCCCCAACTTCAAATACAGTTTGTTTGGAGTTGTTTTAAATTTTTCATGCTTTTATTTTCTTTTGGATTTGATCTTTAAGAATTATTTAAACTTTATACAGTTTCCAAATCAAATCTGTGAAGTAAGACCCATTCAGAGATCTTTCCCTTCCCCTATCTCCACCCTTGGCTCCCCCAAAGGTGGCCATTTAAATTCATTTCTGATTTAGTGTTCCATTTGTTTGCCTCCTCTTTTCCATTTCGACAGGGAAAAAATTATTTCATAGCATCAACCTGTTCTTTATGGTTTCTCTCTGATTGGATTATCTATGCCAGCAATAAGTACCAATTAGAGGCAGCAGAGACTCTCTGGGTCTCTTTGCACTCTGTGTGCCCCTGGTCTATTCCTATGTCCAAAAGAAAGCAGCCAGCCCAACTTTAGGTCTTCCCTCAGCCCAGCCTTTTGTTTAATAACAGTCTCTCACTGAAGGAAAACTCCTAGATCTTTGTAGGAGAGCTTCATGGTCTATTCCATTCCATACCCTTCTCTGTTTACAGCTGACTCCTAACAGAGCAGAGTGGAGACAAGGAGTATAGAGGGGCACCCCAATATCAGAACAGAATGGTGATGGGGTCAGAGGATCCCTCCCAGATTCCCATACATGGAAGAGGAAATGTCTCTTGCTTTGAGACATATTCCCATAGTCACATGGGAACAGGCCACCATGTTATTGAGAAGGACCCTTAGCTTCTTCTTCTCAGTGGTGTGTGAGAAGCCCTCTGGTCCTCACCTTCCTGTATCCTGCTTTCCAAATCAATGTCTGGTCCTCTTGTCTTCTCATCTTTCTTCTCAGTTCCATTGGCTGCCTCTCATAAAAGCCCAGGTGGGATGTCCTTGACATGTATGGATCATGAGTATGCAGTGAACCATCCTATCCTTGGTCTGAAGGAGATGCTTGGTTCTGCTCGTTTGTGGTCACCAAGAACAGAGGCCACATCCCGTGATGTCTGTTGAAAATGATCTTGATTTAGTTTAGTACCCTATTTTTCATCGGGTAATTTGGTTTATGGGTATCTAATTTCTTGAGTTCTTTATGTGTTTTTGGATATTAGTTCTCTGGCAGATGTAGAGCTGGCGAAGATCTTTTCCCATGATGTAGGCTGCTGTTTTGTCCTATTGATGGTGTCCTTTGCCTTGCAGAAGCTCTCTTATAGAACCTAGGGCCACCCGCCCAGGGATGGTACTACCAACACTGGGATGGGCCCTCCTTTATCAATCACCAATTAAGAAAATGCCCTACAGACTTGACTACAAGTAGATCTTATGGAAGCACTTTTTTTTTTTTTAATTGAGGCACCCTCATTTTATTTTTTCAATTGAGGCTTCCTCCTCTCTGGTGACTTTAACTTGTGTCAACTTGATGTAAAACTACCTAGTGCCATAGTCATACATTTTATTTGTTACTTATACCTTAGTAAATATGGAGATGGAGTGGGGACAAGACTGGAATAATGGAACAAACAAAACAAAGAAACAAACAGACAACAACAACAAATTTCCAGAAACATGTTCAGAAGCCCCAAAGAAGTGACCTCGCCAGGGACACTGTGGCCTCTGGGTCAATTGTTCTCAAATGTCCTACTCCTAGGGACCTTTTCCATGTCGTGTATTACTAAGAAGCATGACAGCTTATTCTAACAGCACATGTAAGACATTTAAGAGACACCAAAGGCATTAGGGAGGCATACCTTCAGCATTTCAGTGAGGGTGGTTGGAGAGAGAATCTGCCGCAGGTAGGAGACACACCTTGGATGTGGGCAGCACCATGCCATGTGTTGGGGTCCTTGGCTGAATATAGGAAAACTAAAACCCCAATGAGCACCCCAACTCCCTCCTTTCTGCTGCCTGATCATGCAGAGTTGAGCAAGCAGCCTTCCCGTAACTGCCGCAACCCCTTCCCCCTGCCTCTCTCACCACCACGGAGGACCGTGTCACTGAAGCTTCCCTTAAATTGCTTGTCAGGTATCCATTCAGAGTGGGGCTAACCTCAGGTCACATGGGTTATGTCTACTGCTGCCTTTCCATATGTCAAACTAACACTAGAACACATGTAAAACATTTGCTTATTTATTAACTTAAAGCTGCAGCTATCCCATTACATGTAAACATAACTTATTTTTAATGAAAATTAAATATATTTTTTTAGAAAAAGCATAAGCTGGCTAGAAGCATGGCATTCTTTCACATCTCTGCGCATCTCCTCCGTGACTGCCGTAATAGGAGACAGATGGGTCTTCAATTCCCTCTTCTGCATCCTAACTGTCACAATATGTTGTTTTGCTTGAATTCTACAAAACTGGTTTGGTTGTACACAGATCATATGTAGGGTAGAAAAATGCAAGAACATTTTTAAAATGCTTCCGAATTCTATGGGATCTCTTTTCTTAAAGATTTATTTCATTTTAAAATCACACAATGCTGGCTTGCTTGTGTGGGAGTGAGTGCATGTGAGTTCAGTATCTATGGAGGCCAGAAGAGGGTGCTGGATCTTCTGGAACTGCAGGCACAGGCAGTTGTGAGCATCCTGACTGGTGCTAGGAACCAAATTTGTGTCTTCTACAAAAGTAGCCAGTATATGCTCTCTTCTTAACCACCGAACCATTTCTCCAGCCCAGGGGCTCCAAAATCCTAAAGCTTGCTTTATGTAACAAATTTTTGCTTATAACTATGACCTGTTGTGTTTTTTTTTTCTAAAAATGGCTGTTTCATTGTTATATTTTTAGGAAAGTAATCTGCCGCATTTCTTTCTTAGTTGCTATAGTTCCTATTACAGGGCTGCCATGGATCAGAAGTAGAAGGTTCCCCAGTGGCATCTCAATTGGAGGCTGGGTTCCCGGCCAATGGTGTTATCATGCTTTTGAGAGATAGTGGAAGATAAGAGGTGGGACTTAAAGAGTGGTCCTCGGGGCACTGGAGTATGCCCTTGAAAGTATTTGTGTGTGTGTGTGTGTGTGTGTGTGTGTGTGTGTGTGTGTGTGTGTCTTTGTGGATACCATCCGTTTCCCTATACTGGTTTTCCACTGATAGATCTTAGGTGGATATTTTCACTTGGTCTGTAAGTCCCACCCCACCTTTGTCCTCTGTGGAATACCGTACTGCATGCCCCACCTTTGTCCTCTGTGGAATACCATGCTGCATGCCTCACCTTTGTCCTCTGTGGAATACCATGCTGCATGCTTTGGCTTCACTACCTTCCTCTGAGCTACAGCTTTCTCTCTGCACTCACCTATGTCTGAGCTCCCCAAGGTTGAGACCTAGACTCTGGCAGCCCCGGAGAATCTCATGTGTGGAGAGAGGAGACATCAGTGGTCCCCATAGAAGCAGTGGGCCAGATCCCAAACTGGCTATGTGACACAGAGATGAAACTGAGGTCTGCTGAGGGGTGTAAGGTTAGTCAGTAGCTGCCTGGAGGACTGTCTCAGGGAACTTGGACTTGGTCTCATAGAGGAACCTGAAGCTGGCACAATCATGAGCCAGGCATGTAGGGCAGCAGTGTTCATGATAGGACCAGGGTTCACAGTGGCATAACAAGGCTTCCTGGAGCTGGTACAGTGGAGAAGCCATTGGGCATTTCCACCCAGGCTTGTCCTCTTTCTATTTGAATCCAGTGTAGGCAGCTTCAGTTCCTGCCTTGGGTGTGCAACTCAGTTCTCCTGCTCCTAACTGCTCTCTGTTGTCGCCATGGCTTGCTCAGGCCTCCACATGGGACAAAGACAGAATGATCAGCAACATGGATGTGAAGGACACTAAATATTGGGACCTAAAGGAAGTTTGACCTCATGGTTGATGAGTTACCAGATCTGTCCGGATCTTGGGGCTGGGGTGAGTAGAGAGGGTGGTAGCACACCTGGACTTTGAGCCCATGGCCACATCTACAAAGACATACCATTCTGTTTTCTAGAACCTCAGCTGCTCCTTCCCGAGGGAACAGGCTCTCCTGAGTCACCAGCATCCTGCATCTTAGAACAGAATCCCTGGTCTATGGCAGACACCTGTTAGAGCATCCCTGCCGTGAAGAACTGTGTTTTAAAAGAATTATTTTTCAGATACATTTTAAAATAGATTCTGTGAAATGTTTGTTGCAAGCCTTGGTATTTAATCCCAGCACCACCACAAGTTTCCATGTGGACAGTCCATGTGAGCAAGATGTTTTATTTTGTATTTCCCCCCACATGTATTTATTGATGCATTCTCTTTGAAAAATTGAGATCCATTTGGTTGAGGGCCAAATAACAACTTAGCCGAAGCGGAACGTGCTTTTAGCATCGCCGAGTGTCCAGCGACACAACTTGAACTCAATTAAGCTGCTTCCAGGACACCTCTCCATTTGTGTTCCGTAATGGAAAGCAGAGCAAATGAAAAAGCAATCAGTGTAAATATGTAGAGCGGACACACTCATAATCATCGGATCATTGCTGGAAATTAAAAAGCAAGCACGGAGGCCCACCGTTTGCTTGTGATATTGTACAGGGCCTTCGCAGACTTGGATAGGGCGCTAATTAAAGTTCGGTAGTAATGGGATCGATGGAGTTTGATTACCTTGCTGAATCCAGACGGGCCAGGGCCCTGTCCTGGTGGCAATGGTTAATATTCTACCAGAGTTCAAAGGTACAAAGACCAGGGCTTTTATTGATAAATGCTCGGAAGCTAAGGAACACATTAATTTCCATGGGCTGGTGTAGGCAAAGTGGAAATGAATGCATGGCCATGGAATTAAATGCATTTTTCATCATCTGTGAACTTGGAAGAGGAAAAAGCTTTCGAGACCATAATAAGGGAGATCTCCATGGTAGGCCTGCCTCTCATGGTGAGCGGCAGCCAGGCATGAAGGCTACTCAGCAGGGCCTTGCTGCCCTGGGGAGGAGATGGGAGCAGGGTGTTCTCAGACACTGGTTATGGGGTTCAGAGCGATGCACATGCCTTCAGTAGGATGGAGCCAGCACCTGCTTGCCTGGCTACTTTGTGAATTCTACTTGAGATCTCTGCCTCTGTCTCCTAATACAAAAACTGATGGAGGCAGGAGGCTACCTCACACAGACCCTCTGCAAAACCCACAGGCCCAGCCATCGGTGCCTCTGGGAGGGGACTCACCAGTCACTGTCACTGTTCCTTTCTCCAAATTTGCCAAGGTTTCAACACACCTAGGTGGAATCTCTCTCCCCATGAACTTAACCTCCTTTCCTTGGCAGAACAGATGTATTCTCACCTCTACAGCTAGACCAGGCTAGCTCCAGACCTTGGGCTATGGGCCTGTTCCATGTGACAGCCCTAAAACCCTCACCCAGTAGATCCCAGCACCATGATTAAGTAAGTGACTCATAAGAGATTTACTCTGCAGGCACATTATCAATTGGAGTCCTGGCAAGGTGACAGTGGTAATTAAAGATAGTTAATGTGGCCCGTGTTTACAGAGAGATGACAGGGTTGAGGGCAGCCAGTGGCATGAAGGCCACTGGGCACACTAGGGACAATAGAGGGAAGTTTACCAACTACCAACAAGGACAGGAGGTGGAAGACTGGGAGGTGGAAGATAGGAAACCTTCTAGAACCTTGAAGAGGAGCTGCATCTGAAGGACTAGGAGGCTGGCCTGTCCCCTACTGCTGTAACACAGGGACATAGCCAGTCATAGTGACACCTGTAGGCAGGTGACTGGATGTGCACTCTCAGGCTCTATCCTTTGACCTGCCTTAGCAATCTTTCCTGTGCCTCCTGAATGGAAACATATGGAAGGCAGAGGGCATGGTGGGATTATGATGTATTTGTGCAGGTCAGACCTCAGGACAGGAGGAAGAGGGAGATGGATGTGTGTAAAGGGTCGGCAAAGATGCCCTAATGTTCTGCCCATGGAATGATGTTTCTATGGCTTCCTGGTTTCAGCTTAATTCCAAGATGGCCTCTCTAGGATCCAAGAGTCCTGAACAGCAAAAGAATAGGTGAGGTGGAGCAAATTCTTTTAACAAACTTCTCTTAAGTAGCATCAGGCTGGCCCAGAGTGATCATGACTGTGCACAGCTCCATAGTGTGTGCACCTCACTGTTTGGCCATCCATCTTCAGAGGTGTGTGGTTGGTTTCTGACTGTACCACACACTTCTAGACCATTAGTGGGCACGAGCCTTCAGCCTACATGTAGATGTGGGGACTTTGTGCTGAGAAAACTTGTCCCTTAAATTTTCATCTATGTCGCCTTCATCCATTCATACCAAAATGCCTGAGGCTGGGTGACTTCTAAGCAGACATTTATTTCCCAGAGCCTGGGAGGGTGAGAAAACCAAGGTCCAGGTACAGATACTGGGTCTGGCAAGAGCTGCTCTCTTCCTCAGCAAGGACATCTTGAAGCGGCACCCTCATGGGGTTGAGAGCTGAAGAGCAGGGAAAGTCATGATGCTTGGCTTTAATTATCAACTCATCACAACTTAGAATCATCCAGAAAGATAGTCGAAACTGAGTAATTCTGCATCAGATGGGCACACTTGTGGGAGAATGTCTTGATTGCTTATGGATGCAAGGAAGGCACAACCCACTGTGAGTGAGCATTATTTCATTGTCTAGTCCCTGAACTATATGAGATGGAGATGCTTACTGAGCAAGAGCAACAAGCAGACAGACACCATGGTGCATTCCTTTCTCTCAGCCCTAGACCATGGACATGACATGCAGTCTCAAACTCTTACCTGTTCTTTTCCTACAAAGATGAACTATTGCTGGGCTTGTGAGTCAAATAAACCCTCTCATTCTCTACATTGTTTTTAGTCAGAGATATTTTATCTCAGCAGCAGAATGAAATTATAACAAGGGACTAGCTCCCTCCTGCCCTGTGATTACGTGCTAACCCCATTAGAGCGGATAGAGCCCTTGTGGCTTGGTCACCTCCCACAGGCTGCACTCTCAGTTCCGCCACAGTGGAGGTTAAATGTGGACATAGGACTTTTGGGGGATGTTCAGATTGCTGCAATGTTTGAGAGGACAGCCTGGACCCTGCCCACAGCATGTGTTGAAAATGTCAATAGGACTTGTGGTAGCTTTGGCCTCTCCAGGGCCACTTTATAATCTCATTTTAATAAGGCCATGATGGGGAAGCTGCTTGGCAAAGCAGAGAGGGCAGGAGCCTGGAGAAGCCGGCAGCTCTGGGGAGGAAGCCTGTTCAGCCATATGACCCTGAGAAACCATCAGTATGACCTGTGTCTTTGCCTCTTGGCTTCTTGTGACATGGGGTCAGGCAAATGTACCACCATGACACTTAGGAGTTAAGTAGCAAGATGAGTCTCCAACAACTACCAGCATTTTGAGCCCCATAGAGCTCAGCTGTGTAAGCCTGGTATTAAGGACAGTCAGTCAGAAAATGAGAGAAAGTGTGGTCCCGTCTCTACCTCGGGGTAGAGATGGGACACACCTGGCTGGCATCCTCTGATCTCTCTTGGGGACAGGCCTGGGGTGAACAAGAAGGAGAGACGGTTTTCTGTCCTCTGACTTCCTTGGCTCTGGTGTAACAACTGAGCCTAAGGATTTTTGCTTCAAGAAGAGAAAGCCTGAGACCATGACTTTTTCAGTAGGGTGGTTCTGTCTCCCAGTCAGTGTGGCTATGGGGAGCATCTGACCTTCTGAGCTTCTGATGCCAAGATGGGTATAAGGACATTGACAAGCTGTGTCATGCCAGGGCCAGTGTGAGGCCATTGTCAGAGAGCCATTTCCTTCACTTCTGGCATTCCTGTGTCACCAACAGGGTGTGTTCAAACATTGCACAGCACCTGTGAAGGTGGCCTTATTTGGATGCATCATCTTTGCAGATGTGTCTAAAATGAGGGCACACTGGATTAGGATCAGTCCTTCGTCTAATGACTGGTATCCTTGGGAGAAGAAAGAAGTAGATGAGGAAAGGGAAGAGGTCACTAGTGAAGGGATGCAAAACTTGGGTTCATGAAGGGAGTTTCAAAGACAAAGGAAGCTCCTGATACCAGAAGCAGGAAGAAGCAGAAACTCATTGGGATCCTGCCAGGAGCCTAGCCCTGCTGGCTGACAACTTGGATTTGGCCTCTAGAACTGTGACAATGCATTCCCACCACTTAAAGCCACATGGACCATGCTGTTTTGTTAGAGCAGCCATAGAAAGCTCAGGCAGCCTGACTGGTTATAGGTAGATGTTTAGTGTGTGTGTGTCTGTGTGTGTGTGTATGTGTGTGCGTGTGCTTGCACGTGTCTGCATGAGGGAACACACATACTAATACACTGCCATTTATGTATCAGCCTCCAAGTTCTGACCCAATTCCCCTGTGCCCCTGTATATCTACACCAAGATGATTGTTCCCAGAGAAGAATGACTCTTAGCACCCCAACAGCAAATCCCATCATGGTGGACACTCCTGCTCCCCACTCCTCAATGCCGTAGTAAATGGAAGTACAGAAAAGTGTCTTTTCATAGCTAAGATGCAGTAGGATGGGACAGAGTGATTCTGGACACCTCTGTGCTACGCTTGGTCTAACACTGCATGGGAGGAAGCCATGCCACAATCCCCACAGAGACCCCATAGGAGCCAGTTTGATGCTCTCAAGAAGAAGAATGCCCCCGCTCCATTTTCTGTTCATCATGATGTCATGAAGACAAATGAGGTCATGTCTAATGCTGGGGTAGAACGATAACTCTGTGCAGACCAGGGTTAGTATGCTTATAGCCAGTTGAGGTTTCCACTTTCCCCACCTCATAGTCCATTTGTTAGTCTGGTGTGTTAAAAGGTCAGGCCTTCAGCTCCAACTCCTAAAGCCAGAAATGCTCAGCCTGTGCTCATTCTCTGCCTAACCCTGTTGTGCAGGTAGGGAACATGTGCATAGCAAGCAAGCCTTACCAAGGCACCATCTCTAATTTGAAAGCTTGACAGTCCTGGACTAAAGTCTGGGACTCCACAAAGTGCCTGGGGGGTCAAACCTAATCATAATGTGCATGCTCATAAACTTCCAGATAGAGCTTGTTGTTTTATGAGCATCTGCTGCTAAACTGGGAGGATGGAGAAAGGATGGGGATATCTGGAAATCCCAGAGGTACAGAGACCCAAGCATATTCCACTGGTCTTCTAAGGTGTAAACATCCCCTGCTTCTCAATAGGGAAAAATGAGGAAGGGAGAGAGAGAGGGAGGGAGG
>NW_022196893.1:18055147-18079282 GCF_008632895.1 Mastomys coucha | reverse complement strand
GGAGGGAGGGAGGGAGGGAAGGAAGAAGGGAGGGAGAGAGGGAGGGAGGGAGGGGTAAGGTCCTATGGATGAGAGAGAGTACACGCACCCACAGGCAGTGTAGTGATTGCTGGCTGAGTTAGCTTTAGGTAAGGGCCCAGGTTGTTATATTTCTCTAGAACACGGGTTCTTAACCTGTGAGTAGCAACTATCAGAAAATACATATTTCTCATGGTCTTAGGAACCCCTAACTATACATTTATTTTCGTTGCTACCTCACAACTGCTATTTTGCTGCTGAGCACTATCTCCTAAGACCATCAGAAATATGGCCATGACCCACAGGTTGAGAATTGTTGCTCTTAAAGGTGTGCATGCTTCTCACTCCTCTCCCTGACCCTCTGATCATGGTCCAAGGCCAAGCGCTTCTTCTGTATCTGCACCCTCTTTCTTGATGGAAGGAACTCCTATCCCAGAGTTGTTGGGACCCATCCCTACTCCTCCCAGCTCGAATGCAAAAGGGAGTGTGGTCACTGGGATGTAGAATGCAGCCTTTTGCTCTGCAGAGCAAGTGTGTATAGTCTGCTTATCCTATTCATCTCTGGGGCAAGCAGGGGCATGAGTCAGGTCGATGGTTGAATTTCTAAACAGGCCTCAGTTTGGAAGGGGCTGTGTACCCGCCAGTCCCTTAGGAATCTCTTAGTTTGCCCTGGCTGATGCCCTCAGAGGAGGCCCAGGGCTGCCAGCTTCTGCAAACTTCATAACAAACCTTACCTTTGTTTGTCTGGCAGGACAGGGGTCCTGGTTCCACACAATTCAGGAAATACTCCCTTGCTAGGTTTAAGGACATTTGCAATCCAGAGTCAGGTCCCAGCCTCCTCTCTAAAGGGCCTCTGCTCCAAGCTTGGTGTCCAACCCTTGCCATCACCCTCTATCCAAGATGCTTTAGGGAACAGAATAGCATATGGCAACCAATCTGACTGGGGACACAGCCAGGCATTCCTGACAACTTGAGGCTGCCAGGGTGGCCTGATTAGCAAGATGGATGGCCCAGCAGTGCCCTATACAGGCCAACTCTGCAGTGGCTTGGGCTGTGCTTAGCTCTGTACTGGCTACATCTGCCTACCCCTGCCTCATGGGTCCTGAAGGCCCAAGGCCACTGTCAGCCTTATTAGAACAGAATAGTGGCTGGCAAGGACAGCCAGCTTGCACTGGCTTCCTTCTGCAGTAAAGTGTGAGGAATTGTTTGATTTGCTGAGCCGGCCTGAGGTGTCTCCCAGCTGATGGCTACACAAGGGGCCCTGTCTCAGCCACAGGGCAGAGGTGGCCCATGGGCATGGGCAAGATCTGGAGCTCAGAGGCAGCAGGCACAGAATTCCAGAATTCCCAGGTCTGGTAGCATCATGGCTTTCCAATAGTACCTCCTTTGGGCCATGGCTTTTCCATCTCTGAAATGAGAACGCTGGACCACAACCTGGATGGCACATGGATCTGCTGAGTAGAGCACTTGGAGGATGGAAAAATAATGCTCTAGAATGTTGGCATATGGATATGTAGACATGGATGTGCAGCCCTTCATAGGATTTTCTCAAAGCTTGGCTTCATGGGTAGCTTTAATGTCACTGGCCACTCCAGTCTGGGACCCAAGATCCAGAAGCCTGCCCAGCAGTGGTTTTTAAGGAGAGTTGGCCCTGAGCTGGGATAACAGGGCAATGGGTGGGCAGAGGGTATGTACTATATGCAGAGGCTGTGAAGGCAGGGAGGACAGCAAGAGCAGCAGGCTTTTACTTATGTGACCATGCACATGTGCAGACACACAGAGATGTACAGACATACATGTACCATGTGCACAGACACTCAGAGACACATACAGATACTTACTATACACACAGTCACACACCATACTCACATACACACACAAATACACATATACTCACACATACTATGTGTGCAAGATTGTGTATGGGCATAAATTCTGTGAGTGTTACTGCAATAGTCAGCTAAGTCTCAGAAAGACCAAGCAAATGTTGCTTTCTATTCCATCTGAGGCTTAATGTTGTTGGGACAGATAAGCTGGGCAGAGCCCTCCCCAGTGTGGGCAGCACCACCTGGTCTATTCAGGTCTTCAGCCAGAACAAAATGGTGGAAGATGATTGAATTCATGCTCCCTTCTGCCCTGCATGCCTGCAGGACATGGAGTCTGGCTTCTTGCCTTGGACTGGGGTTTATGCCTTCAGATTCTCTTGATTTCAACCTTCACACTGGAACGGATGATACCAGCAACTTTCTCAGCCTCCAACCTACAGGTAGCAGATGGAGAATGCCTCAGCCTCCAGCCTACTGTGAGTCAATTTCTTATAACAATCACATCTGTTAGTGTGTTTCCTTCACTGCATCTGTGCAAATACATATCAAACATTACACATACACAGAGCCCTCCTTCAAAACACGTCATATACACATAGCTCATATAGACATATATGTATGTATGTGTATGTATGTGATATGTATATATATGTATATGTATATGCATATATGGTATGTGGGGGTAGGGAGTATATACTGCAGACATATATATGTATATAGTATATGTATATATAATACATACACACAACATATACACACCCACATGCATGCTGCACACACACCACATGCATATGCCACTCCCTTACATGCACACCGCACACATACACATACAATATGCACTAACCACACACATACACACTTACCATACACACACCTATATACACACACATCTGCTGCTTCTGACATGACTATTGCAGCATCAAGTTAGCTTATAGCTATTCTTTAATATTTAGCAAGAGCTATGCTCTACATGAGATCTGACTTTTAAAATCCTACTTCCATGTGTATTATGGCCCTATGGATCCACTTAAAGCAAAAATCTCAGGATAGAGCTTAGCTGTGACGTCTGTAGACCCTTCCCATGTCATTTACAGCTTTGCCTCATCTCACAAACCACTGCCGTGATGTTCAATCCCATCATGCACCAGTTGCGAAGTAATGGAACCCAGGGACCATGGACTGAAGGAGACTGTGACCTCAAATAAGTTTCATCTTCCACAAGTTGCTCTGTTGGAGATTTTGTCACTGTATAGAGAGAACCAACAAAACGCCTTGTAGCACTGCTGGTCAGATGTAGAGCATATTATGGGCTGAATAAAATTCATCTGCCAAATTCCTGATCCTCAGAAACCAAGCATGTGACCTGTGTAAGAACAATGGCAAGGAAGTCTGTACATGTTAGGTTCTGATGCAACCATTATGGATGTAACTATGGGATACATGAAGGGCTGCAGCCATTTTTCAAGCATTTTTGATCCATGGTGGAAGATGCCGAGGGGATCCTGAGGACCCAGAACTGTAGTGGGCTGGCCTAATGCTGCTTGTATTCTAATGTTAATAAGGGGCTCCCAAGACTGGTTACTCCAAAGATGAAGAGAGTCCCCATCCAAGACACTGAGTGACCCTGCCCCCAGTTAATTGTGATTGGTAAATAAACATGCCAACAAGGAATAGCAGGGCAAAAGGGATATAGGTGGAGTGAGATTGAGGTTCAATCGGTATGGAGAGGACCAAAAGGACAGAAGGAAGAGGAAGAAACTGTCATGGAACAAGAAGAGCAGGGGAAGAAGAAGAGGAAGGGGAAGGAGAAGAAGGAGAAGGGGAAGGGGAAGAGGAAGAGGAAGAAGGAGAAGAAGGAGAAGGAGGAGAAAAAGAAGAAAAAGAAGAAAAAAGGAGGAGGAGGAGGAGGAGGAGGAGGAGGAGGAGGAGGAGGAGGAGGAGGTGGTGGTGGTAGTGTAGGACAGAGAAGGAGAGCCACCGTAGGCACAGCCCAGAAGGAACATAGTAAATAGTAAGTGGTAAGTAAGGGTTATTGATATAAAAAAAAGTAGGTCCTAACAGTATGGATAGTAGGTAGCTGCTCAGATATTGTGCTGCCTAAGGCTATTTAAAAATATAAAGGCTGTGTGTGTCTTTCATCCAGGAACATGAGTGGTCTAACGCAGGAAAGAAGCCCTGGGTCAGGATTTTTAATATTTTTTACTGCACAGAACCACCTGAATGTCCCTGCAGACATAATTATAGATCTCAAGGTGTGATCTCCCTGGATTAGGTGAGCTTGAAATGTAGAAGAAGTGAAGATGAGAAGGACTGAGAATGGGTAGAACCTGGATACCACAAGCAATGGATATTCAGATATTCAGAACCCACCACTCTGGAACAGTCTGGAAAGGGCCTGCCTTGAAGCTGGAAGGAGGAGTGGAGCCTCTGGTCTCTGAATCTCTGAGAAAATATCCAATTGCTTGAGGCCACACACTTATTGTGGTGGTTTGAATGAAAATGCCTTCTACCCCATACACCCACACTAAGTGCACAGTTAGGAGGTATGGCCTTTAGTAGGTGTGACCTTGCTGGGGGAAGTGTGCCCCTGGAGGTGGTTTCAAGCCAAGCTTAGTGTCACTCTTTCTGCTGCCTTCCGATTGGGATGTAGAACTCTCAGCTACTTTTCAGCACCATGTCTGCCTGTGTACCACCATGCTTCCTGCAGTGACGATGAGCTAAACCTCTGAACCTGTAAGCCAGCCCCCATTGAACGCCTTCCTCCGTAAGAGTTGCCATGGTTATAGTGTCTCTTCACAGCAAAAACCCCAACTAAGACACACTCATGATGAGTTGCAATAGGAAGCTCCTATAGACAACAAAAGCAGAAGTAAGGGCTTGTAAATGGGCTTTTCATGGTGGAATGGAGAGGCTGACTCAGCCTTCACATTGGCGGGGGGGAGGGGAAAACAGAAAAGAACAATAGAAGATAGTTTTAGGGGTTCCATTACATAGGGACCAAAAGTCAAGGTGGACCTTGACACTTAGATCCAAGAGCCAGAAAAGCCATCTCCTGGTGGCCTGAGGACATTGGTCCCTGTTGACACCACACCAGGCCATACTGATTGAAAAAAAGACCTATGGGTTCAATTAGAATCTCATGTTCATTGTTTGAAGTCAAGTCTCCGTCCTCAGTGCAGGGTAGCACCAGATGTGGTGAGAACCTCCCCACCCAGCATGTAGAACTGACAGACAAAAAGCCCATCCATCTGCAGAAAAGTCCCCTTTGTCCCTCCGATCTCCTGGGATCCTGGGCAGCCACTCATCTCACACATATTTCTAAGGGTTGCTTTTAAGACAGGTGCTCTGCCGTCCCAGTCATGAGCCTCCTTTCACCTAGTCTCCCCTGCATAACTCTTCAAATGCTTTCTTGGAGGAGGTCAAGAGCCCCTGCCTTGATACAGGGATATAGCTGGCTGTCCTAGCAAGGTGCCCGTGTGGGCAGTTTCCCTGTACTCCTACCCAGCATGGAGCTGTCCTCCACTGAAAGGAATATTTTTTTTTCTATTCTGTAAGATTCTCTACCATGCACCGAAATGATCACCCTTTCAATAAGCTGGAGGTGTCGGCTTCTGTTCCAGGTGATTAATCAGACTTTATTTGCCTTGTGGTTGGAGTTTGTGCAGGCTGGGAAGCTGCTTCATATTTTATAGCCCATCTGCTGCATTCCAACAGTGGTCAAATCGAGCTGATGGCTAATGAGGGAGGTGAGGGATCAATCCAAGAGCCTGTGGACATTCTCACACTTGACTCCTGAGGAGAGTCCTGTGTGGAGACTGTCACTTACTCGGGCCTCGATGATAATCCTTCCAGAAGCACTCCAAGGAACCGAGCGAGCTCTCCAGCAGGTACTCTGCTTAGGCACACGGGCCAGTAGCCAGACTCCTGTGAACAGCTAAATCATTTCTAGTAGATTCTACGATGAAGTAGGATTTTCAAGGTCCTTTCTTCTGTGAACGATAGTGATAGATACAATGTCAGCCCCACTCCGTGTGCCACCTTCTCTTCTGGCATGAGTCCTAAAGAAATAAATGCCTGGCACTTGTTGGCATGTGTCTGGTAGTGCTTATTTATGGCCATGAGAGGTAGATTAAGAGTAAGCTCGTAGATGGAATGCTTAATAGCAATGAGGACTTATCAGGTTAATTACTGATGCTTACAAGCAAGCTTGAGCAAGCCCACACAGCCTGCAGAAATAGACCAACTTCCAACCTGGGCTGGGTGCTTGTGAAGGCTTCTAAGGAGAAGAAAGCAACCACGACTCTGGGGTTCTCCCTTCCACGATGCTGAGGATCTGGACCAGTGGACTAGCAACCAGAGCCTTGGGAAGACAAAGACTGGATCTCTAACAGGAGAGCATTGAGATATGTGTCGCTAAGACTGGGATGGGTACTCAGGTCCTCAGCAAGGAGAGGAGGGGAGACCGCATGGAGGACCGACAGGACAGGCAGGACAGCCCGGGGTTCTTTACAGTGACTGCTGTAACAGGGCACTGCGAGCCGGGGTACTAACACACATGCATGCCTTCCTACTGTTTAGAGGTCAGAAGTCTGTAATCTGACTCGCGGAGCAGAAATCAAAGCTTTGAATTGTTCATCCCTTCCTGGAGAAGCTGAACAACACCCTTGCTTTATCCACTGTCTAGATCTAAAGTCCTTGGCTCGTGGCCTTGTTGGCCACCATCAATCTGACACCACAGCATCTTTCTCAGTCCTCCTGCTGCCTTCTATGCCTTACTTAAACTCCTCCTGGAAAGGTCACAATGATTTCAGGATGCCCCATGATAATTCAGAACCTCCATCTTAGGTCCTTACCTCACACCTATCTGTAGGCTTTCACATCTCACAAAGCATTATGTCTACTGGGACAAGGACCAGACATCATCCTCTTTGCTGATGATTTTTCATCTCAGCACAGAGACTGTGGGGGACCTTGAGAACATGAAGTCTCATTCCTGCTGAATCCAGAGGTCTTCCTGGAGCTTGGGGAGTACATGCTTATTGAAGATCCAATTATGCCAGGCCTGAGTCACAGACTATGGCTGCTGCCCATCAGTGTCTATTTGGAGTACTTCACCCCAGAAAACTGAGTGTTCCTGGAGTGCTTCCTGAGAAACGGAGAGAAAGCCCTGGGCCAGGCCATTAGGAGTGGGATGAAAGCTAGTTTAAATAACCAACCGAGGTTTTCCACAAACACACCTATAGTGGCCTTTGGGTTGCACTAGACAAGGCTACCTACCGAACAGGGTTGATCTGGCCAAGAGGACAGGGGCTGCATTTTCTAGAAGTACCATGACTGGATATTTCCTCTCACAGTAGTAAACACATGGATGCCATTCTCCCTGGATAAATGGGCAACCAGGTAGACCACACTTTCATCCACACTGCCTTGTCCCTCCTGTGCTCCTGGCTACTTACTACCTGCCAAAATGATTTCCCACATATACAGATGCTAGACCCGTCTACCTTGGTGAAGACAGAAGCACTCTGCTCTGAGCTCCAGTGGGCCTGCTCAGATGTCTATTCTAGTAATCTGAGCTATAGCGCCAAGAATGCTGATGACATTTAGGGGTTTCCTACACCTGAATCCCTGAACCACCTCCCACTAGATTCCCTTCCTAACACCTTCTCTGCCATCTAGAGCCCTCTTTCCAAGGCTCAAGGAAGTCCTGTTGCCTTCTGTGAGAGAACTCTCGCAGCTTCCAATCAATTCAGAGTGGAGTCATTTCTGAAGGAGAGTCAACCTCACATGAAGACATTCAGAGACCACCGGGATCCTTCATCAACTGCAGTGTTATGCCACTTATGCCAGTAACTTCATGTGGAGATGGACGGGGTAGGTGGTAGGTACACCGGAGTGGCTGGAGTGCAAAGTAGACAGAGCATGTCCTTTGTGTGACAGCAAGGGAGGAATTTTCTTACTGGCACGCTATTGACTCTTGCTGAGACCTCAGAGAAACTTAATTAACCTATCGCTCCTCTCTCTTCTGTTTGGCAGCAGAGATGGGGCGCTCTCATCGCACAGATGCCTTCTATTCAGAAATCTCATAATCCTGGTGACCCTGCAACTTTTAAAGTCACTGTGACACAGAGAACTCTAGGAGACAAAGCAGAAGCCCCAAGAGATTCCCCCACCTAAAGGCACTCCAGCAGAGCCATCCATGTTCCTAGAAGCCAGAGGTTTAGACGTAGCCCTTCCCTCCTCTGTCTCCCTTAGCCATGAGGCTAGCTCAAGGACTCTCTCAGTCTGTGCTCTCAGACACAGCAAGCTATCCGGTGGTGTCTTTCCCACCTAGCCTCTCCCTTCTCAGACTGCACAGTTTTTCTTGAGCACCTCCCAAGCCCCACTGAAGCACCATAGCATCTTATACCCAAAAAGCAAGAACCCAGAGTCTGATCAGAGACGGTCCATCTTTAAGAGACTAAAAGCAGTTACCTGCCTGGAAGGGGCGGGGTCAGATGCTGTGGTTAACCGAGCTTTTCTGCAGCCTGTGTTTTACTGCTGTGTACTGTTCACAGTGGCAAGTTGCTTGCAGCTTTTTATAGACCCATATGGTTTGTCAACACCGGGCATTGTTTATTCCACCATAATCAAACCTCCTCAGCTGTCCTTGGTGGGTTTGACAAATGTACCTGCCTGTGTGACTCTGGTCTCGAAATTCCATCAGCTCCACCATTTCCCATGTGACAACAGATGTCAGTCTTCTGCTTGAAGGTCCTCAATTTTTAAGTCTTGATATACAGGTAATGCCCACATGGAATGCCACACCTTATTCCATGAACTAAGAGTCCTCCTGTGGTCGACACTGATTGCCATACTGGCTGGGCACCCTGAGAGGGTTGTGTCAATCTGACATCCATGGCCTACCACCCCCAATGGCTTCAGCTGCTCTGACCTCACTTTTCCCCTACTGTCTCGTTCTTCATACCATGGCAGCAGCATCTACAGGGACCAGCTCTAGATCGAGAATGCAGGAAGTGCCTAGCCCCACTGAGAAGCTGACTTCTACAATCTTGAAGGAAAGATCCACCTGCCATACCACCTGCTTGGTGTCACCCTCCTGCGTCAAAGAGAGAGCAAGCTGGAAGAATTGCTCATTCCCATTGTCTGTCAGTCTTCGAGCTTCAAGGAGCTCCCAGACTGAGTGTAATGGCCTACTTCAAAGGTCCTGGGTGCAAGCCGTAAAGCTCAGCCATGGTGCATGCATGCCTTTGTACCCATTTTTTCTTCCATAATGACATTCCTTGCTGTCTCTCCAGACACCGTGTAGCTTTTAGTCGTCACTCCTGCATGTATGCTGGAGATTCTGACAGTGTCTGTTAGCCAGTCAGTGCCCAGCTTGCTCCTCCCAGGCAGAGTGGGTTGCCTGAAGACTTGAGTCCTAGGCCACAGGCCAGACAATAAAATAGTGCCGAGCATAGCTGAGGAGACACAAGGACCGGGTATAAGGAGCTGGCAGAATGTGATACAGGCCTCATTACTGAGTTTAGAGGAAATGGAGGTTATCAGGATCCATCACAGTGGGTGTGAGACTCCTCTCTGAGCCATTACCTGCTGTCAATGGCATTGCAGTCTCTAGTCTGAGAGACGCTCAGGAGAAGCCTAGGAGAAGCCTTCTTCTGCTATCCCTAATGGTTTAGATATTTTTTAATGGAGTTTAAGATTCTTGGTCCCATCTATTACCATCCTTATTCTAGGTCCCATGGTCACAGACTTCGCTCTCAAGGGCTTAACCTGATGACCCAAGCCCACAGAGTCGGGGCAGAGTCACCGGTGTAACTTTCTATTCCTGTCAGAAGATCCTGGCCTCATTTTTAGCCCAGTCTGGTCTGCGCACTAAGAGAACTAGGAGTTCCTGCCCTGTAGTAGGACTTGGTGTACAGCTCTCTTGAGTGCTGAGGATTGGCTTTTTGTGAGAACATCCTTTTTATTCCCTGCATCCAAAGTGTTAGCCAACTCTAGAGATGCCTATGTGCCATGGAGTAAAAATTTCTTTATGCTTCTGGGATGACAAGCATGGTCAGCCTCCCTGTACATCACCAAGGCCAGAGAGCAGCCTACACCCCAGGATGATGCCTGCTTCAATACTCTCTCCTTTGTTACATTATCTCCCCGCTTCTAACTCATCTTATATCTAACCCTCACCCCTCACATTCACGACCTCTAACTAAACTCTAAATGTTTATATTTATACCCACAGATAAGTGCAGGTCTCAGCTGCCATCCGAGAAGTTTCCTTTAAACAGCAGATGCGGACTATTACAAAAGGCCAGGTTCCTGGTCAAAACGCAGACAGCAGGCAGTCATGGAGTGTTCAGTCCCAATAGATACACAACTAAAACACAACCACTGCACTGAAAGCTGAGGGACCGTGGCAGGAGAGGTAGATGGAAAGATTGTAAGAGCCGGAAGACCAGGCTTCCTGCCGCAAGACGAGTCTTCCAGACAGTGATAAGGCTTCGATAAACAACCGGGAAACTGCCTCCAAGAATCTCAACAATATGGCCACCTAAGCAAGACCTACATATTGGAAGCACCGACTGAACCTACTTTTGTACAAAATATTTCAGCCCAGATTCCTCAGATGAGATGGAGCCAGCCATAACTGCTGAGTCAGGTAGTCCCAAATGACAGGAGTCGGGTGTGGGGTCATGAAAGCAGGCGAGAGAGTCGCCCAACATGAGTGTCTAGTGCCAGACACAGGTATCTGCTGTGTCTTGGCTTGGCTGAGGCCAGCTGGTCTTGACTGTGTTGAATGGGTGTCTCAGCTTCAGGACCAATGTCGGACTCAGTAGTGTCTCTCTTCTGCACCCACAAAGTGGCCGTGGTGGGTATAGGCATCTCATACCTGTGGCAAGGGATGAAGGCATGGTGAGATCCAAATAGCCACCAAGACTGGGGCTCAGAGCAGGCAGAGAATAAAGTAGCAAAGAGGACATGTGTGCCATGTCACCATTTTTGTCAATAGGGTTTCTCTTCACTTTATCATCGTGTGTGTGTGTGTGTGTGTGTGTGTGTGTGTGTGTTGGATAGTGAGGGAAGATTAAAACAATAGCAGTACCTGAGGCAGAGGGCACAGATAAGAGTCCTGCCTTCAGGGGAGCTGCAGGGTGATAAAGAGTTCTGAGTGTCGGCACAAACATGCAGAGTCTGGCAACACAGGTCACTTGGAAGATGACATCCCAAATCCAATGCCCAGAGCTGTTGGGGATGGGACACAGGGCATCAACAGCTGGCATCCTGCTGACTCTACCCAGCATGGCCCATCAGTATTCCTTTGCAGATGGTTCCCTTATTTCTCAATAAACCCACAGGGGAGGTCTGCCATCATTCCGCATTATCGAGAGACAATACTGTCCCAACAAGACATGCAAGTGAAGAGTTGAGATTCCAGCCCAGCGGGAAGACCCCAGTCCTTCTTCAAGGAAGCTGCCTTCTCTAAGGGCTGAGATGCTCCAGCTGACCTCCACCCTTGTTGCCTGAATCCTGCCACTTCACAGCCACCCTCACTCACAGGAGTCTCTTATGGGCATGTGCTCCAGGCTGCTAGCATCATGGGGGAGGTCAGGTTACCCTCCAACCCTTCTGTGAAACTCCACAACCTTCTTTTCCTTGGGTGTTCCCCACTACATCTCAGAATTCTTGTTTCTGAAAATCTTGTACCTGGAGAGATTTCTTTTACACCTCGCTAAGCTCCCTCCCTGCCCAGGTAACTGCAATCTTTTCATCTGTATATAGCCTCTCCTTGCTGATCTCATCGAAGGTGGCTCACTGTGATGGAAACTCATGTCCAGGTCCCACTGTTGCCTGCCAACACACTCATTCTGAAAGTGTTGTTCATGGGTAAGGGACCCTGCCTGCAGTGACTCCATGGTTGCTTGTCTGAGCTTCTAAACTTTTAGTTGAGCCCTGTGTATACCCCTAGAGACTTTGTGTGGATGTGGGGGAAAGCAATGACTGCCTCTTGGGTAAGGTCCATATTGGCTCAGTGCCTTGCTCTCCATCTACATCATCCAAGCTGTTCACTTACTGTTTCATACTATATGCAACCATCTCTAAGGTTCCATCAGCCCAATTCCAAAATGACTTCATTACATAGTCTACAAGTGTCTATCCTCTAAGAGAAAGAGTGAGCTTTTCTCTCCTGGCATGTCAGGTGCACACCTCTCTGTCCTTGGCATTTGCAGGGCACAGAGTTTTGTTAGTGTAATGGACCCTATTAATTCTTACTGGATCACCTAATCAGATACACTGACAGGAGGGTAGGGGCTACATGTCATGTCCCTGCAGGCTCCCAGGACCATGATGATGGGGCGACCATGGTGATCATGGTGCACTTCCCTGCAGGCAGTGCCTCAGATGGGATGAACTGTTATTTTACTAAGCTCTATCTGAGGTTCTAATCTGGACATGATGCAGAGGATCTGAGCAGAGAATATATGACCTCATCAGCCTCCATACCCTCAGTAGTGACCTAGGGACATTATTATGCACTGCTCCCAGACAGAGGAGTAAGTGTCATGACTTGGTGGTGGTGGATACAAGGCTTAGCATCATTAGGCTGCTAGAAGAGACCTAGGTGGTGGACATCCCAATTACTCTGATATCATGATACCCAGAATGGTGGGTGCCACCCTTCCTCACCTGCAGTGGTGTCACCACCCTGCATGAGGAGAGAGGGAGCCATGGTTAACTCTGTCTCTCTACTCTTCGTTGTGTGTCCCAAGGACTGGGTTATATACATGGGATACAGCTTCCTAAAGCAAACTTTGAAGATAAATCTTCAATTTAACTGGAGCATCTTCACTCTTTGATATATTCACAGGCCCTAGCAGAGAGTCAAGACCCATCTTTCTGACAGGAAATCATCCCCGGGGCTTTAGGCAATGCTTGATTTGAAAGGAGCAGTGATTCAGGTTGGCCCCATAATTGAATGGTCTCTTTCCAGAATAGCACAGTCTTTCTTATGACATCACAGGCAGACCTCAAATCCCTTCCTAGTAAGAAAAGAAATAAGGATAACTCAGGCTCTGATTGCTTTCCCGTGAGATTCTCATGCCAGAAAACTATGGGCATTCAGGCCTGACACAGGGACTAGTTCCCACTGGCAATGTGGTGGTTACTTCTGGCTCCAAACACCATATACAGAATAGGTGACTTTACACACACACACACACACACACACACACACACACACACACACACACACACACACTATGCAACAAGAAACAAGGATGACACTCTTGTGTTTTTTGCTTGCTGTCCTATGGCAAGGCTTACAGCAAAGGACAACAAGCATATATGGAAAGAAGACAGATATGGGGTGTGGCTAAAGCTGGCAGGATGCAAAGATTTGCAGTGTGTTCCAAAGTCCCTCCCCGTTTTTCAGAGTCATTAAGAGCTAAGCTGTCCATAATAAGAGATACATCCAGAGGCTCCTGAGCTAGAGAATAATGTGTGGAGGTGTGTGTTGTGTGTGTGTGGGGGGGGCAGTATGTATGCATCCCTGCACAATTGTTGCATTGCTGTAAGTGTTTATGGTCACTGTGAGCACTGGTGCTGGGCATTTTCTTGCAGCTTGGTGTAGTGAGATTAAGGGGTAGCCAGGCAATCTCCTTTTTTCCCTGGAATTTAGCATGGCCTTGTACTTTATACTTCACCCATGGAGGCTTTCCCACCTCCTCTGTAAATACCATAGAAGAGGCTTTCCCTGTCTGAAATTACCCTGTGCTCTTTCAGAATATTGAGCTGGAGTTTCCCAAACCTTTACCCCATCTTTTCTCCACAATTCTTCTTTTTCTGGTTCCTCCTACCTTCCTGTTGAATACTAAATGTTTCTCGCTGCTTTCATATCACCCATATATTATGTATATTCTTCTGTGATGGCTCCGTGCTTCCATTCAAGGTCACACGTGTTAGAATCTCAGAAGCTCTGACCATGGGTGCTTTCCATCTATTCTTCATGTCTAAACGGTCAGCTCTCCCGTGTCTATGTTTTGGGTCTCAATCACCTATTTACAGCTCATTTGAAAATATGGATTAAGGAACTCCTTTTCTGCCAAGCCTGGGTCAGACCACACAGGCAAGCCACATAAAAAGTTCAACTCATCTTGGGGCAGTTTGAGTCAACACGAGGTGAGAACCAGTCGGCGCAAAGGACCTGATTTCAGTAGGAGAACCAGTCATGAGTGATGGATAGGTCACTTGACTAGAGGCCAAGTCCTGCCTTTGCTTCCTGAGTCATTCATGCTTGAGGGTTGTTTGGTGGTGGAAAGTAGAAATCTGGATGTCTGATCAATTTCCTTAACTGTGCGCCAGGAGTTGTGATCTCAGTGGGCAAGGCTGGGTTGAATGAGCAGCTAGCACCCGTGAGACCTTTTGGTGGTAAAAGGTAACAAGGGAGATTAATAGCCTGCATATGTCACACTCTCATTTCAGAGGCCACACGAGAAGAGGGAGAGTTGACATCAAAGGTCAAGGGGCCTGTCATTTCATGGCAGGGGAAAAGGAAACCTTGAGTAGCTATGGAGACCATTTAGCAGGTCCTCCCTGGGTGAGCGGCATGGGAGACAAGGAGACAGATGGGTACCTCGGGGGAGTGTGGTGCATGTCGGGTGGGCTGGCACCAGGCAGAGTAATGTAAGTGCTGTGAGGTTTCCAAATTCATCAGTTGGGTTCACATGTGCAGCCTGGGTGGAAGGTGTCCTGAGAAGGAGTCCATGTGCTCTAGGAGCCTTGAGGGATGGGGACAGATTAAACTGGGGGAGGTAGAAGAAGGGCAGGCAGAGTGGAGGGGACTCTCCAAGTGGAAGCCAGGCACTGTGGAGAAGGCATGAAAAAGAAGTTCCAGGAGCTGCAGCAGAGAAGGTGGGGAAAAATGCCAAGATTTAACACTAGACTTTCTCATGTGGGTGATTCAAGTCTAGGAATGGCTGCTGACCACAGAAGTGGCCTAAGCAGAAGCAAGGTCTACCAAGGCCATTCTAAAAGCTCCTGAGGGGGACTGTGGTAGGAGCCCAAGTAGGCAACAATCCAGGGGTATAAATGAACAACAATGAGGGATCAGATGGGAGGTGGGAAGTCAGATGGGAACATAACAGAGCTCACTCCAGAAACTGAGCATGTCTCAGACAAGGCATGCAGTGTTAGTCTCTGATGGAACCCACATGGCTGGCTACTAAGAGCCACAGGAGTGGAAGTGTCTTGTTATTCTTTACTGTTCCTCCACAGGTAGAGGCATGCCTATGACATCACCTCCATTAAAAGCACATCATTTAGGGCTGGAGAGCTGGCTCACTGGTTAATAGTGTCTTCTATTCTTTACAGGACCCAAGTTCAATTCCCAGTACCCACATTGGGTGGCTCACAACCTTTAACTTCGTCTGCAGGGCATCTGATGCCCTCCACTGGCCTTATCATCTACCTCATGTGTGCCTGTGTATACACACACACACACACACACACACACACACACACACACACACACATTCACAGGTGTGAATGCACTTGAAGAATGAAAGTCTTTTAAAATAAAATAAACAACATCGTCAGAAAATTTTAGAGAACAAAATTAATTTTTCAATGTAGAAAAAAATATACCAAATCATCCGTCCAAATGAACTTCCTCCTAAATTCCAGGAGCAGACCTCCCGTGTGCCTTGGGAAGAGCATAGCATAGGCTTTCTACCAGACTCTTGAATTCGGGCTGGAAGCTTTCCTAATCAGACCCATGTCTACAGCTGTGCACCTTGAACACACCAGGTCTCTTCCATTCTGACCTCCATAGCATACAGTTGCCACCTGCCTTAGTTTCCTGGCAGGAGACCCACAGGTCTCCCTATGTTGGAACCCAGCTCTTCTGGGCTTGAATTCTAACAGGACTGTGCAAGAGTGACTTCATGAAGGTTCCATTAGAACTACAATTTGACATGAGTAGCACCTGTCATTTAATGAGACCCTGGGTTCATTAAAGTAGACTAAGGACTGAGTTGATCAGGTAGAGCCAACCACCATTATCCATGAGGGATGTCTGCTCACACCCATAACCAAAATTTTTGGTGAAGCTGAGGATAGTTTTGTTTGCCTAACACACACACACACACACACACACACACAGAGAGAGAGAGAGAGAGAGAGAGAGAGAGAGAGAGAGAGAGATGTCCCCTCCACCT
Organism: Mastomys coucha; assembly: GCF_008632895.1. Lineage (NCBI taxonomy): Eukaryota > Metazoa > Chordata > Mammalia > Rodentia > Muridae > Mastomys > Mastomys coucha. Next base: position 18,063,228 of record NW_022196893.1, on the reverse strand, counting down.
GACCTTTGCATTCTCCAGTCTCACCTGTGCCACATGAAGTTCCAGTTCGGTAAGTTGCATTCAACAGCTATGCTGTGTGAAACTTTCTATGCCAAGGCCATGCTCTGAGGATTTCCTCAGTCTTGGCTTATTTCACCCTTGCCACCTTCACACACATTAGTTTGAAGATATAGCTGTCCCCACTGGGAGATAAAGCACCCTCCTTGACCTCCCATTCTCTCTAAACCTGGGGTTGCTCCTCCCATCAAGGACCTCTGGCTTTTGCAAGAACAGAAACAGCCAAAGCCATAGAAAACAGCATCACAAACCACAGGCTAGGCGCCACGATTCCCAACACATCTTAGAATTAATAACCAGGCTTGACCCTGCTTAGCTTCTGAGATCAGACAAGATCGGGAGGTTCAGAGTGGTATGGCCATAGACCGGATGCATCTTCTAGTTGGAGTGGTTTACAAAGATTTCTACCTGTGGGACTCTAATTTACAGAGATTGTTCAGTGTTTTCTTCCAGGCAGTGTCTCCAGGTTCGTGTGTGGCCAGCTGGGGTCAGGGGTTTGGAGAGACCCTGTATGCCTTACCTTCCTGACTTTCTTCGCTCTCAGTGGCCCCCAGCTCCATCTACCCTGGCAGAGCCTTCTCTCTTGGATTTCAACTTCACAAAGACAGAAAATAAAAATGCAGCCTTTTTTTTTTCAGGCAAAACTCCCTGTTTTATACATTTTTCTCTCTAGGCAGAAATAGACCTTTTAAATTTTTCTTTTGGAAAAATTGAAGGTGGCTTTAAAATGTCAAATTTTCTGACTGAGGACCAACTGCCTTTTAAATATCACATTTTCTAAAATTTGTGCCGTTTCCTCTTCCTCCCGAACAACACCAAGGTCTCCCATGGAGAAGCACCAAGGGCGTATACTTTCCACACAAATGACAATGGCGAATTTTCAAAGGTAGGTCCTCGGCACTAATTTAAGAAAAGAACCCTCAAGATTGGCAGTGTTCACCAGCATCTGACCCCTGGGCTAGGAGTCCAGAAACTTCCTACTTGGTCCTGGCAGTGGCCTGGCACCACACTCATGGCTGCAGGTGTGCTGTTTGAACATGGTCAGACTGACTTCCAGAATCGGCTTGGCTTGATGTTCGATATCCACATGGGTTTAGCTTTGGTTACTTCCTGGGCTTTGATGCAGACACTCTGGGTGTGGTGAGCCTTGCTAAGCAGCTTTCTGCCTGTGGCCTTGAGAAGGGATTTCATTTCTTCTTCATCCAAATCTTCAGTATGTGTAAGGGTGCTCACTCTGCCAGAGTCATCTCCTGTTCAAGGGATCAGCGAGGCCAGGACTTCACTAAGGCATTAAACAAGATTAGAAGAGGAGACACTGGTGACAGTGAGTGAGAAATTGCACAGAAAGGAAAGTGCAAAGGGGACATGGAGAGTTGGTCCCCAGCAGCCACAAGAGGAGAAAGGACCTTGGAACATTTGAACACAGGAACTTTGTTCTCAGCTCTGTACAGAGGCCACAGACCTGAGTATCAACTCTGAGCCAGAGCCAGGCTGTTCACTGGAGCACTCCAATCCTGTCGGTGGGGTAGCTGTGAAGAAACCAGTAAGCAACTGTAATAGGATAAGTATTCTCAGGGTTTAGGGGTGTGTTGCTTACTCAGGGCTGTCATGCAAATCTATTTAAACAAAGCAGTTTAAAGTAACATTTGTGGTCCCCTGGTTATGTGGAGACAGTGGAGAGAAAGGGGGACAAGTCTGGGGTTGCTTCCTCTTAGAAGTTCTGGAGGAAAATCCATCCCAGTCTATCTCTAGGTGATCCCAGGATGGGAAAATCTCTACCTAGTGCCTGCCTCCACCTTCTCATGCCTGGAGTTCTTGTGTGGATCATGGTGTCCATGTTCAGCAACACCTTTTAAGAAGCAAGGCCACACTCCAAGACCCAAGGGTTAGGTTCTGAACACGTCTTTTCTTGGAGGCTATCAGGAAGGATCACGAGGAAAAGGCAGCTGTAATGGTGTCGCTTCTTGAGTTGCTTCCCCACCTTGGTTACCTGACTCACATTACCTTAGGAGAACTTGATTTCAGCAAACAATCACAAAGCACATGCAACCCTTGTAGATCTTTTAAGACCATTACTGAACACTTTCAAAAATATTAAATCCCAGGCTGGTTGTAAAGCTTCCACAAAGCTTGGCCATCTAAGGAAGCCTGGTGGCCTCTACACAGATCCAGAGTCTGTCACAACAGCTTTGAGACTTCTCAGGTTTCCAGAAAGGTTGCTTTGTGCTGGAGATGGAATGGAGTGCATGAGAGGCTAGGATGGGGCTTCTAGTGGAGGGACAGATACCTCACGGATTGCAAAAGACCCATACTGATGGTCTTCATATGGATCTCAGCATGTCCTGAACTACATAGCTGAGCATGTGGGCTCTGAGGCTAATCATCAGTAGACTGAATAGTTTTCACAGTGTTTGGTTGGGTTGGGTTTGGTTGGGTTGGGTTTGGTTTTGGCTTTTTTCAAGGCAAGGTTTCTTTATGTAGCCTTGGAAGTCCTGGTATTTGCTCTATAGACTAAGATGGCCTTGAACTTACAGAGATCTGTCTGCCTCTGCCTCTCAAGTGCTGGTATTATAGGCTAAAGTTATGCCCACCACCACCACCCAGCTACCCCTTTTCTTTTTATTAATGGAAAATTTCACTGCCATCATTCTGGGATACTCAGAGTGAAATTTGGAATCATGTCAGGCACTCCCATGGAGCAGACTGGCTGCCAGGTCCTCTCTGATGTCCTAATATGACAAACGACATACAGGAAAGAGCAGAGAGAACCGATTAGAAGGGAGTTGGCCACCAAGATTGTGACAAAAATGTGGTTGCATGGCAGGGGTGAGCAGAGACTCTAGCCTCCCTCATGTCCATGCTAACACCTGGACAAATAGAAATCTCAAAATAAGAATGAACATGTCTCAGATCCTCCCTACCCAGCCTCCTCTCAGCTTCCTGCCAAGCTCTTGATGATAGATGAAGTATCTCCTCTTATTCTCTGCAAGCAGCACGGATGTGTAAGCTAATAGTAAAGTTCTGGGGTTTGTGATATGCTTCATACCACAAAAAAACAAACAAACAAACAAACAAAACAAACAAACAACAGAAGGCCCAGACTGGGGGCTGTCACCACCAATACTAATTACAATAAGGGAAATCAGCATTTTCACTGTCACTTCTCTGACACCATAATTGCAGGTGTATCCAGAAACACTTATGGATTAGCACTTTCCACTACCCCCTTCATTTGCTTTGTTTTAAAAAGCCCCAAGGGTACAGGCTCCTGAGACTTCCAATGGCTAATGGGGAGGATTCTGACTCTGGACCCTTCCCAGTGCCAATCACAGAAAAAAAAAATGTCATCTAGTAATCAGTCTATTAATTGTTACCTATCATCTATTTGTTTTCTACCATCAGCCTGTCTTCCATTATCTATCTATCCATCTATCTATCTATCTATCTATCTATCTATCTATCTATCTATCTATCTATCTATCCATCCATCCATCCATCCACCTATCTATCTATTTATCCATCTATCTATCTATCTATCTATCTATCTATCTATCTATCTATCTATCTACCTACCTACCATTTATCTGTTCAAATCTATTGTCTATTACTTATCACCTATTTATAATCTATCACCTATCTATCTATCCATCTGTCACCTATTTATTTATGTGACTACCTATCTTCTATCATCTATCAGATAGATGATCAGATCATCTATCTGATCAGATCATCTATCTGATCAGATCATCTATCTGATAGATCTATCAGACAGCACACCTGTGGGAATAGAAAAGATAATTGGTGAAAACTCCAAGCACCAGGGAAGATGTTGTATGCAGACAGAGCAGCTGTTAGAGAGAAGCCTAGTGTTCTTTCAGAATCACATACTTTCCTCCCACACAATGCAGCAACTGCACTCCTGAGCACTTATCCCAGGGAAATTAAGATTGACATTCATAAATGTATGAGCACATGTTTATGAAAGCCTTTCATAGGCAACTGGTAAAAGAACCATGATCTCAGCACACCGTGGGCCCTTGGTCAATGGTGAAGAAGACTGAGCTGTTGTTATACACAGCTTTGGTAAATTACCAGAGAATTATGCTGTGAAAAAGCAGCCAGTTCCATAAAAACACATGCAAGAAATGTGCTGACCAATTTTAACTGTCAACTTGACATAGCCTAAAACCATGAGGAATTATTTAGATCAGGGTGACCTGCGGATATGTCTATAGAGAAGTTGTCTTAAGTTAATTGTCAAGAGAAGACCCAGCCACTACAGGCAACACCATTCCCTAGGCAGGGTGTTCTGAATTGTATGAATGGAGAAATCTAGCTTAGCACAGGCAGAGAGTTAAGTGAGCATGTGTACATTCATTTCTCTCTGCTTTTGACTTAGATGTGATGTGACCAGCTGTTGGAAGTTTCTGCCCATGCTTCCCCAAAATGATGGTCTGTTACTTGGAAGCAAATAAATCCTTCCTCTTCTAAGTTGCTTTTTGCTGGAAGTGTGTGTGTGTGTGTGGAGGGGTATGTCACAGCGACAGAAATGAAACTAGAATATTATGATCTGAATTATTTCAACTTCAAAATGACATTTAGAGAGACTACAGTTTGCTGGTAATGAAGGTTCCAGTAAGGCGGACAGACAAAAAGGAGGCAGGTGGGTTTATGAAAGGACAACACAGGGGATTGCTGAGTGGTGGAGAGGCTCTGTCTATGGATTTTATCACAGTTGTCATCCTATGTTATTGACCACAGACCACCACTATTTTATAAGATGTTCCTTAGGAGAAACTGAGCAAAAGGGACACGAGGTCTCTCTGTATGAGACACTGTATTTACTTGCCAATGCGATTTTTCCATTTTCTCTTGTTCATCTGACTCTGAGGGTTTCCATATAACCTCTTGAGTGACTCCTGTCTCCTGCAGAATAAGGAAATGTACAGTGACCACTAGAATCTCATATATTTGGGAAGCCCCATCGACAGTTCACCTGGCTGCTCAGAGTTGCCATATGGATATTTTTAGGTAAGACCAGCAGACCAGGATCTGGGGATTGCAGTTCATTGCTCTGTTCTAAGCCCCTAAGAATGTGGATACCTGGCCTGTAGCTGTTGCTCCCATACAATGTGTCATCTTGTTGATGCAAAGGTGGGCACAGGTTAGCTGGCAAAGCTTGGAATTTCCTTTTCTCTGAGGTCCAGGTTCTATCTGATGATTTTATATCAAGATTGGGCTGTGATAAAGTATGGGCCAGCTCCCAGCCTGCAGGGAGCTATTGGTCGTAGAGATTCAGATCCAGCTTTGTGTACGATCTAATTTATTTAGAAATGTGCCACCACCAGCTGTGCTGAAATTTGCCTCAGAGTCTTTGGCTTCTGCTGACTGCAGCCCTTCGAATCCTTTTTCTGAAGCCACTCCTTTCCCCTAGGACATGAATGCAGACAACCCCTCGCAACAGTGTCCTTTAGTACCCAGCATCCCAAGCGGATCCAGTACTGATGGACAGGCGAAAGCCCTGAGCTGCCGTTTGGCAGGTTATGCCAAAGGAGCAACGTTGAAAGTTCTTATGAGCACCATTCATCCATGACCTTCAGTCAGAAGCCAGTGAGCACAGTCACCACAGCTTGGATTGCTTAGCACGTCATCGATCTTGAACATCTTCCATCCTGGGATAAGTTTGGGTTTGATAGCCGCTCTCAGATACAGGATGAAGATACCTCAATTCTTCAGCTTGAAAGCTAGCAAAGGTCTATGCAAAAGAAAATGTCCACCACCACAATAAAACTCCAACAGGAACTTGCTAAGTTCACTTCTGTGCTGGTGGGACCAGGTACTTCACGGATGCTCAGGACACGTTTGCTAATTAGTTTGTCAGTAAGCCAGACAGCTTGCTCAGCACAATACCTTTAATCCCTAACAGGGGTCATAATGGGTGCACAAACTCATTCTGGCTCCTAAGAAGTTCCCAAATGGGCAGTATAGGCCAGAGTGAGTTGATGTGCACAGGTGTCACTTTATAAGAGCTTCCTTGATTTAATTCTATTTTTAGAAGGCTCTCATACAGGATTAATCTGTCCACTGGTTGGGTATGCACGCCCTGATAAACATTAGTCCTTGGAGATCAATGGAGAGAGAGAGAGTACATGGGAAAGTACTCATCACCTGGAATCCAACTTCTAGACTTCAACTTGTAGGTGCCTTTGACAGCTCTGATACATTCCCATTTGAGACTGGATTACCCAGGATGCATCATATGTATCCTGTAGACTTCAAATTTCTTCTTCCTCAAAAGTGAACTGAGATGCTGACTTCATTGGCAGAGAGAAGTCTAGAAGAGGTACCTATTAGCTCTCCATCACACTGTTTGTCCCAAGTGGTGGAGAATTAGAGGGTAGAGGCCCTTTCCTCTGGTCCAGATCACACAGGAAGGTAAAAATGACTCTGACAGGCCAGACCGAAACAGAAGGGTAATTCTCATCTGACAGATGGACTTTGAAGTTCTCTTCTGATTTACCAACATTCGGCTCCAAGATCTTCCCAGAAGGTGTCATCTCTCCTTGTCCCAGGGTCACTTCCACTTCCCAGTAAAGGACCCTTCATGGCCATGCAAGGACAACCTCACTGTTGTCCTTGTCTTATACCTGTGCCACCCAGATCATGAGGACCCACTTCTCCACTTCTCCCATATCCTAGATTTGAGGGTCCCAGAAAGCATCTAGGATGATCCATGATGGGAGTTGCTACCTATATTTTCTGGGTTTCACCTTGCCTTTGAAGCTCGGCTGAGCTTTCAAAGCAAGCTGTCTGAGCCAAGTCCCCTCTTTCAACTCCTGTCGCTAAGTGGGATGAGGCTCTCTACCTGGGGATAAATGACACTGTCAGAAGGTTTGGCACTTGGGAATCAGAGTTTGTAGCCTGGTGTCCATTTTTAAGGTAGAAAGGATGATAGTTGCTGAAAGCCAACAAGTTACACCATTGTTCAGTGCATCAGGCTAACTAACCCTGCACACAAACAATGCTGAAAGCAAAAGAAGCTTGTGAAGCGTCCGTAGGGACTGAGAGAGGGAGTTCAAACAGCTTTTCTGCTGCTGCTTGGAGCACTTGTGGCACAAAAGGTCCTGGTCTTGGATCACAGGTTTGAGGATGATCACTGTCTGACCAGTGGTTCACTACTTGCCCTCCAGTGTCAGTAAAACAAGGGTTATGTGCCTGGGCAGTGTACCAGAAGATCCAATATCCCTTTGCAGGAGCCTGGAGCACAAGGAGCTAGCAATTGTGTGAACAAGCTGTCAGCTGTGGAAAGGCACAGGAAATGGAAGTACACATTGCTAGTGAAGGGAGCCAGTCTACAAAGGCTGCAGGCTGTGCGATCACAGCTAGGTGACATTATGGAAAAGATGCAACTGTGAGGCAGTAAAGGACCATGATTACCAGCATCACAGGAAGATGGTGGAGGAGGAGGAGGGGGAGGCGGTGAAGCACAGGGAAGTTGGAGCAGCAACACTGCTGAGTGCTACCATAGGAAGGAACAGTGAGTGCTAAGTCTTCTGCCCAGACCCACAGACTCTCAAACCCATGAGGAGACCATCCTGGGCTATCAATCATAATAGAGAGTGTCAGCCCCTTCATTAGCCATAGCCAAGGTGCCACACTGACACGGGCATCATAATGGAGAAGCTTCAGAAAGGAGACACATGAGGACTTTACACTTTCACCCAGTGTTGCACTTGACATTAAACTGCTGGAAGGGGAGAGTAAAGAGAGTATGGGGGAGGAAAATTAACACTAAACAACCTTTGAAAATGGCATATGGAAACATACTACTGTAGAATCATCCTAGAACATACATATACACATATAAAAGAGTTTCAATGTAGTTACCTTATAATGATATATGTGGGGAGCTGCAACTGCCACCCTATATACATATATATTGAACATCTGGTCTCTGGCCAGAGCAGAGAGCATTGAGATAATCAAGCCCTTAGTTGGAGAAGCTGAGTGCCTCTAGTTTGTGA
>NW_022196893.1:18053443-18055095 GCF_008632895.1 Mastomys coucha | reverse complement strand
TGATTTCCCGCAGTCTATTGTGCTTTGCCACATAGCTGATGCTGATTGGGACCAGGGAAAGTATTTAATCCACAAGGACTGGAGAGAGACTGGAAATAGAGTAAGTATGAGAAGAAGAAAGTAAGTAAGTATGTGGAGATAGAGTAAGTATGAGAAGAGAAGAGTAAGTAAGTATGTGGAGATAGGAGTAAGTATGTAGAATTAGGGCTGGTGATGGGTTAGAGGTAAGATGTAGATTTAGAAGAGCAAGTATGTAGAGATAGTAAGTAAGTATGTAGAATTAGGGCTGGTGATGGGTTAGAGGTAATATGTAGATTTAGAAGAGTAAGTGTGTAGAGATAGTAAGTAAGTATGTAGAATTAGGGCTGGTGATGGGATAGAAGAGTAAGTATGGGATATAGAAGAGTACGTATGATAGATAGGAGTAAGTATGTAAGGATAGAAGTAAGATGTAGGAATAGAACTAAGAATAGGAATAGGAGTAAGTAGAAATAGTAATAAGTAAGATGTAAGAAGCAAGATGTAACTAATAAAATGTAAGTAGAAATAATTCAGATGTAACAAGCAAGATTACAAGGATCCTAATAAAACTGCATGGGGAAGAGCTTGGTGTTTGCCTCCTTACTTCCATTGGACGGGTAAGGCGGCTGACAGATATAGACAAGGCCAATGCTTCCTCTAGACACTGAAGGTTATGAAATAAAAATCCAAGTGCCAGGAGTGGGTTACTTCTTGGAGCTACTTGTCAGTGGGGTATCATAGACCCCCTCAGACATTATATGATGCTGACATTGCTCTTAATTATCCTCTAGAAGAAGATAGTAAGACCCTATTGGCTGAAGACACCACATACTTGAGTCATAGAACAGGGAGAAATCAAGCTGTCCCTGATGTGGAAAGTACTATGCAAGCTGCTGAAGAAGAAAATAAAGAACAGTGTTCCCTAACTGTGAACTCTGTGAGCTACAGTAATGACTGGCCCAGCAGGACATGGCCTTTGCAAAGATAGTGGCACAGATGTTATGGGAGAAACCAATCACTTTTTGCTTGAATTTAAAGCCCAATACACAAGGGGAAGGAACCCCATGCCCAGCAGTTATTAGCAACAAGAACCTATGGATTTACATGTCATAGGCCCGAGGGGAGAATCAATTACTATTACTCTGTGCACACTACTTTTATGACAACTGATACAAGCTAGAGTTGTCTGAAAAGAGTGAACCTCAATTAAGAAAATGACTCCATAAGGTCCAACTGTCGAACATTTTCTTAATTATTGATTGATGGGAGAGGGCACAGCCATTCTTGTAGGTGGTGCTATCCTTGGGATGGTGATCCTGGGTTCTATAAGAAAGCAGGCTGAGCATGCGTGGCCTCCCTAGCCTCTGCATCAGCTTCTGTCTTCAGGTTTCTATCCATTTGGGTTCTTGTCATAACTTCCTTCAATGATGAACAGTGATATGAAAGTGTAAGCCAAATAAACTATTTCCTCCCCAAGTTCCTTTGTTCATAGTATTTCATCACAGCAATAGTAGATATTTAGGTATGATCTGTTAAATGGTCATAGTATTAAATCATCTCCTAATCTCTGTCTGTCTCTGCCACTGCGTCTGCCTGTTTCTCTCTCTCTCTCTCTCTCTCTCTCTCTCTCT
>NW_022196893.1:18041073-18053256 GCF_008632895.1 Mastomys coucha | reverse complement strand
CACACACACACACACACACACACCCTATCTTTCAAGCCTGATCAGAGAAGCTTCTTTGTGAAGAAGATGATAACTGACACAGATATCTACAGCTGGTAAAGAGGTAGCAAATAAAAGACTCCAGAATGGCCAGTCCTAAATTAGATGTCTGTATCACATCTCCTCCTATTAAGGCTCAGGAATCATTGCTGAAGATGAAGATGAAAGAGTGTGGAAGTCAGAGATGGTAAGTCATTTAAGGTAAGGTCGGTTCTTCCTTCCAGGCCCCTGCTCCCAGAAATAAGTCTCAGACGAAGACTTTATTTACAAATACAATGGCCATAGAGCTAGGCTCTTCTCTGAGTGGAATCATAACTTAAGATAACCCGTTTATTTTGATCTACATTCTGCCACGTGGCTGGTTACTTGTGCTTAGGTACCATGCATCCATCTCCTCACATCATCCCTGCCTCTGTCTCTGCCTCTGCTTCTGTCTCTGTCTGCTTCTCGATCTCTCTCTCTCTCTCTCTCTCTCTCTCTCTCTCTCTCTCTCTCTCTCTCTCTCTCTCTCTCTCACACACACACACACACACACGCCTATTTTTCAAGCCTGATCACATTTCCTGCACCTGGCTCTATCCCAGAATTCTTTCTACCTTCCAGATGTTCCACCTTCTAATTCCTGCCTAAGCCCTAGGCCATCAGATTTATTATTGGCAGGTGCCACATCCATATGTACATAAGATATTCTCTCTACAGACTATAAGATATAGTCTAATGGACTATAAGGAAGCAGTGTCTTCTGGATACAGTGGGGCAGGTACACACATGAACTCCAGATGTGTGACAATAGGCACAAGACCTGCGTAAGCTCAAGCCAAACCAAGTCTCAGCACAGAGGAGCAAGGTGGGCTCAAAGTTCCACCCGTAGCTGAGGAGCTGTTTGTGACTGATAACTGCTGGAGAGGGAGAGTTTGCTATCTTTAAGAGTGTGTCTCCTGGTAAGTGACAGATGATGCTCCTCCCATGGAAGGACATATGTCTAAGAACATAGAAACAGTACAAGTTGGTTTGGTGGGTTCATATAGAAAAAAAAAAGGACATAAAGTTGGGTGTGTAGAAAAGGGGGAAATGGATCTGGGAGGAGCTGGAATGAATATGATCAAAATATATTGGTTGAAATTCTCAAAGAATTAATTTAAAATATGAAGAAAAATGAAAATTTAAAAAGAAAAAATGTGTAGGTTGACCCAGAAATCCAACATTGGCATGGGAAACACAGCTACCACCTTTACCAAACTGATTATTATTGATGTTCATGTCATATGCAGCAATTTCAAATCCATATTTCAACCAAGTACAGATATAGAGTGAATACCAGAAAAGACCATAGTATAGGCTATAAAATACATATCAATACAGTGACTGTAAGACTATGGATATTGAGCTGGGTGGTGGTGGCGCATGCCTTTAATCCCAGTGCTTGTGAGGCAGAGGCAGGCAGATTTCTGGGTTCAAGGCCAGCCTGGTCTACAGAGTGAGTTCCAGAACAGCCAGGGCTATACAGAGAAACCCTGTCTTGAAAACAAAACAAAACAAACAAACAAAAAAGAATATGGGATATCATCTCTATCTAGAAAGAAACTAGGTTAGAATTAAACATTATGACATGCAGGAAAACATGGGAATTAAACAGCATACCCAAGTAATCATGGATTTAAAGAAAAAATCACAAGAGAACATTATATTGGCCACAATGAAAGTGAAAATACAGAAAAATTTCAGGGGTTTTAATTAAACATGATAGCTTTAAAGCAACACTTTGCTTTGGGGGAAACTGAAGCAGTAAGAGGTCTCAAAATTATAGTGGTAGAAAGTCAGCTCTCTTTAGAGGCTAGAAATGAAGCTAACACAATACATAGAAAGAAAGGTAAGAAAAATAAGAACCTGATATGGTGGCATATCTGTTTAATCACAGCACTTTAGGAGACAGAGGCAGGTAGATGGCTGTGAGTTTAGTGAGACCCTGTCTCATGAATTTAAAATAGAAAATGAAGAATTAGAATCAGTATTATAATGAAAAGAGAAATAACAGAGATGTTAATGAGCTTTTTGTGTGTGATTCTTGGGATAGAATTGAGGCCCCCTGCATGCAAGGAAGGCAGCTCACCCACTAAGCCAAATCTCCAGCCCTCACTCTTTCTTCCTTTATTTTGAAACAAGACCTTACTAATTTATTCACGCTTGCATTGCATCCACTGTTTCCTAACTTACAATTTCCTGCCTCAGCTCTCTGAAACAGGATTTTTGAATACTAAAAATATCAATAAATTGTTGAGTGATTCATGCAAAACATGAGAGAACATACACACAATGGCTGCCCCAATAAAACAAGGGGCATTCCTGGAGGCCTTATAGATAGTAAAAAGAAATAAATTCATAGTCTTTTGAATTTATGAAAACCTTTATGCTAATAAGTTTAATAAACTGGGTGCATTTATTGAATAAGACACACAGACCCAAGATGTATAGTAAGTCTAACTAGCCTAAAATCTATTATAAAAGGAAATATAGGTAGGAAGATAGACAGACAGATATATACATTAGGTAGGTAGGTAGATGATAGATAGATAGGTAGATAGATAGATAGATAGATAGATAGATAGATAGATAGATAGATAGATAGATACATAGATACATAGATAGATACATAGATACATAGATACATAGATACATAGATAGATAGATAGATGAATGATTGATGATAGATGATAGGTGAGTGATTTGATGATAGATGAATTATAGACAGACAGACAAACATATAACTGCTTCAGATTCAATCTATTTTCTAAGATACTTGTACTCCCTGAACTGCTTTTTGTACTGTACATAAACCAAAATATCATAAAGAATCCTTGTAGAATTTGAGAGCTTCATTTGGAACTTGGTGAAGAAATGTAAATATCTGCATCATTGAAATTAATTTTGAAAAAGAATAAGTTTATCAAATTACTAAATGTAAGGTCACTAGGACAGTATGATTCTGAGGCAGAATTATAGAAATTAAATCTTGCTCTTAAATAGAAAACCTCTTTCTGTTTCTCTTCTGTCACTGTGACAAAACACGTTGACCAAAAGCAACATGGGAAGGAAAGTCAGACTTCCAGGAAACAGTCCTTCATTGAGGAACTATGATGGAATGATGCTTAATGGTTGGATCTCTGACTTGTTCAGCTAGCTAGCTTTCTTATTCATCCCAGAACCACCTGTCTAGGGATGTTACCATGGTGGGCTAGACCCTCCCACATCAATCATCAATCAAGACAATCCCTCACAGATATAGCCACAGGCCAATCAGATCTGGGAAACTCCTCACCTGAGACTCCCTTAGATGACTCCAGGCTGTGCTAAGAGACATCAGAGATGACTAGGACAAAGCCTCAAAGCATACCGTTTAAAATTTTAAAGAAATAGCCCAAGAGCCTGAGAGATGGCACATGTTTAAGAATGCTTAATACTCTTGCCAAGAGGACCAGATTCAGTTCTTAGTCCCCACATGGTAGCTCACTAACCCCAGTTCCATTGGATCCAATGACTTCTGCTGGCCTCCACATGATTCCAAATCCATGTGGTATGCATAAACTCAAGCAGGTGTACAAAACAACTCCCATAATAATATAACTGGAAGAAATAATTCACTTAAACACATAGTGTTGAGTGAAGGAGGTGTGCGTAGGAAAAGTGTAACCCTGCCTCCTACCTCATGGAGGCCTGCGTATGTGTGTGTGTGCGTGTGTGTGTGTGTGTGTGTGTGTGTGTGTGTGTGTGTAATTTCAATTATGTATATTAGAATATAATTTATTTTAAGTAAATTAAAAACTATAAAGGTCCAAGAAGGAAGTGCAAAACTATGACCTGGAGCCCTGCCAGATCTTAGTGTGCCACTATCAGTCACAAAAAGAAAAATGCTTTCATGTCATCAAATTATGTCTCCTCATTAAAAAACAAAACAAATAGAATTGATGAGTAAGCCACCAACAGATTCCAGAACGTTCCTAAAAGGAACTTTTATTGATTGCTTTATTGATGTATAAACAAACGAATTTAGGACATGAAAATGTCTTAAGAAAGACTTACAAATGATTAGCAAATTCATAAAAAGTCATTAGCCAATAGTAGACTTAAGGAATGAAGTCAAGCCACAAGACTCATGTTTTGAATCTTAAAGCAACAGTGGCTCAGGATGGAATGGTGAGAGGGCATGCAGCAGTTGGCACTCACACATGTTGGGTAACAGTTTTGAATGTTACCACCAGTTTGGAAAATATTGGACAGTTTCCTCTAAAACAAACATATGTCCAAGAAATGAAGTCATATGTCTATAAAAAGTCATTTTCAAGAGTGTTCTGACAACCTTGTCATGTGGCCCTCAACTGGAAATGTATCCACCGACAGTTCAACAGTTCAACACACCCACCTCATAAACAAACTGTAGTGTGCTAAGCAACGCAGACTGGGGAGTTTCTCATAGTACAAACACAAAGCAGATTTGCATAAACTCTTATTTTGAGTAAAAGAATCCTTTTGATAAGACCTATTACTCTAGAATTAGGCTCAACCTAATTCTATGATACCACAGTGTAATTCAGTGTCTGCCTGATGAGGTTGAGCAAAAAAGAGGAATGGTTTCTACCAGCATTTCTCAACCTGTGAGTCTCAACCCCTCTAGGGGTCAAATGACTCTTTCACAGGAATATCAAAGAAACCACAGACATTTAAATTAAAACTCATAAAAGTGGCAAAATTAGTTATGAAGTAGCAACAAAAATAATTTTATGGTTGGGGTCACCACAACATGAAGAACTGTGTTAAAGGGTCACAGCATTAGGGAGGTTGAGTGCTACCAGTCTATACTTTCCCAAATCTGCCAGTGCCCTTGTCAAAATTCCTCAGATAACCTAAAGACCAAGCCATCCATGGTATGAAAATTCTAGGTGAAAAATTAAAATGTACAAAGAAGCTAGTACTGTGCATGCTGAATGGTCTTTTGTTACGTTTATTTGTGTGTTTTGTGTATGAGTGCAGGCACAAGCCCATGTATGCTGTGTCGATGGTGTGGAAGTCCAAGGACAACCTGTAGGAGTCAATTCTCTCCTTCCATCGAGGGGTGGGAGTCCTGGGGATTAAACTCAGGTCATCAAGCTTGGCAGCAAGTGATTCTTTAATTAGTGTGCCACCTCATGAATCCCAAATCTGAATGCTCAGCAATGAGATGTGACATGTGACATCTCAAACTTATATTCAAATGAGTAAAAAAAAATCCTCATTGACTAAGTAATAGAACTATGGGCAGAGCTCTGGAAACCGAAGTACTATAGCTGCTATTCTTGCACAAGGCACTATGACTACTTGTTGGTCCTTGGTCCCTACAGACATATTTTTAGCTTCTGTGTGTATTTGAAACTTTTCTTAATAGAATAGTAAGAGAGCAATACTTTAATCAAAACTCTCCTCAAAAGTAGACATATCTCAAAATGAATTATAGACTTTTGAAATTAAATATTATCTCCATTAAAGTCTTACAGTTTAACACGATCCCTTTCTTGCTTGCTTTAAGACAGATAAATATTACAATAATTGCAATTTGCCCAAAGCCTTAAATCCTCAATTATACTTTGGGACTTAATATGTAGAATAATTTGATTGAAGGGTTTTGAACAAAATGTTAACAGAAGTGCAGAGAATTATTTTAGAAACACAGCCATCATGGAGCCCCAGGCCTGGCTTGCAAGGCAGAAATGTAGGACGCTGGTCTGGGGGATTCAGTTGAATTTGGGTTCCTATTGAAATCTTAGGGTGTGTTTTATATCCAAAGTTAAGTCTCTCACAAAACATGTCTTGATTGATGTGTATAGGTGGCTTCAGTGTAAGTATGTGTAAAAACATTTGTGAATCTTTGATTGGTGTTATGTCAAAACTTGAATTTGTCACTGGAAATCACAATTCCATCATTGTGAATTCTAATCTTTGTGGCATCTCAACTTAAGAAATGCTTCTCCCTAACTTTTGATGAGATGAATTTTTCATTTAAGAATTTTTTATAGGTAGAGCATAGTGGGTCATGCTTTTAATCCCACCATGCAGGAGGCAGAGGAAGATATATCTCTATAAGTTAAAATCCAGTTTGCTCTACATAGAAAGTCCCAGGTCAGCCATGGCCACTTGATGAAAAATAAAATTGTTAACAAGCACAAATTACTGCATCAGTGTTCGGTTCAACAGAACATACACAGCCTCTGTGAAAATGAGAGAAGACACTATATAACTTGCCCAATTTATTAATTTTATTAATTGGATTAAACATGTCTTAAAAGAATTGTTTAATTGATTTAACCTTCTCAGTATCTAATGATGATAGAAAACTTGCAGGATTTATTTGTGAATATTTTTTTGATCATTTACCCAACATGTAGGTAACTGCGAATTTTCTTTTTAGTGGTTGAAAAAGAGATACTGAAATAGAAAATGGGAAAAATTAGGAGCTGGGGAAATGGCTCAGCTGGTAAATTGCTTGCTACACAGCACACAGATGTGACCTGGGATTCCCAGAACTGAGTAAACATGGAGCATGGTAATATTTGTCTGCAACTCTAGTGCCAAGGGAGCAGAGACTGGAAGGTTCTTGGACTTCACTCCCCAGTTGTGCTACCTGGATAGAGAAGGTACCAAGCTCGCCTGCCTGCTTTACTCTGTTGATAGTAACATTCCTCCTGCAAATAAAACATCTGACCATGGAGATGACTCCATACCTAAAAGCCCTTGCCTTGAAAGTGTGAGAACCATGATTAGGATCACTAAAACTCATGTAAATGCTGAGTGGGCATGGAGTCACACCTGCCATTCTGGAACTTAGGAGGCAGAGGCAGGGGAATGCATGGAGCAAGCTGGCTAGCAACACTAACCTGTATCACTGAGCTCTAGGTTCAGTTAAGAGAACCTGCCTGAGTGAATAAGCTGGAAAGAAATCAAAGAGGATTCTTGATACACCAACCCCAGGCTTCTACACCCCTGCATATACACACACATGCATGTGCACAAATGTGCACCTCTACGCATGCAGACATGTATTGATGCACATCATACACAGAGGCACATGCAAAGAAGAGAACCAAAAGGAGGAGGATGGAGTGGAAGAGGAGAACAAAAACAAACAAAGAAAAAAAAACACCTTATCTGGTTCAAGGCTGATCTGCCAGATATCTGGGATATTGACCTGAACTGGGACCCAGTATGGGATGAGCCTTCTCATGAGGGCCTTACAGACAGTTACACTGAATGCAGACAGAGGTGGGTCTGTAGACCTATCACAGGTCTGTCCTGCACAGTTCAGTGAGCAGTGTGTCCAGATAGGCTTCTCCTGCCCATCTTAGATACCCACAGGGTACATGGATGCAAATGAACAGTGTGTTTGCTAGCTATATATAATGATCTCTCCTTCACAGTGGATGCATAAAATTCCATTTCTTTCAAAGCAACCTCCACGGACCTCACAGACGAAGGGATCACACTGCAGTCGGTACTGAAATGTGGAAATATTGGAAATTTAGATTCTGCCCTGCTGCTAAGCATCCCCTGGGCCACTCGGGTACAGGATGGCTGTGTCTGGAGGAGAGCGGAGGGCAGGCGTGCAAGGCCCAGCCTGGTCCCATTTCTGTACTGCTTCCCCACAAGATTTCAAGGGGGATATGTCTAGAGTATATAGGTCATGAATACAACTAGCAGATCACCTCATCATTTCCTCCCTGGAATCACTTTCATACCGTGATGTGGAGCCTGCCTTGAACTGGAGTCAGCATGGACTAGAAGATCAACATCACCAGTCTTAAAACAGGGTTATTTTTAGACAGCACAGGAATACAGCATCCAGTGTTAAGCTTTGTGAAACACGTAATTACAGGAATAGTGAAAAGTGAATAGACAGAGCATTTAAATATGTCATCTTTTTACAGGCCCTGACCAACCAGTCACAAGCCACTCAAAAACATGACCTGTAAACACCCAACAGGTACCATTGAGTGAGTTGGGTGAAGCTGCCAATTGCATTAAATATATGCCAAACAGAAATCCCAAACTAGAATGTCTCCTTAATAAGCAGTAGTTTCTGGTTGGGGTTAGTTACATGTGACACAGTTTATGTAAATGCTATCAGTACTCTCAAGCCAGAACAGGTCCTTTTACTGGAGAAATATCTAGGTTTAGAAACACCTGGGTCCTAGCTAACCAATCACCTCTGCAGGACTCTTCCTCCAGTTATGGAGACCTTTTCTCTAGTCCTATGTACTTGACCCCCTCTGTCCCTACACTCTAGGTTCTCTCTAGTTAATAATAGCAGGTTTCTCTTATAGAAAAAAAAATGAAGGCCCTCCTTGACCCTGATAAGAAGTAATGACTAAGCTATTTGGAGAGTTCTGGCCTCAACAGCTGTCCCAGAGCACCTGGCAGGAGCGTCCTTCCCAATCACTCTCTTGTTACTTTTGCAATGTTGTAACAAATGTCCTAGAATAAACTACTTAAAGTGAGGAATGGTTGGCTTTGGCTCATGATTTCAGAGGTGAGTCCTTCATGGATAAAGCAGAGCAGAAAGCCAGGAAGCAGAAGCAGAGGGTGACAGGCTTAGCCAGGGCAAGACAGCCCAACCCCCACCCAGAACATGCTTCCAGTAACCATCCTCTTACCTGTCTCTACCCCCAATAGTACTATTAATTACAAAGCTGTGACTGATGGTGTATCCACTGATTAGGTCTGAGCCCTCAAAAACTCAACTTACTCATCTCTTACCATTTCTATATATACACTCAAGCTGTCTGTCAAAAGGATCCTCACACTTGCCATCTTGTCACTCACACATGGGCTTCAGAGTATGCTGGTGTCACACAGATCACAAAGTTAACATCCTAGCTCCAAGGAATGTTGGTGCGGCCTTTATTCTTACACCATTAATGGCCCAATGCCATGTCTGCTCTGGCCATTGACCTAGGCTTTCTATGGGCCTCCCACAGGCTAGAAGGATCTCATACTCATGGAGCCTAACTAGGAAACTGGTGACTTGGCAGGGAAAATCCCGCCTCCCCCAGCAGCTGGAAAGGGGACTTGTTATCTTCACTGTTGCCTCGATGGCATTTCCTTTCCCTTATGGAAACTAGATTCAAGGTTGACAGAGTAGAAGGATCATGTGCAGTGTCTGTGACTTTAGTCATCCACTTGTCGCAGCCAATAGGAGAAAACATGACAGATGGGTGGCTAACACCACACACATGTGTTTTCAATGTTTCCAGAGCAGCGATTCTCAATCTGTGGGATTGTGATCCCTTGGGGAGTTGCATAATAGATAGCCTGTATATCAGATATTTATATTGTAAATCATAATAGTAGCAACATTACAGTTACTGTATTAATACAGCACAAAATAACTTATGGTTGGGGGTCACCACGACATGAGGAATAGTATTAGAAAGGTAGAGAACCACTGTTCTAGAGAGGCTGAGGCACCTGTGGAACCTATATGTGGTGAGGGCTGCCTCCTGACTCACAGATTGCATTTTCCGGTATTTTCTTTTCACATTGGAAGGGACAAGGCAGCAGGGGCTTCTTGATGAGAACACCAGTCATAGGGCTGCACTTCCATCTCTGACCCCTTCCAACCTCTCTCTCTGGAACCATCATACTGGGGTGAGGTTGCATGTTTAGGAATGTTTGGAAGGCACAAACTTCTACCCCACTAACAATGGTATCCACTCCATTTAAAGAATAGCTTAAGTTATGAAGAAAGTGCTCTGTCCTGAGCACTGAACAGGGGGCAGCAACAATCCTGAAGATGTCCAGGAACAGGGCTCCAATTTTCTTCAAGATCAGCTAGCTGGCTTTTGCTTTGTCAAGCAGTCTCTTTGCTTCTCTTCCTGGCCTTACCACTTGGGAAGGTTCTCACACAGCCTGCTGCAGCTCAGGAAGAAGCTGATGTTCTCCAGGAAGCTCCTGGATCCTGGGAACCCGAAATGAAATGTCCATAGTTCCACTTACCATCTTGGCATCTATGGGGCAAGATCTGTCCTGTGACAATGTCCCTTGGTATTCTCCTTTGTAGATAGTGACAAATGGCAATGTACATTTTTCATAAGGCTACAGATATACATGGGGCACTTGGCATAGATGGCAATTCCCAGAAAGCCCTGTGTATTATCTTCACAATTATAATTGTTCCTCCATGGTGAGCTTTGGTCAGCAGCACTGCATTCTCAGTATCTAGTCCTCATTGACATGCACAGATGCAGGCTCATTATGTCCATGGCCGCATTCATCTCTTCAACTGCATAGAAATGACACGTGAGATGAAGAGTGGAATTGCTGGGTCACAGGACATGCACATTCTCACTTACCAGGGAGTGACAAATGCCTTCCAAAGTCCTTGTATCAATTTATACTCCAGCCGACTATGTATAATGTCCCCATCGCTCAAAAGCCTGGCCAGGGTTAGCATCGTTAGACTCCAGTGTCCATCACCCTAGAGACTATAGAGTGGCTTCTCAGTGTAGCTCAGGGTCTCTGTTTCCTAGCAGCTAATTATGACTTATATCCCGCCAGCTATCAGTTGCTCATTTCTGGTTTTCATTGGCTTTTCTATTTATGAACACATTTCTTTGAGTGTCTTCAGAGCGTTTGTGCCGAGTTTTCTATGATAGATTGAGAAGAGTTTCTTTATAACTTAGACCCTGGCTCTCTGATGTGACATCATAGCCAACTTGTGGGTACCAGCCATTCCAAAGACCATTTTGCAGCTCATTCCAAAGACCATTTGTCAGTGTGGCCATTGGATCTGGAAAAGTTCTAAATGTTAATGTCTTCGATATTATTGACTTTTCTTTTTAAGTTACATTTTAAATTTTGTTTTGTGTATGCAAAGTATATGTGACATGGCATTTACATAGAGATTGCTGGACAGCTTATGGGACTTGGTGCTCTTCCTCCACCATGTGGTTTCCAGGAATTAAATTTAAGTTATGAGGCTTAGAGGCAAGTACCTCTTTCTGCTGAATGGCCTTCATGGTCCAGCTTTTCATCTTATAATTGCTCCTTGCTTCCTGCTTAAATAATTTCTATTCTCATCCTAGTGCCTTTGGACTGTTTCATAATTAATTGTGCTTTTATAAACTCTATTATCTTGGGACAGAAGCTTGAATGTGATGTGACATAAAGAACAGGCTATTTTTGAACAAGAATCTAGTTGACCCAGCATTGTCCACAGTCTGCTCTTCATACCTAGGATATGGAATTATGATCATACTCCAAAATACCATGAGCACACATCACATCGAATACCTCCAGGTAGAAAACATGTCTATTTTCAAATATCCCAATCATCTATGGAGTAGCACATCAGATGTTAGGATTTTAAGACAACAATCCGCTCTGAAACAACAAATCAGAGATTCTCGTGTCTATACTCCATGTTCCCCTCATTAAGCATCCTCAGGGGCACAGAGGCCATCCCCAAGATGGCAGATTCATATGGAGCATGGTACGTGCCAGGTACAGGCTGAGAGCAGCCAAGCCACCAACCAGGGAGCTTTATCTCTAGGGAAAGTAACTTCTTCAGCAAGCCTTGTACACCATACAGGATAAATGATTCTCTGCAGCTTTCAGTGGAAATTGGTATGATTCTAGCTAAGTTTTCCTAAATGTTGTCATATAGATATGTAAATCTGGTTTATGCAAATACCCCATCGGTACACTTTTCCTGTGGCTTCTGTATAAGTAACACTTCCTATCTGAAAGCAGTTACCATCTTTCAACATTTGCACATTTTTATCCTTCCCCCACTTGCTGCCTGTAGACAACTTCAGCCTGTTTTCCTCACCATAGTTTGGGACACAGTGCTTCCAACATCTCATCATTTTGTAAGATGTCTTAAGAGTACTCCCTGATCTTTGTGTGCATACAGCCTTCTGAGGTTGTAAGTAGACAGGGATTTTATGAGGTCAGTTGTTTTCATGCTTTCTAATCATTTGTGGTTCTCATTTTGCAGCTCTGACCTGTAGACATGCTGAGTTGACTTGATGCTTATGCTCTGACAAATTGGTGCTATAGTGTCCCGCGCTATCTCCCGCCAGCAGGAACAACGCGGCACACACAGGATCCTTCTGCAGTACA
>NW_022196893.1:18018132-18039529 GCF_008632895.1 Mastomys coucha | reverse complement strand
CTAACGGCAAGCCAGATGTCATCGCCATCTTGTAATGGCGATGTGCTTATGAAGTGGCTTCCCACACTATAGGAGTAGCCTGTTTGTAACAGGGTTAGATGTTTTACAAGTACCTGGTTGATGGCTGGGAAGATGGTTCCAACAGTACTGGATGCCATACAGGTGTCATGTGATGGTTTGAATATAAATGGCCATCATAGGCCCATAGGAAATGACACTTTTAGGAGATGTGGCCTTGTTGGTGTAGATGTGGCATTGTTAAAGGAAATGTGTGCCATTGGAGGTGGATTTTGCAGTCTCAGATGCTTAAGCCTGGCCAGTGTATCACATTCTCTTCCTGTTGCCTGTGGGTCAAGATATAAAACTCTCAGCTACCTCTCTAGCACCATGTCTGCCTGCATGCTGTCATGTTTCCTGCCATGATCATAATGAACTAAAACCTCTGAAACTGTAAGTCAGACCCAATGTTTTTCTTTATATGAGTGGATATGGTCATGGTATTAATTTAGAACAATAGAAACCCTACCTAAGACATGTGAGGACCAGAGTTTAGGATCCCTAAGACCCACTGAAACAAGTGGGCATGGTAGCACATGCCTGTAATCCCAGTGCTGGGGATGCAGAGACAGGAGGATGCCTGGGCCTCTCAAGTCAGCAAATCAGCCAGCTCACCAAAATCACTGGGCTCCAGGTTCCATGAGAAGCCCTATTTCAAAAAGTAAGAGCCAGAGAATGAGGAGACAGACATCAAAGAACGTTTTCTCAACATAGTGCAGATGCGGAACTCAAAAGCAAACTCCAGCTGTCCTTGTCTACACAAGACCAGCACATGACAGGTTCCCTCAACATGCCATCATGGATAGGGGAGGGACCTCTGAAGTCCACCCTTCCTTGAGAAACCACTAACAACGGTCCTTCAGGAGGTGGGTGCCATTTTCATCAGCAGTGTAGCCACTGAAATGTTGTTCATGTCCCAGTAAAGTATCTACCACCTACACTCAGCCAGCCACACTCTGGCCAGAAACTACTTAAATTTAGTGGGTCACATGAATACAAAGATGAGCAAATGGGGGGCGGTGACTTGTTAAGAAAGGAGAGAGAGTAGAATCAGAGAGGAATGGGGGAGTTAAAGTGACTTAATTTCATTATATTAATAGATAGGTGCAACTATTAACTAATTGTAAAATGTTAATAATAAAATGGACAATGAGTGAGGAAGACACCTGATATTGCCTCTGGCCTCCACATGCACCTGAACACTCACAGAGAAATTAAAAATGTGCTGGGATTGAGCACAACAATGTTTTGTGTAGGCTCACATTCGATTTATCACTGTGATTTTATTTCCTGTCGATTCTGGAAGTTGGTTATAGGATCACAGGAATTCCATGAAGATTCTTTACATATAATTTGGAAGAGATAGAAAAAAATGAATTTTTCTGCTCAGAATGTTTCAAATACTTTTGAAGAAAGAGTGGAGCTTGAGGTATCTCTGTAGAGAGATTTTAAATTACTGTTTCAAATTCTCTAATGATTTCATCTTGAGGTAATTGGTAACTCATATTTTTCTAAAAGGTATCCATTCTACCTAATTTATCAATTTCATTATAAGATCCTTTGCTATGTCCCTCTCCAGCCTTTTGTTCTCTCTCTGAGGCACCCTTCTGTCTCTTTTACCCCTCCTGTATCTGAACGTCAATCTGAATATCTCTACTGTGTCCTTTATTGGGAATGAATTAGCAGTGATAAGCTCACATATTGAGCCCTTAATTTCAGTTGCTAATTTTTCTTCAATAAATTTCCATTTGTATTAATTTTCTCTTGTCTCTGTAATAAATTACAACAAACTCAGTGGCTTATAACACATAATTATTACCATACCTCTTTCCTATGCATGTAACATGTTTATGGAGTGTAGGAAGCTCAAGAAAATAAAAAATAGGCATGGACATTTGGTGAGTGTTGTTTGTGGAGGGCAATCAGCCTTCTGCCCTCTGAATACGCCTTTGTTTCACAAGCAAAGTATATTCACCCAGTTTCAGAGTCCCTAAACTCTCATCCAGTTACCACCATAGTCCAACATCCTAAATCTCATTGGCAATGAAATCTTATACTTCATTACACAAATCTAAAATTTAGGGTAAGGTTCTGCATATATTAATCTTGAGGAAAATCACTATTTTTGAGACTTATATATTGCTGGCTGGCCCAAGACTCACTATGTAGACCAGACTGCCTTTGAACTTACAGAGATACTCCTGCCTCTGATCTCAGAGTGCTGGGTTTAAAAGAGTAGTGGAAAATTACTTTTACTTGGTGTAAGTCAAGGAACAAGTCACCTGCATCATAGGAGGATAAACGCTGGGCAGCGATGCAATGAGCCCAGCAGTGGATGGTATTAGTAATGGATTATCCTATTCAAAATGGGAGAACCAGGATTGCAGAGTTGGCTCAGTGTTTAAGAGGACTTGTTGCTCTTGCTGTAGACACAAGTCTAGTTCCCAGTGCCTATATCAAACAGCTCATGACAAACTGTAACTCTAGCTCCAGGGGATCTAGTGCTTTCTACTGAATTCTGTGAGTGTTTGCACACAATGTGGCAGATGCACACACACACACACACACACACACACACACACACACAAGGAGAGAGAGAGAAAGAGAGAGAGAGAGAGAGAGAGAGAGAGAGAGAGAGAGAGAGAGAGGAGTTGGGGGAATGACTCCCTGGGTTTCAGTAATTTCTGAGTACAGAATTCTATTAGTTTCTAATGACCCCAAAGTATCACTGAGGCCCACAATACTCTAGGGCCCATGCTGGGGCTCTGACTCCATGGGTGGTGCTGGGAAGGTGATAATGTCTGTGTAACAACAAGATGGGAAGTCATCTAGCCCCTGTTTTCACACTCAAAATGGAGTCAAATGCTGCGTGCATAATGGAGTCTCCCAAGAGAGACCCAGCCTGAAGCCACTATCTTATACAATGTGAGGTGACTTAAAGCAGAGAGCAGCTTGGCCTTCAAAGAAGGTGTTTGCTTGCAGACAAGCACTGTGCATTTCAGGACCATCTATTCTATGGCAGTTTGCTCAGAGCTCCCCTTCCAGTGGTAATTTGTCCCTTTGGAGATTCTACTAATGTCTTAGTTGTTTAGTAAAGATGCTTCATTATGACTGATCAGAACTTAAGCTACCCCAGGACCTTAAAGTCAGGAGAGCTCAGCTTACTGCCCCTCTAGTCCTGGTTTGGTTATGTGACACATCTGTTCTGGTGTCTGGAAGAAGTCATTTCCTCCTGGCATGACCTGACTCTCATGGAGCAGAGGGTGCTACAGAGACCTACAGAATGCCTGACCCTGTAGTCATGGCAACAAAATAAGCAGAACAATGCAGTAATTGGTATGTCTTTAGAAACTGTAATGGAACTATTTACAGTCCCTGGTAGAAGGATGGGGGACTTGAGTCCCAAGACTATTCCCTGGGATTACAGCCATTATTTTCCTCTAACCCTCAGCTACAGGTAGTCTTGAAAGAGGCTGGAGAGTACAGATTGTATGAAGGCAGGACTCCCTGATCCTGTTTCCTGAAGTCATCAACCAGGCAGGGGTGAGACTTTTCAATGGTGCAGCTATTTTTGAATTAGCATGCCTTCTAAGTACCTCCTCCCCTATCTTCCTATAAAGAAACCAAATAAACTTATTATTCTTCAAGCTGAACTTGGATAAGATTGTTTCTTTGGTATATCCTTCGTTCCAACCTTGTATAAATAGATAAGTAGATATTTGTTTTTGTCTCCTCAGGAAAAGCCATCTAACACCAGGACATAGCTCTTCTGACCCTGCATATCTAGAAGACTGTCCATCTTTGAATTTGGACCTGTAAAATCTCCAGATATCAGAGCCATCAAACCACAATCTCTGTCTTTTCAACTGATCCAGGTCCCTTTATTCTGGTGGGAATCCCTTCCTTTATGTTAGCTGCAAAATATACATAGATGCAAAGTCAAAACAATACCAAGACTTTATACCTGCTTCCTTTTTCTGGATCACGGTAGTCTTCTTCTTCTTCTTCTTCTTCTTCTTCTTCTTCTTCTTCTTCTTCTTCTTCTTCTTCTTCTTCTTCTTCTTCTTCTTCAAGTTTTGGCTTTGGTAGCTTTTTTTTTAAAGATTTTTTTTTTTAAAGATTTTATTTATATGAGTACACTATAGCTGTCTTCAGACACACCAGAAGATGTTTACATTACATATGGTTGTGAGTCACCATGTGGCTGCTGGGAATTGAACTTAGGACCTCTGGAAGAGCAGTCAGTGCTCTTAGCCACTGAGCCATCTCTCCAGCCCAGGAATACGATATTCTTATGCCTGTTCCTCATGTTCTGTATCTTGCTACATGGCTATTTTGAGATCCATGACAATACCATCAGCCTACATTAGACCTGAACCACATCCTATCCTTTTTTTGAAACTACATGTTCTATTTATATCTTTGTGGATATCCCACAAGTATTGAACTGAATTTGAACTCCACAAAATTTCAAGGTAATCAATATCTCTAACTGCTTCTTAAACATTATGTACAAAGGCTTCAGTTGCTATGATCTTTCCTCCTACGCCACACATTGAAGCTATTTTGGGGATTTTTAAGCTCTGAGCTTCACCTTCTGTTTCGACTCCTGAGAATACAGTTGCCAGTTTGTTGAGAAGAGAGCACATTCCATGTCTGTGTTGTGTGTCGGTGGCTGTGTAAGATCTACGTGCCAGGCAAGCTCTCTACCACCCAGCACCTGGTCTCGCAGGTTCTCTTTGGACCTTGATGTCCCTTTGGGAACCACTTTTCTTACAACTGAAGTATAACTCTCAGTGGAGTAGTGGCTGGTTCTGGGTGTCTTCCAGAGCACTGCCTATTTCACTGATATGTTGATTATTTCATCGGACACATAGCCAATTCCCCTTCTGAAATGAGAGCTCAGACAGGCTAGGATTTAACTAGAATGATAGGAGTCCAGGTATGTCTGTGAGGATGCTTCCAGAGGAGACCAGTGGATGAGTCAGTGAGCAAGGTGTGTAAAATCCTTCCTGCTGGAGATGGATGCCATTCAATGGCTGCATCCCAGATGCAATACAAAGATGGGGGATGGCAAATCCTTGTTCTGTCTTCTGGAGCCATACAGCCTTCTCCTGTTCCTGGATATCAGAACGCCAGGATCTCTGACTTTAGACACCAAGTGATTTTTTTTAGGATCTTAGGTCCTCCACCTCATACAGGGAGATATGCTAGGGATGGAGCTTGCCTAGTGTTGAGCCTTCAGGGACACAGCCTGGGTATGGTATCCCAGGACCTCCCCTTGTAGATGCTTACTGTGGGGATTCAGTATGCAGAATCAGGTGAGCTAATTCCTTGTTCCCTTCTGGTCTTATTTATATATTTCTCTTTGAATTGTTCTTCTGGATAACCCTAGCCCATCTACATAGGCAGGATGCTAGCTTGTTCATGTGTGTGTGAGAGGGAATGTGTCTGTGTGAAAATATGCATCTCTACTGAGGAATGTTAATGGCAATAGTTTTCTCTTAATACGTGACCAGTGTCTCCTGGTACCGTGGCTGCCAGTACCCAGCAGAAGAGCCTGTCACTCAGCTCCTCTGCAGAAAACGTCTCCTGTGTGTTTTCTATGCCTGTCAGGTCTTCCCTTGGTCTTCGCTGCTATTTGTCTCTGGACATTGCTTTGTGGTTGTTCAACCTTGCTTGAGGCTAGGCAAGCTTTGTGGAAATGATGAGCATAAACTCTGGAAAGTTTGTGCTCATTGTTTGCTTATACTTCTTTCTCTTTCCCCTTGATTTCTGAAGCTCCCACAACCTACTTCCACTACCCAAGTCTCAAAATCTCCCTCTCACGTTTGTATGTATCAGTATCTTATAACTTCTTGATGTTTATATTTTGGTTCGTGCATGTTCAATTCAAAGAGCCAGTGAATCAAAATGTGAGAGTGTGACTTTGAACATCTAGCTTTCACAGAGTGTATGATTTATTTTGTTGTAATTCTTCTCAGTCTTGATAGCTTCTCATTCCCTTTGTTCATTTTATTTTAAATTAGTGGTATTTTTAGTTGGCAAATTATAATTATATATAAATGGATGGCGTATATTGTGCTATTATATTTATATACAATGTGGAATGATTGCATGAAGCCAACTAACATATCCATATCTCATTTACCTGTCACTTTCTGGTATGAGACATCTGAAATTTTGCCAACTAACAATTGCCTACATTTATTGAGTACAATGTGATATTATATGCACATTGTAGAATAATTTAATTAATTAATACACTGAGCATGTCAGGCACTGAACATTTCTTTATGGGGTCTATTCTAAGTATGTGTGAGGTCTCCACATTCCTGGGTGATTGCAGTTCTTCTGCTGAACAGAAAATCCAAGGACCTCCTCTCCTGGCCACTGACACTTAGCACCTGTCTAGTATCATGGCCCTATCAGCTCTGGGAAGCCGAAGCCATGACGCTAGGTAGTTGTTATGGTTCATCTTCATTATCAACTCAGACGAATTTAGAATCACCATGGAAACACACCTCTGGGTTTGTCATTAAGGTGTTTCCACAAAGCGAGCAAAGGAGACCCTCCCTGAAGGTGGACAACATCATGCCATGGACTGGCATCAGCCTTCACTCTGCTTCCTGGCAGAAGATGCAATGTGACCAGCCGTCTCAAGCTCTGTTGTTCCTTCCCTGCCATGATGGACTGTACCTTTACACTGTGAACGTGCTCTAAAACACACTGGTAACCCTGCAGGGAGGGGCCTCAGGTCTTTCTGCACAGTGGCTTCTTTACAGGTCAATCATAATGGCTCAGGAGCTTCCCTGAATTCTCTATTCCCCTCCCTCCCTCCAAAATGGCTTGTACTCTCTAACTTTGAGCCAAAATAAGGCCCTCTTTAAGTTTCCCCTTGTTGAGTATTTGGTGACCGCAATGAGACAGGAGCTAGTACATATGGTTGTAGGGAATCATGGGGTTAGCTTTGAGAGACACCTGTTATGGGTTTCTGAGGTCTGAATTCATGGTTCCTCAGCTACTGTGTGCCTTTCAGTTCTGGAGAAACTGAGGCACTCACTTAGGCAGTGAAATATTCAGAATACCTATGTTTCTCTGCATTCCTTACAAGTCAAGGGATGCATGTAGAAGTTTGGCACTGATCTTGTATACCCTGTCTAGCTTGCAACTGCCACTATATCCTGACAACTGACATTGTTTTCTGTTCTGATACATGTATAAAAAGTCTGATTGCTTGAGATCAACTTGTCCCAGCTTCAGTCTTGCTGAGACCCCTCCAACCGGCCTGATTTGACTTCACTGACCTGGTTCAGTAAGTAAACACTGGCACTTACACATCATGGCTAATCTCTGTAGAATTTTCCTAGTATGCTGTTGGAAGGATCTCTTGGATTTGACTAGCTTCCTAAGTTAACATCTACTCTGGTTTGAATGAGAAGCTTCCCCCACAGGTTCATGTATTTGACCCTGAGTCTCAGTTGATGGTGCTGTTTGGGGAAGTTATAAAACCTTTAGGAGGTGGGGGCCTTGCTGGAGGAAGAGAGTTTATAACCTTGCTCTACATCCTGTTCTTCCTTTCTTCATTCTGTGTGTGGATGAAAATGTGGGCAGCTTCCTGCTTCTGCCGCCATGCCATGCCTTCTCTGCCATCACAGATTCTATCCTTCAGGAACCCTCATCTGAAATAAAGCCTTCATTCAGTTGATTTGGTCATGATAGTTTATCACAGCACCAGAACAATAAGTAGTGAACTCTCAGACATAGGGATGCTTCCTTCTGCTCCCCACAGTGTACGCTCAGCACCAGGCTAGGGATCCCCCTGGTATCCTCATGGAAAACAAAGCAAAACACTTGTACCCAGACATTGCTTTGGGTTATGTGGGTGATGCTTTCTTACTCTTTCAAACTTTGAATCCTATTACAAAGCTGTCAGGTTTGTGTTTAATAGTTTTGCTATTTTCAGATACATGTATGCTTCTTTTTTTAGTTTACAAGATAAAATGTATCCTTGCTAATTTTATCCTGACTTGTCCCCACAGATCTAAGGCCTCTGCTATTGGGAAGGGTGCTCTTCTGAGATGTTCTCTTTCCATTCTTTGCCTTTTCACTTTTCATCTCACCTCTAATGGAAAGCTGAGTTTATGATCTGGCTGCATTAGTTGAGCCAACCTGGGGCCCCTGTGTTCTAGTAGGATCATAGGGACCACGTGAAGCAACCAGAGGGCCCTTTTCAATCACAATGTGACTGTAATGAGGTTGCATGTCCCCTGGGGAGAGGAGCACTGATTCCCAGGAGGCCATTTCTATTACCCTTCCCCTACCCTTTTGGTATGACTTGATCACATATGAGGGTACATCTCCCTGAAAATTAAAAACTGATGAAAGGGTGACCTTGAAATGGAGAGAGGGAACAGGGCCAAAACCACCCTGAGAGCAGCATTTGCAAGACAAGAAAAGATGGCTTGAGCCTGGATCCATACCAGCCCTAGGACTTAGATACCCTATCATCCCCTAAGCTTGGCATCATTATCAGCTGAGGCAAGGAGGGTGAGAATGCACTGTAAATAAGAAGCAATGAGAGATTTTAGTCATCCACACACCAGCAATCTCCTTAGCATCCTCTATGAGGCTGTTGCCTAGTCCTGGGTGTTGGGTAACTGGTACCCTGAGCAAAAGTTGCTGCTTCCCAGACTCTACTGGTATGCAATGGTACAATGCTGTCCACAGCATTCTGGGAGAGGAAGGGATGTATACTGGCTGTGTGTGTGTGTGTATGTCAACTTGACACACACTAGACTCATCAGAGAGGAAGGAACCTCAGTTGAGGAAATGCTCCATGAATTCCAGTTGTAAGGAATTTTCTCAATTAGTGCTCAGTGTGGGAGGATACAAACCACAGGGAGCAGTCCCATCTCTGGGTTGGTAGTACTGGGTTCTATAAGTCAGCAGGCTGAGCAAACCATGGAAAACAAACCAGTAAGCCATGCCCTTTCATGGCTTCTGCACCGGCTCTTGCCTCCAGGATCCTGCCCCATTTGAGTTCCTGTCCTGACTTCCTTCAATGATGAACAACAATATGGAAGTGTGAGCCAAGTAAACCCTTTTCTCCACAACTTGCTTTTTGTTAAGGTGTTTCCTCACAGCAATAGAAATCCTAACTAAGACAGTGAGTATGAAGATTTTTCCATATCCTATTCTTGTTTTGTCTAAAACTTATCTTTTAAAAAAAATGATGTCTCAGGTGTGCAAAAGCTTTGAAAACAGCAGACTTGGCAAAAGAAATCTTAACACTTCAGAACTGAGGCCGGAGGATTCGGGGTTTCAGGTCACAGTCTCAGGGGTACTTAGAAATACTCTTGTCTCAAAAAGAAGTTATAGCATGCCATACTGTCTAGACAAACAACTTGACATGCTAATCAACTACAAACAGAGTCAAGGAAACAGCCAACCAGAATAGACAGAAGGACCATGGGCGGGGATGCTAACTCTGAAGCTATTCAAATACACAGTTAATGTTTGCTGTGGTTGTGGCTGACGGCCATGTACCATCAATAATTCTTACACTAGAATCTATGTGAGGAGCAGGGTTTGAAGCTAATAAACATTGTTAAATTTTAATGTATATAGTAGAACCTGAAAATCTTGAGGCTTAATTCAAGAAGGAACTAAAAGTGAGAGTAGGGGTGTGTGTGTGTGTGTGTGTGTGTGTGTGTGTGTGTATGTATGTGTGTGTGTGTATGTGTGTGTATGTATGTGTGTGTATGTGTGTGTATGTATGTGTGTGTATGTATGTGTGTATGTGTGTATGTATGTGTGTGTATGTGTATCTATGTGTGTGTGTATGTGTGTGTATGTGTATGTGTGTGTATGTGTGTGTGTATGTGTGTGTGTGTGTGTATGTGTGTGTGTGTATGTGTGTGTGTGTGTGTGTGTGTGTGTTGGTTTAGTTTTACAAAGGTGAACAGACCACTGGGAAGTGTGACTTTGGAGAATCTCTCTATGTGTATACAAGTGTATGTGTGTGGATGTGTGTGTGTGTTGTGTGTGTGTACATGTGTGTTGTCTATGTATGTAAATATAATTATATACATGTGCATCTCTATCTGTGAGCACATATGTCTGTGTACTTGTATGGATGTTAAGTATGTATGTTACCTCTGTTTACGTAGCTCTTAGAAGTCATGCTGAGGATAACCAACTGAATCAGGACTGCAGAGACTCTCACTATCCTAATTCACAAAAGAAAGGATAAAGTGAAGACAATTAGAACAAAAAGAGCACAAGGAATTGGACCAAATGAAAGGCTTCGGCAGAACATTTGAAGGGATTAAGTTCATCACTAGAGGCCTTTAAGCTGGAACAAAACTGAGTCAGTCCATACACTAACAGACACATGGGCCAAGCAAAGAGGTCTGGGAAGATTAAAAGTGAAAGGCTAGACAGATGTGCAGTTCACAAACCTCAGGGAGAGCTCAAGAGGTAATCCAGACTCAGGGCACAGTAAAATCAAAGTAAAGAAACATTAAACAGGACAAAGCAGACAGTGACTTATTGACAAAGTGTTCATTCCAATGCATGGAGATGACAGCTGAGAGCCTTCATGGGCCAAATAATGGAGAAGCAAACCATAGAGAGAAAAGGCAGGTTGAAATAAGGAGAGAATGCGTTAAGGGCCCACCAGACCGGAACAGTTACTCTCTATCCTTTGACAGATTGAGTAGGCAAGACACTAAAGTTATAGATGCATCTATTGGCAAGTGTAGATATTAGTTACTGTGAAACACTACAACTTACTGCTACAGAGTAGTCTCTACCATAATATTTTGGGGAATGGAGTTATGCCATATTTAAAATCTAAATTCATCTCTGACTTAGAGAAAGCAGAAATTGAAGTAGGGTATATCTTGTGGTCATTGATATTATTGTAAATAGTGGGGTGCATATATCAAACATATTAAGAGTTATAGTGTAGCTTCCATGCTTATAACACAGAGAATGAAACAACCCACATACGTTAAAAAGTAAAACAAAAACCTTGTCTGAATGTTTGCATGCTAGTACAGCCAGATTCAAAATGATGAATATACATTGTGTGAGAACCAGAGGGGTGGTGGGAAAATACTGCGGTAGGGTAGTGTAGTGGGGAAAGCTGCAGAGCCCGGAACACTATGCAAACTGATAGAGAAACTGACATTGGAACAAGCAAATGAAGGACTTGAAGAAGTGCAGGACCTACCTCTCTAGGGGAAGGTTCCCCAGCAGAAAGCAGCACAATGCCAGACTTAGAGTAACACCTGCCCGGGCACAATGGGAAGTATGTGTGGACATTGTTAGTACGGTGGTTTGAAGAAGTGGCCCCCGTAGACTTACGTGTTTGAATGCTTGGCCCATAGGGAATGGCACTATTAAGAGGTGTGATCTTGTTGGGAGTAGGGGTGGCCTTGGAGGAAGTGTGCCACTGTGTGGGTGGGCTTTGAGGTCTCTTATGCTCAAGTTACACCCAGTGTGACTCACTTCTGCTGCCTGTGGATCAAGATGTAGCACTCTCAGCTCCTCTAGCACCATGCCTGCCTACATGTTGCTATGCTTACCATCACAACAATAATGAATTAAACTTCTGAAACCGTAAGCATGCCCCAATTAAATATTGTCCTTTATAAGAGTCATTGTGGTTATGGTGCCTCTTCACAGCAATAGGAGTCCTAATGAGACAGTATGTGGAGATATAGTGCTAGAGACAGGTCCCTTCTGCTTACAATGAGGGCTCTGCTGCTTCTAAGTCCGATGGAAGCCATTGGATGAAGGTAGAGAATAAGGTCCCAAAGGCCTCATGTAAAACTCATTGAGTAATACTACATATGACACAAAAAAATCCTGTTGGCAAAGAAGATGACTATGGAATACTCTTCCAGAAACCCTGCCTGGAACACGTTAACAGCCAGAACATGTGAAAAAGCCCATGTTATGCAAATGACCTACAGAAGTCCCCACCTTGTATACAGATGAAAACCTCGGAGCTTCCAAACTCCCTTCCTGTTCCAGCGTAGGGCCTCCCTTGAAAGTGTGTTCTTTCCAGACTGTTACTATTCATGTACCCTGTACCCATGTCCAGTTTCCTTGTGCTGGGGAACAAGAACCTCACAATCATTGTCATTGTCCACTGAACCCCAATCTCCTCCAACATCGGTAGATTGATGTGCATACACTACCTTAAAAATTAAATACTTGTACAATTCACCCTTGATTTAATCTTCCCCCTAGTTACACTCTCACTTCCCCAGAATAACATGCTGTCTGTCTCCGTCTGCGTCTCTCACCTTTGCCTAAATTCTCTTTGGTCTTGTTTCTGCTTATGGCTCTCTGATCCTGCTCTTTTTCAAGAGTACAAGAAATGTTCCTGCTAACATGGATAAGATCCCTTGTCTTTGTGTGTGTGTGTATGTGTGTGTGTGTGTGTGTGTGTGCAAATGTGTGTATGCATGAGTATGTATATGTAACTGTGTATACGTATATATGTGCGCAACTATGCATTTGTATGCATGTATGATTGCAACTGTATGTGTACCTGTATTTCTCTCTTTTTCTGTGTGTGTGTGTGTGTGTGTGTGTGTGTGTGTGTGCGTGCGTGCATCTTTCTAAATAGTATTCAGTGTAGTTGACTGCCTTACATTTAACACTAGATCCTCAGATTTCCAGAATACCCCATGCTCCCATCTCTCACCAGTCCTAGATCCTTCTTGACTGGGCTCATAGCCCATGGTGCTTCAGGACTCCCTTCTGGGCTTTCTGTGGTACAAAGATCCTAAGTTTCCTCTCAATCACTGACCTCTAGAAAGAGCACATTTAGCTGCCTTATCATCTTAGTCTGATAGTTCCAAAGTCAAATATCAGGATCTTCCTGGAGAACCCAGCATCCTGTGGAGCCCTTCTCAACTCTGTAGTATGGAGATGACATCATAGCCCACTCTTCCTTCCTTCTTTCTTTCCTCCTTTCCTTCCTTCCTTCCTTCCTTCTTGGGCCCTCTCTGCACCCTCAGCACCATACCCAAATTGGCAAAGCTGGGGCTCCACCCTCCACTTTTGTTTCGAGTTAGCCCCCTCTTTCCTCTCCCTCTGAACCAACACCAGTCTCCTCTCAGTGCATCACCCCAGGCAGGATCTCAGCTTCTTCTCTCTGCACAAGTGAAGAATTAGGGCCTGCTGCATGGCAGGGGTGCCACACAGGTGCTGTGAGGCCCCTCTCTGTCCTAACTGTGGCTTGTGAGGATGAGAAGTCACTGCTGCCTGCAGTACTGTCTGGAGAGGGTACAGGCTTGTAGCATGTTGGGCCAGTCAGGTTTGGCCTAAAGTCAAATTGGATCAGGAACAGAAAGTGGGAAGAGTGTCCTGGAATTAAATGCTGCTTAGACTGTGTCTCCAGTGCCAGGAAAGATCTGGCTTCAAGATGGAGCAGAGAGCAGTTTTCACCAAATAAACGATGGGAATGTCATCCCTGGAGACATTTAAAAATCTCCTTGGCATCTGGTTTTAATTACTCTATCTGTTCAGTATCATCCCCAAGACAGCACTTCTAAAAATTCCAAGATATAATTTCTATTCTTTCACTCAACAAACATTTGCTAAACGTATGCACTGTAGGGGAACATGGTAAGGAATGTGAGAGGATCAAGAGGCATTGGTCCGATGCTGCCAAGACATGCTTGGGAGAAGCTTAAATGTGTGCTGTCTCAGAACTGTCTTGGAGCATTAGTTTCAAGAAGTCCTTGAGGCACCACCTAGACCAGGATCCCTTTTGTCATTAAAGCCCAGTGTAAACTCTTGGTGGGAAACTCACTGTCCACTCCTCCCTGAGCATAACTGATCTTTGCCATGCTCTATCTGGCTGAGAGTTGGTAAGAGGGATTGTCAGAGAACCAGGAGGAAAGCCAGTGGTATAGGACTCTTACCCCATGCCTGGATTGCAGAGTCATATCTCCCTTGATGGAAGAAGATGAAGAGGAGACAGATCCTTTGCCTCAGTTTCCCTGAAACCACAGCTAGGGCTTTCCCAACAAGAGTTTACATGGGGAGATTTTTCTAACATTAAGACATGCTAAAGAGATCGAGAGAGACAGTTTGTGATGGGGACAAGGGGAGAGAACTCTGTGTTTGAGTAATTGGATCATAAAGACCATTGGATCATTGCATTTCCTCTAAAGATCCTAGGAAAGTGGCCATTAGCTTGAAGCTATGGAAATGCACAGCCACTGAGTAAAACCCTGTTAAGCTTTGCTTAACTTGCCACTGGTTTCCCCCAGGGGATCTCTTGATCCTGAGGGCTATCACATGGTAACCTGTGGATTACTATGTAGTTAAAGATCCCTCCCATGGATAACGTATGTTGGAGTCTATGAATACTCATTCTGTCCATTCCTGACATGATATCCTACCAATCTATATTGGCTTCCTGTGGATTCCACACTTGGCCTTTTGTGTTCCTTTGAGTGGTCTCCTTTGCCCTGGGAGAGCAAATCTCACCTGGAGAAGGCCTTACCCTTCCCATATGTTCATGCGGAGATGGCCTAGAAATGCGCCTGAAAAATTGGAGAGCAAATGGATAAGAGAGCCTGAGAAATGGGGCTGGTGCGGAGGAGCATGTTCACTGAGGACAGAGAAACACTGAACCATATGGAGGCTTGATGCTCTTGACTCAAAGCTGCATGATACCTTTGGCTGAATCCCAGAGGAGAATGGACTCTGACTAGGGTCCCCACTTGGATTCCTCATCCCCTCTGCTCCTCATGGGAGATGCTAGTAGGCGGGATTGCTTCCCACCAGTTGACACAAAGATGGTCAATTTCCCTACTTTATATGAAAACAGTCTGGAGACAAACCAGTAATTAAACTAGAGTCAGAGGACAGGTACTGGCCCTCCCCCCCTCCGCAAGCTGGGGCTTTGAATAAGTACACTAACCCAGAGTGTCAGGGGTTATCATAGGACAAGCTAATAACCAGCAAGTGATCTTCCTGAGATGGTCTGCTTTGGATTATAGTATAATCTGAGACAGATTCGCTCTTATAGACAAGACCTAAGAGAATTCATTTTAGGAAATATTCCTGCAATTAATATGTTTTTCCTGTTATTATTAAACATATATAACAATAACTAGGTATTAGCCCACCCCTTTTGAGCAGATCTCTGTAGAACTATCAAGATATAGTGTCTTATAGTGATGCTATATAGACAAATAAATGACTTCTTAAGTCTTAATGATGATCCTATAAGAATTCCTAAAATTATATCAGTGATTATTAAGCTCCTTTATAGTGGGACTGCTGTTATGTCCTTTTCTGATAATCAAAGCTGCAATAACTCTGTCCGTCTCCCATGTGTCACCAATTAATTGCTCTTAGTAACTAGACTTCCTTCTACTCAGAGCACATTCCAAGAGGTTGTAAGACAATTACCCAAAGGTCATTAAAAGGGAACTAATGATTTATTATAGGTGCTCAGAAAGAAGATAAAATTTTCACTGGGTTTATCTATACAAAACTTCACTAAATCTTACAGTTTTAAACCTTCAGTAAACCTGTGGAGCTATGGCAGGTGATGGATGTTTAGCCAGATAATTATTTCTAATGAACATGCATATAAACATTCTCTGTTGTAAATTTCTATTTCAATTTATGATTTTATTTTTTGTGTGAACTTGTGATAGACTTTTAACATTCATCATGTATTCTGAAAGATGTATAAGCACTAAAACAAGGAGATGAGAAAAGAGGGAAAGATTTTTCCCTACCCCTACCCCTTAGGATTTTTCTGCTTTTCCCCTTAGATAGCTTTCATAGGAAACTTTTAAAAATTTAGTAGTAAATGCTCTAATCACTTTTCAAAGTGTCCCTTTTCCTGCGTTTGTGGACTAGCAGGCCAAAAGTTAAGAGTCAGGCCAGTTCCTGCTGAGATAAAACAAAAGCGGCATCACTTAATCCCCTGCCATTAGGCTAAAGGTGCCAAGCCCCTAAGCCAGCAGCTTTCTACTCTCAGGTGCCAAGCCCCTAAGCCAGCCAGCAGCTTTTTACTCTCAGAAAGAGCAAGGACATTTTTGGGGACATTTTAGAAGTTATCATCAGCATTTCAGGATTGTTAGAGAGCTAGAACATCTGAAGCCCTCAGACTTTTAAGCTACACCTGAGTCCTACTCTGTGCCCCCACCACTCCCCTCTCCATGTAGGGAGGCTCCCAGCACCAAAGACTCCAACAGACAAAGAGGACCACTGAAAGCAAGCAGGAAAGTGGTCAGACAGATGGAAGCTTCAAAAAGCAAAGGGAAATGCCCGGAAATCAAAGGTTGTTACTCAAGCTTAGGGACAGGGTGGCAGAGACCTGCTGAGCAGAGAGGCAAAATACAAGCAAACAAATAAGGGAGCGTCTAAGGGCCATAGGACAGTCTTTAAAGCAGCCTGGGTCCGTCCAGCTGTGTGCTGGATGTTTTCTCAGGGTAGCAGACTATTTCTGGAGAATTGCAAGCCAAGAGCAAAGTGTCAGTGGGCTCTGTCAGTTGAGGCCATCCATAGATGCGTTTTTTTTTCCTCACAGGCAGAAACATAAGTTTCTCTCTCTCTCTCTCTCTCTCTCTCTCTCTCTCCCTCCCTCCCTCCCTCTCTCTCTCTCTCTCTCTCTCTCTCTCTCTCTCTCTCTCTCTCTGCCCCCCCCCCTTGGGCCCTTCCTCTGAGTTCATCAAACCAGTTCCTCAGAGTCCCACCCTCAGGACCTTATCAACACTCACCTCACAAGAAATTACCCTGAGGACTTGGCATCATATCGCTCCTGAGGGAGGCACTGACACTAACGACATGGCAGGACGTCACCTGTGTGTACTAGAAAGAAAAACAGAGTAAGGAAAAGACAGCCACAGTGATTGCTGAGCGTCTAAACTGCAGGCCTAGGAAGCTTACTAAACAGAAAGTAGCATCGACAAGAGAAACGAATTAGACCCCAGCTCATCACATTCATCTTATATTCAGGACCAGCAAGCCTGAATAAAGAGATAAGCTCAGAGGAAGCCCCTTCCCTTTGTGAAAGAACATGAATCCAGCAGACTTCTCTTCAGAATGGGACATAGCCAAAAAAAAAAAGATAAACATCCATATTGTATTTTCAGCGAAATTATCCTTAGAAGAAAATACAATGAAATAGTATCCAGCTATAACGAAAAAGCGAATTAGCCAATTATAGAAAAATGGATGAAACAAGAAGAAATTTTATAAAGTGAAAGAAGCCGAACACCATCATTCTCATTTATATGTGAGCATTCAAACACAACAACAACAACAACAATAACGACAACAAAGCATTTAAAAAGAAACAAGAACAAATACGATTAAAACATAAACGTGGGGGCTGAGGAGACAAAGGCTCGGCGGGTAAAAGCACTGATGCACCCTGAGGACCTGAATTTGGATCCTAGAATGCACCCCATCCCCATTAAAAAGCCAGGTGTGTCTGTGTGCCTCTAACCCCAGTGCTGCCCAGTGAAGAGACGTAGGGGCTTGCTGGCCTACAGCCTACTTCTATGTTTAGTGAGAGACCATGTCTCAAGGGAATACAGAGAGTGACAGAAAGAACACCCTGAGTCCTCCTCTGACCTTGGCACCCTTCTACACATGCATTCAACACACACCTATGCTAGCAAGTACATACAACTCTAACTCTCTCTCTCTCTCTCTCTCTCTCTCTCTCTCTCTCTCTCTCTCTCTCTCTCTCTCTCTCTCTCTCTTTCTCTCTCTCTCTGTCCCCCAAAAAAGAAAGAAATCAGCTACACAGTGGTATCTATTAATACATTTATATAAAAAATCACTTTAAATGTGAATGGTCTAAATATGCGAAGTAAAACACAGAGATTATCAAAGTCGATTAAACAAGACCCAAGTACATATTTTCCCACAAAGACCCTAATTAACGTATAAAGACTCTGTTAAAAGTGAAGACACATTGCTGCTAATTAAAGGAAGGCTGGAACAGCTGTACAAATACTGACAAAGCCGACTCCTAAACAAGAACAGTTACCAGGCTGGGGAAGGTACTACATAATGATAAAGGAGTCAATTCTCCAAGAAGACACAGCAATTTTAAAAGTATATATACCCAGTGGAGTGTCAAAACACTCCAGGCAACACAGGAAAGAAGCAAGGGGCAAAACTCCTATCACACTGGAAGACTTCAACGCCCCTCTGTCAGCAACGGATAGATCAAGCAGGCAG
This sequence comes from Mastomys coucha, assembly GCF_008632895.1. Lineage (NCBI taxonomy): Eukaryota > Metazoa > Chordata > Mammalia > Rodentia > Muridae > Mastomys > Mastomys coucha. The sequence continues at coordinate 18,021,226 of NW_022196893.1, read as the reverse complement.
AAAATCACTACGGGGACAGCTGACCTGAGCAGTGCCATCCATCAGCCACATCTCATTGACATTTACAGAACACTCTATCTAGCAGCAGAACATAGTCCTCTCAAGTTCAAGAGCACATTTGCCAATAGAGGCTGCATGAGAGCACACGGGGGCATCTCTGCAAATTAAATGACAAAAAGCAGAGGAAATGGTTCCATTAGTGGAGTGACCACCATGCAAGCATGAGGACCCAAGTTGGATGCTCGTGTTTGGATCTCAAGTACAACTGGTATGGCAGGTTACCTCTGCCATCCTAGAACTGAAGAGGTAGAGACAGGAGGTCACTGGGGCTCACTGGCCAGCCAATCCTTCACAGTTGGTGAGCTCCATATTCAGTGAGAGACCTTGTCTCAAAACACAAGGTGAGGCATGAAAGGAAAACACCTATTACTGCTCTTGAGCCCCACATGTATGCACATACAGACATATAGGCAATTTGTACCCTCACATGCATATACACATACACACACACATACACACACACAGGCACGTACATGGGAGCATGAATGTGTGTAGGGGGCATCTATGTATCTATATGTATGCTTACATATAAATGTATGTATGTGTATATTATGTATATATTATGCATATACATACACACACACTAGTGGCAAATCAATGCTTACTCTTAGAATGATGAAAGTAATAGAAAGTCAGCTGTAGAGCCCTCCAGTACATGGATGCACACACTGCATTTCTAAAGGATGCCTGAGCTGAAGATGGAATTACAGGAAAAAATGTAAGGGGAACCTGACCTAAATACACATGATAGGATATGAAAAGTCGCAAAGGGTAATAAAATCAGTGATTAAAAATAAGTCAATAGAAGTAAATTCATATCGCACAATTAGAAGAGACACAAAATAAATAATAGAGACTCCCCGAGTCAGAGCCCAGGGGAAGAAGCAGGGTGTAAGTCAAGACAAAAATAAATCAGGACAAATAGAACAGAAATTAATAAAGCTGAACTGGGAAAATAATGGGGGAAATCAACAATACTCAAGCTGATCCTTTGAAAGACATTATAATACTGATAGACTTCTATTTAAAATAAGAACAAAGATCATAAAAAAAAAATCAGTGTCATAAATTAAATAGGGGTCATTGCTGTTGGGCTCAGAGCGACTGAACAAACAGGAAAATGTCCAGTGACTTATAAAAAGATGGATTGAAGGAATGTAAACAAGTCTGAATCAAATGCCCAAAGAAAACAAAATGAAACAAGAAGCCTACGAAACAAACACAAACAAAGCAAACAAAAACATTGAATTCATTTGGTGTTGGCCAACTCTTCCAGGGCCTGGGGGCTGCCGAAGAGTGAGACTGATATACCAGAGATTTTGTTTATTTGTTTTGATTTTTATTTTTTGAGAGTGAGGGAGAGGTTGTGGGTAGGAAGAGAAGATGAAGTTAGGTGGGTAGGAGGATTGAAAGGATCTTGGAGGAACTAGGGAAGGGGAATCACCAAAATATATTGTATGAAAAATACATAAAATAAGGATATGTCCATAAAATTGACATGTTAGCTAAAACAAATCAAAATTTTAAAGATGCAAACTACCAAAATTTACACCAGCGGAGAAAGATCTCTGGAGTACGTTTGAGTGGACATCTATATTAACTGAATGAAATAATAAATCATTATTTAATTCAATAACCTGACCACAACAACAGAACAAAACAAAAACCAAACCCAAGATGGTTCCATTTCATTGGTTCCCTCTACCAAGCAATTGAAACCTGGCACCGATTAATTAGAAAGACAGAAAGAGGAAGGAGCTTAGAATGCATTTTCTGAGGGCAGACTTTTCAGTCACACCAAGGCAGAAGACATAGCAAAGGGGACAGTCACAGAGGAAAGTACCTCACAAGAATTCCTCAGCAAGAAGCTGGCACAGTGGTCAACATCACTGACTGCCCTCACAGAAGACTCGAGTTTGACTGCCAGCACCCACGTCAAGTGGCTCCCAACTGCCTGTTACTCTAGGGGATCCAATGCTCTCTTCCAGTCTCTAAAGGCATCTGCACACACACACAGACACACACACACACACACTGAGTCATATCAAAGGAACATTAAAGTGTCACTTTAATCTTTTTCAAATCCTACTTCTAATGATGGTCCTTAAACACTTTAACCTTCCTTGTAGCCCACCACCCACCAGAGGTGGTGGGAAAGAAAGGATATGAGAGAACTGGACCTGTTTAGAAAGGTTCTTTGGAGCTATTCCCCTCTGTGTTGTCTGGAAATCAGCAGTTCAGTTCACAGGCTAGCAGTGGCAGCTTGATCCACTCACAAACACGTCATGGGTACACCAGCAGACCAGTTCAGTAGAGTCCCTCAGCAACAGTGGTGACATGACCTAGCAGAGACAGCCAAGCCTTAGCCTGGGCTCAAGTCAGCAGGAGGGACCAACAGGAGTACCAGGAGAAGTTCTCAGCTCTGCCTCTCTCAGGGAAGAGAAAATCAGTAAAGACTCCCACAAGTAAAGACACCCACAAGTCTTACACAGTTAGCATTACACAGCTAGCTGTACCAGCAAGCGAAGCTCTATGGAGTCCTATTTATACCCTCCAAACATCACCTGTCCTCCATGTGTCTTACCTCAGCATGGGTCTTGCATCAGCATGTGATCCAATCAGCCTGAGTCCTTGAAAACAGCAATAAACTGCAGCACACCACCAGAAGGTTTTTTCGTTTTTGTTTTGTTTGTTTGTTTGTTTGTTTTTTTTTTTTGGTATGTTTCTCTCTATGGATCAACAAATGCAGCTCAACTTTGCAGTATAAGGCAGACCAATACATGTGTGTCGTTAGCAAAGAATCCTTCATCACATGATCACATGTCCCTTTCGCGTGCTTGCTTTAGCAGAACATCCTCTCTTCTGTGTCTGCTTCAGGGAAACCTTCCTTCACAAGTCTGCCTTAGCCTTTCCCACCTGGGTCCACTTTAGTGAAATGTTCCTTCACATGTTTGCCCCAGCAAAACACCATCCAGCTGATTTTCCAAAGAACCCTTCAACTTCTACTGCATAGGAGCTACAAAAAAAAAAAAAA
>NW_022196893.1:18016993-18018122 GCF_008632895.1 Mastomys coucha | reverse complement strand
AAAAAAAAAAAAAAAAAACTTAAAGGGTCAAAACATACCCCTGAAATTGCACTTGAAAAAAAAAAAACCCTACTCCCCAAAATCAAATAACTCTTAAACATAATAGGCAATTATAGTAAAGTCACAGGGTAGAAGAATAACAGACAAAAGACAGTTGCTCTCCAGTGCTCTACCTGCAGACAATTGTCGCCTGAGACTTTAAAGCAATAGTATGAATACAGGAAGTATAGTACTTAGCTATGTATCTAACTACAATGAGTATACTTACATGGAGAGCCTTAAAAGAGCTGAATAATTGGAGACAGCTTGTGCTCATGGGTCAAAAAAGTTGCTGGAGTTTAGATGTTGATTTTTCTCACAGGTCACCTATAGCACTAACTCGATTGAAATCAAGACCCCAGAAATGTTTTCTGTAGACACTGATAAACTGATTATAAAGTGATGTGAAAAGTTGAGAGAAATGGAGACATTGGGACACTGAAGAAGAGGGAGATCGCTGAGGCTTCATGTTGGGCTGGCCTCAAGACTTTCAAGCCACAGTGATCAAGAAAGTGTTGTGTTGACCAAAGCATGGACACAGATCGATGAAGCAGCGGGGAGAGCCAACACAATTGCAGCCCATCAATCTCTGACAAAAGGACAAAGGCAATTTGATATAGAAAAAAAAATCTTTTCAAGAAATTCTGCTGCAACAATTGGCTCTCCATATTTTAAAAGCATAAGCCTGGACACAGGCCTTAAACCTTTTGCAAACAGTAGCTCAATAGAAGCAATAGAGCTAAAAAAAAAAATGAAAACCTACATGCGGAATGAAGAAAAATACCTAACAACAGAGAAGAGAAAAAATACTCTTATAAAAGTTGCACATGATATTGGCTTTGGTGAAGTGGCCTTACGTACAACAGAAAGAGCCCCTGGCAAAGAGCATGCTGGTCAGCTTCCTATCACAGGCAACAAATACCCGAGAAGCTTGAGATAGGAAAGGTCTGCTCTGCCTAACAGTTTTATTCCAGTGTGTCAGGGAGGGTGTGAGGAAGCAGAGCAGCTTACATCCTGGAGACAGGTGAGGAGGAGGAGGGGGAAAGGGGAGGAGGAGGAGAAGGAGGAGGAGGAAGACGAGGAGGAGGAG
>NW_022196893.1:18007549-18016739 GCF_008632895.1 Mastomys coucha | reverse complement strand
GAGGAGGGGGAGGGGGAGGAGGAAGAGGAGGAGGAGGAGAAAAGAAAGAGAGGACAGAAGAGGATTCTTGCAGGAGCCAGTCTCTAGCTGATGAAGATAGTTGGGATCCACTGTCAGGGCTTCCAGGGCAGATCATATCCCTTCTGTCCAGCCTCCCTGGAGATGCCCACTCAGACACAGCCATACTATACTGCTTCATGATGCAATCAAGCCAACAGCCAGAAGGGATCACTACAAAGATATGTACATGACTGTTCTAAAATTCAAAATACCTAGTCTATGAAAGGCCACCTTAAGACAAGTAGCTGGCTGGAAGAAAATCCTCATACAAGAGAAAACTGTATGGTTCTTTCAAAATTTGAAACCATGACCTCAAATTCATCATGAGACACCCCAAGACCAAGTTCTCAGCACAAAGGAGATGTATTTGTCCCAGAGAGACGATGGGTAGGGAATAAGAGACAAAGGCAGGTGATAGAAGATGAGGGAGAAGGGGAAAGGTACAAGGGAGAGGGGGCAGGGAAATTTGTCCCAGAGGTGGGAGGCAAAGGAGACAGATATGGCCCATAGGCAAATGGCAGTTTATAAAGGTGGAAGAGGATATGCTGTGTTAAGATGAGGTGTTTAATTTTGGTTGGACAGGTTAATGAGGGTAGTCAAAGGGGAGCTTTTGATTGCTGGACTTCAGCACTTTGTTAACTGGACCTTGGTAGTCAGCCTCAGCCTCAGGAGAAGGAAGTGGGTAGACCTTTGTGACCATCTTTAAGAAAAGGATGAGGGCTGGCTGCAGGGTGTAGGAGGGAGTGCTGGGGGGGGCACAGTGAGCAGGATGTAAAGTAAATAAATAAAAAGTTTTTAAAAACTTCATGTTATTTTGTTTTGTTTTTGTAGACAATACATTGCCTTGAGAGAAAGTGTATTTAAAAATGGGATAAAGACTATCCCAGGGGAGAAAACAGGAAAATCAAATATGAAAGGAACTGAAAGAGAGACACCCAGATCTGACAAGATTCTTTATATGTATACAGCTTTGGGACACATATTTCTTCTGCTCCCAGGAGATAGGAAGTTGAAGGCTTCTTGGTGTTAGTTTAGAGGTTAACCCTCAACGTGATCGACTGAGATTCAACAATGCTTTGGTAAGATCATTCTCTTGACTTTATTCATTTTAGAATAATACTTTTATCTGTCCATTGTAAATGCCATATTGATCTGAGAGTGAGAAGGATTATAAAGCAGTCAGTACTTGCTAAGCATTCGTAACAAACTAAAATAAATCTATGTTCTTATATGGATTAAAACATTGCTTCCCTGCTCAGATAATTACAGAGATATTCTGCAAACCCCATTCAGAATCACTTATCCCCAATATAAACAAATCATATTAGTCTGTTTTATTTTTATGCTCTAAAATCTATTATTCTGTAGTATGTTATTATACTGAAATGACTAAGGATATTTATAAAATTGTAATCTTTAGCCCTGGGAGTAAAATTGGTAGAATACTCCTCCTAAGAATCTTGAGGACTCTTTTCAACCTGCTCGGTCCAAAATGATAAGGCTAGGTAACTGGAAATCAAAGGTTTGCATGAGGAGGTTGTAAAGTCTAGTGCAAGCATGCAGCTCCTGGAAGAAGTAAATGTATAGGAAACAACACAGAACTCCCCTGGAAAGGGCCCCTGGGATTAATTCACAGGCCATGGGCATCACAGGCCATGGACATCACAGGCCATGGGCATCACAGGCCATGGGCATCACAGGCCATGGGAAGGCTCGTTGGGCTGGAAGAATGAAGACAGGTCTTCTACCCTTTGCTGTGTGGGGGTAACTCTGAGTCTAGAAGAGGCAGGTCAGCTAGGGAGCATGGAGGAGCAGATCACGAAAGTACAAGCAGACCGCTGGTCTGAAGGATAGGAAAGCACCCCAGCTTCTGGGAGCACTGATGGATTGACCCATTTGGGTGCCACAGGACATGACCCCTGTGGTGCCAAGGTCCAGGTGCCAGAAGGTGACTGGCTGTAAATCAAGAGAGGCCAGGAACAGAAGTGTTAGCTTAGGGTATATTCTTGATTTCATTTCCCTCCTATAGATCTTGCCCCTGCCACCGAAACAGTCAGCAACGGAATCTCAGAGGGCAACTCTTCTAGCGAACCTTCTCTTTTCTGGATGTAGGGAATAAGTTTTCTCTACAGTAGACATTCCCCTACAATCAGCTGGCCAGAAGGCTTTAATGGCTGGGTAAATGTTATAAAGACACATGCAACCTTGCCCAGCAACTTACCAAAGTCCCCATTTACTTTAGGACCAGCCCAGGATTTTACCAGAGTCCCCATTTACTTTAGGACCAGCCCAGGATTTTATTAAAGAGATTACAAATTTTTGCTTGCGTGAATCATACATGTAGAAAGAAGTATGATCCTCCAATGTGACATCTAGAAGATAAAACACCTCACTTTGAGCATCTTATTTCAATGCAGTTTCTAGGAAGGCAATGTAGACACTGTGAACAACCATGTCTGACATTTCAAGCAGACTATAGGACACAACCCTGGAGGGGTGAGCTGGAGAAAGAGAATCTTCCATGGCTCAAGGAGATGACAAGATCCAATTCTGTCCTTTTCTAAATCATCATGAACTGAGAAGAACCAGAGTGAAGCCACTGTACCCAGGGAAATGTGCTTGAAGTCTCAGGGGTTATAGGGTTGGAAGGACCTGGGGATAGGCCCTGATGGGAGCATCAGTCAGGGAAGAAAGAGAAAATATGAAGCCAGGTGTTTGCCCTTCTGTCTGTTTTCTTGGTGTAAGAAATAGACCATTGTAGCTCATTTTCAGTATGAGGTGTACTTAGATCTCATCAGAGTCACCCACAAGCAGGAGACACTCGGCTCCTATCTTCCCTAGCTGGCTGTTGGTGCCTTCTTGTCTAGGTACTGTCAGCATATCCTAGTGTTGAAAAGCCACAGCCAGTCTGCCATGTGACTGAGCTCACACATCAGAAAAGGAGGGAATCTCCATCCCTGGTATTGTACTACACATTAGATAAAGCTCTGTGTCCTGAACCAAGGGACTCTGGGAAGGAGACAATTCTTGACACAGAATATTGCACCTCTGTGAAGAACTCAGCCCAAGAAAACTTGGATGCAGAGTTTATGGAGTTGGCTGCACCACACCACAGATGAGGACTCGGGCCGAATGTAAAGGCACTTGTTGCTGAGCCTAAAAACCTGAGTTCAAAACCTGGAACCCAAGGAGAGCTGTCCTCTGACCTCCACATGTATCCTATGGCATGTGAATCAGTACACACACATACATCACACACACACACACACACACACACACACACACACACACACACTAAACAGACAGATAAAATGTAATCAAGAAAAGACTATAAGAATAACTGGATGGAGATTCAAAGAAGAGAGTGGTAGCCACCAGTGAAAGCTCACCACAGCTGGCTGCACAGCGACTCTGTATGATATCCTTCCACTGCCCCGAGACACTCCACCAGAAAGAGCCAGGGGCAGAGTGGTTAGCAATACGGGCAGTTCAAAAGCCTATCCTCAGATGGCCTCAGCCATACACCAAGAATGAAGGCTCTTGAGCTGTCACCCGAGAGTCTGTCCTCCATGTTCAGTGGGAAAAGCAGTGAGTGGGGCCCTCAGGTCCCTGACTTCCAGAGAGATGTGGCTGGAAGTCAGAGGTGATCTGAGAGACACATGTTGAAAAAAAGAATCCCAACTAAGTGGCTCCGGCTTCCCCATCAGACAACCTGTCCCTGATCCACATGAGGGCCTCAGCTGGGAACCAGATCATCAGCCTTCATTGCTGCCTGCCAGCCACCCCACGTGAGAGACGGGCCAGCAACTCCTGCTCTCGCCAGATGGGGTTGTTCTGCAAAACCATACAAGATGAAAAGTTATTTAAAAGTGTGTTTAAAGCCATAAAATATTAAAGTAATGTGAGGTATTATTAGGCCTGGCATTTAATACAACACCATTAAAGCTGTTACCGTTTATTTTTAATTTTATAAGCTAAGCTAATGCCTGTCTAATTTTGAAATGTTTCCCAAACCACTGTAATGAGTACATAAAAGCTGGAATGGTGGGGTTTTTGCGAGCCGGGGATCCTGGGGGAAAGGCCAGCATAAATCCCTCTGCACATTCCCTTCCCTGCTATCCTCAGAAGCCTCCACTTCCCCTGTGAGCAGACCCAGAGGGAGTTTGTCCATTTGCCTGGAGTTTCCTAAGGTAGTTGGCCACCTGGGACAAAGGGGCTGCTGCTACACACACTAAGTAGGAGCAGCGACCTGGAAGAATCAGTGTTACTGTCAAAGGTGACAGAGCCCTCCCTCTGGGCATGAGAAAACAGTTTGCTGTCCATAAGGTAGTAAGGTCCTGTCCTAGTTTGCTTTCTGTTGCTGTTTTGAAAATGCTGATTAAAACCAACTTGAAGAAGAAAGAGTTTATTTCCCATGACAGCCTATCGTGAAGGGAAGTCGGGGCAAGAACTCAAGGCAAGAACCCAGAGACACGAACTGAAGCAGAGCCCTCTGAGGAGTGCTATGTATTGATTTGTTCTGCATGGCTTTCTCAGGCTACTTCTTACAGAGCCCAGGACTACCTGCTCAGAGATAGCCCAACCTACAATAGGCTGGACCTTCTCACATTAATCATTAATCAAGAAAATCCCCACAGACAGGTTCAAAAAATGGAGGTGTTTTCTTAGTCAAGTTTCCCTCTTTCTAGATGACCTTAGTTTGTGACAAATTGACAAAAAGCTAGCTATCACAAGCCCCAAATCCTCCCAAGTCCTCATGGTCCAGATGCAAGGGTACTGCACAAGTGACAAGACATGCCATGCACAGTGCACACGTTACGCAGGGATACATACCAACAGCAGGGCAACAGCACCTTGAAAACAGACCCAGTGCCACAGAGCAGACCAGCATTCGGCTTTTAAAAGAAGAGCATTGTGTGGGTTAGCTCTGTACTGGATTAGTCATCGCAGAGTCTCCAGGATAGGCAAGTCTCTGTTACTGCAGGTCCAGGGTAGCCTTGGAGCATCACATCTTCTGGGTGTGATGCTTCATTTGTCAGGGTTTTCTGGGTACATGTTCACTTTCCTGGATGATCCAGGGTTTGGGAGCTGCGGATGAGGTGAACAGTGTACTGTATACTTGTGTGAAGCTGACGCCTGGTCATAAGAACCAGTGAACACTCAAAGCCAGATCACAACACCATCTCCTGCTCCAAGGTGCCTTCTGCCCCCTGCACCCCAGACTTTCTGTCCATCTTGGCACCTGACAAAGGGACCCAGGGACTCTGCAAATCTTATGAGCTCTGTTTGTCTGTTTTACCCCCTCTTCATAAAATTATATTGTATGTTTCACAGAGTGTAGTAGATATTAAATTGCCTAAGACATGGTGGGTACTTAATGGATATCACTTCTATGCTCTTTTATTTTCTAAGCACCAGAAGAGGAGGGTCCTCCGGCCAGCATGGAAGGCACTATCTCAAGCTTTAACTGAATCATCCTGTCCTGTATGCTACCAAGGCATCATGAGCTCTGTCCCTGTGGGACTTGCCAAGGGTCACCAAGAGACTTCTCCCCAAGGCTTCCACCAGATGAAGATGTGTGGTCCAATGTCTGAAGCTCAAGGACACCCCTTCCACCTCCCCCATGCAGGGAGAAGCAGGTTGTCTGTCATCATGCCTCATCATGGCCTGTGTTGGGGCCGCATTCTGTTCTGATGAGCTCTGGGTTCCTGTTATAGTAGCAATTGCCCTGACAAATGGGGACTCGGGTCATCTGGGCCACTCCTTCCTTTCTTCTTTTGTTCACTGAACATGAAGTCGGCAGGTGCTGGCACTTTCAGCTAGAGACACTCCAGGGTGGAGGAGCAAACCAGAGCTCCACCTTTGGAACAAGAGGATAATGGGTGAGCGCTACCAAAAGGCCAAAGATGAGGGTCACACTGAGTACCCTACCCGCTAGCCACGAAGTTCCTTCCTGCTTTTGTGAGTGAGCCTAGCTTCTTGCTTCTTGATTGTGTAGGGAAAAAAAAAAACTTCCTCAAGATAGGCTTAGAATAAAATGAGATAATTTGTGTCAACCTCTGAGCCCAGAGCCATCCCAGAGAACTAAATAAATATCACCTATTATTAATGTAGCTTTTGGAGGCTTTCTGAGGAGGCAAGAATTAAACAAATGAGTGTTAGACAAAAGAACCATCAGGCTTCCTTTGGGATCAGTGAGGAATAAGCCTAAAGTTGCCCTGCTCGGCTCCCACCCCAGTGGTTTCCACTGCCGCTCCTTCTGAACCCCAATGCCTCTGCCTTACGATTCTATATATCTGCCTTTACCTGTCTTCTCCATCAGCATGCATCTACCTCACTTGCCCTAGGGGCATGCTAAGACAAATTTTGTCTGCCAGGGATCACATGCAGGACCTGGCAGAGCAACGGAGCTGATGGGGTCTCAGATGGTCCACCACGTGGCTTGAGTGTGGTAACCTTCCAGTCCCTGAAGGCAGCTGTTTGGGTGCTCAGCAGAGAGAGTGTCTCTGGTACCTAACGCTGCTGAAGCTCAGCCAGAAATGCTCTTGTCTAGATACCTCCATTGCTCTGACAAGACTCAGTTATTCAGATATCAGAGATAGGATAAAATGGGGTAAGTTGTGCTCCCTTAGCTCTCGTGGGGTAGTGCGATCAGCCGTGGGCTGCTTAAGAAGAACAAAGTTGTGATGGAGGACCAGCATTGCAGCCAAACCCTGTGCTGTCTGAGACGGGCCTGTGCCCAACTCCTTTGGTGCCAGCATGACCAAGGATAGAAGCATGCCTCCTCCATGGAGGTGAACAGGCAAGGCCTGTTTCCCAAGTCCTCTCCATAAAGATCCTTCCATTTTGCTAAAAGTAAGACATATTTTAAAACAAGAGCTGATATTCTTGCTTCATTCTGTGTTGCCATGTCAGAATGCCTGAGGCTGGATCATACAGATTTGTTCCTAACAGTTCTGGGGTTTGGGTGGGGGCTAGAACCAGGACAAGGTCAAGGACACAGCATCTGAAAAGATCCTCCTTACTGAGACATCCCATCCTGTAATGTGTTAAATAGCATTTTCCTCTGCAACTTTCCATCCTGGAGAGGGGCTCATTTAAGACTCAGGAAACTCTAAGGAGAAGCTCATTAAGATGCAGGAAGTCAACAACTCACAACTCCCAGGAAGTCCCTGAGACTGACCAGGTGCCCTGGCCATATGTCTTTCCTAATCGTATAAGTGTAAGGGCTGGGGAGGAGAGAAGGTTCTTGGACTTGTCCAGCTGTTGTAGTCATATGGAGAACTATCTCTGTGGATACAACTTTCATAAGTTGTCACTCAGGCTGAGGAGAGCTTTTCCTTGATACAGTTATCTTTGAGTCATTCATAATCCTGCAAGTGACCCCAAATGAACTCATTGGTTCATCAAGTTTGACTTCGGTATAATCATTATTTTAGTCTGTTGCATGTTCTTCATCTGGAGTGAGTAGAGTTGTGTTCATCACCCCAGAAAATATTCTCACACAATAGAAGTTTAAAAGCAGTTCGGAGAGAGGAGAGATACAGTGTCAGAGGGTGCAGAGTTTTCTTTTGATAGGCAATCCACTCCTGAGACAATGGTTTTAATCTCCCTACCAGGGTAGAACCCTATGATCTAACTGAAGTTTTAAAGTCCCACCTCTGAGTGCCTTTGCCTTGTAGATTATCTTTGTAACATAGCAGCCCTCTCACAGTCAGCCACTGGGAGTCTCTTCTGCAGTTGCTCAGTTCATTCCTGAGAAGTGATTGCCATTGTCCTCTTAGAAAAGGTGACTAGTGTGTGGGGTGTGAGAGATAATTGGGGGAACAACACTGGCTAGCACCGGGTAGTGGAGGCTCCGTGAAACCCAACTGTGCACCAGCAAGGATCTGGCTTCATCCTATGGCCACAATATTCTAAGCCCTCCCTTCTCTGCAATCCCATGGGCCTTATCCATCATGGTCTTCTCCATCATCCAAGCCAGCGGTAACTGCTGAGGGCAAGCATGTGTTAGGCTACATACTAGTTCCAAACTAGTATGTACCTCTATTCTACCTCTATTCTGCCGCATCTCTTACAGGTTGAAAGGCCAAGCCACAAACACAGCTGGATGGCTCTCATGGTGGATTTTGGCTTATCTAGGCTCCTTTTCCATGTTACAGAAAGCTTGTCACATCTCTCACACATTGTCAGTGAAGCCTCATTACTCTGAAATGTCACTTCACTTAGGAACATCATTATGCACGAACATATGCTCTAAATGACAGGAATTGCACAAAATTTGAAAAGATGTGATTTTTTTCTGGAGCTACATTTTAGCAGGGACGAAGTCAACATTTTGACATCCGGGAGAGACTTGGAAGTAGACAGGAGTATTTGGTGATCTTGTCACAGGTTTCAGGTAAGGATTTGGGGCTTAGCAAGTCATTTGTCTCCTGAAAGATGGGTGACAGATCCATGTGATAGAAAAGGACACAACCCAGGGGAAGGGCTGAGACCCTCCAGGACTCAGGATCATGTCCAGCTGAGCTGAGAGGTTCTGCAAGCACCAGCAACATGTGGCTTGTCCAGTGAGCTACCCCCACCCAAATAGAGCCCAGACCAGATTCTTCTACTTCATGAGGTACAGCTTTGAAACAATCGTGCGTTTGTTTGCGTTTTAATTTCAAAGCCACTATTAAAAACACAGCTAAATTATGAAGTTGCGCTCATTAAAAAAAAAGTGCTTCTTTTCATATGTAAAATTTATAGAGTCAATTAACAGTGATTTCATTTGTGATCTTAATCACCCAAACCAGCAAAGAAATGTAGGTCAGAGTCTGTGTATCTCCAGCTACTACAGACTGCAGCCCAAGCCTGCCAGAACCCAGCACCGCTCTGTGGAGAAAGGATAAATCAGGGTTCTCATTTGTATGTTTAATAGTTGCCATTAAGTACATTCTGGAAAGAGTTTGTGCGCTTGCAGTTTGGCTGTTTAACACTTTTTTTTTCTTGAATCACACATTTTTTGTTGAATGCACTGAATAAAAGAAATGTGCATTCTCTTTTCTTGGAGCCGACCTTGCTGAGCAGACAGTGACAGGACAACTTCATTCATTAATCAGGGATTCTGAACGCAGTTTTGTTTTGT
>NW_022196893.1:17999508-18007539 GCF_008632895.1 Mastomys coucha | reverse complement strand
CAGAGACTTGTGTATGTGAACACTTGGTACCCAGTTGGTGGCACTGTTCAGGAAAGTTATGGAATCTGTGGAGTGTCGATCCATGCTGAAAAAGGTACGTTAGCATGGGTGGGCTTCAAGAGTTTATAGTCTCCTTCCAATTCTGGTTTATTCTCTGTGTTTTCTGTGTGTGGTTGAGATGTGATCTCTCAGCCTCCTTCTCAAGTACAGGCTGCTGTGCCTCCTCCACCATTATAGACTCTCCAACCATCAGCCAGGAAGAATTCTTCCTTCTCTAAGTTGCCTTAGGGCATGACATTTGATCAGAGCAACAAAAAGTAGCTGGTATAGAAATTGGTATCAGAAGTGGGGTTCAGCTGTGAAGATCCTGACTAAGTTGAGTGTGGGAGGTATGTGGAAGCCTTTGAAACTCTAGACTATAATAAACATTGGATGCTATAATCAGAGTTTAGATGGCTAACCTATTAGGAGCCTGGAAGATAGTACTGCTGAAAGCAATGTAGATAGCAGAGTCCCAGCCCAAGAGTTTTCAGAGAACAAGGTCTCTATAGATGGCGTGGAGATCATGCATGCAATATTTCAGGAAAAAATCTGGCTCTTTTCTGTCTTTGCCCTGAGAATGTATGGGAGGCCAAATTTTAAAATAAAGAACTAGTTTGGTTGGTATAACATTGAGTCTGTGAGTACTAATTTGTAGGGCTTATATAGATTTATAGTGAAAATGAGTAAGCATGGAAACAAACTACAAGATGTACAGTTTAGAAAGAAAAAGAGCACCAGGAAACTTAATGTTACATTGAAGGTATGGTCTGAAAGAGAGGCTGTAATTGTTAAGAAGATTAGAAGAAGCTTGCTGCTCTGCACTGGAACAGAAGGAAGGTTGACCTTCAAGCAAGCCCTCCAACCAGCTAAGCTTCCAACCTGTGAAATCAAAAGGCCTAAGGACTTTTCTGCTCCTAGAAAACAACAGTAAACAATAGTTCCTACTACTAATGCCTTGCAAGGCAGCCAGTGTACAACAGAAGCTGGCAGCAGAACTTTGTCAGGGTTATCTGTGTGGTACTAGCTTTGAAGGCATAAACAAAACAGTGTGGGGTTGTAGATTCCTCCTCTGTAGTCTCAGAGAGCCACTGAAGCCAAGAAAAATGTAACAGTACTGGAGTCACTATGAGAGTCCCATTGAGTGTCACAGTGGAAGTGCGAATTACAGTGACATCTCCAAGATGTTGGAGGTGGCAGAGCTGTGAGAATATGCTCCAAGAGCTGCAGCCACCCCCAAGCACATTGTCCTGGGCCTCCAACTTACTAAAGGAAGATGTGGAAGTTTGTAGATTTTTAATGCCTGAGTTGCTTTCTGTTCCTTTGATAAACACCATGACCAGAAGCAATTTCCAAAAGAGAGTTTATTTAACTCACAGTTCCAGAGGGAGGGTCTATCATGGGAAGAGGAAGTATGCCAACAAGTAACCAGAGAAAGAAGCTGAGAGATGACATCCCAGACTATGAGCAGAAAGCAGAGAGAGTAAACTGAAAGTGGAGTGAGGATATCTACTCCAAGAGCCTGCCTCTGCTTAAGCAATTCCTCTCACAAGGCTCCACATTCCTTTCTCTACTCCATGAAGATTATGAAGTACTCATCTGTCCCTCTCCATCTGCTGCCAACCTTGATGCTCTGCTTTACCACAGCCCAGAAAGCAGGGGATCTAAAATACCCTGGTTAGTTATCTCTGAGCCATGAGCCAAACTGTATTCTGCTTCTCCTAAATTAGCCCTGGATATTTTGTCATAGTCTCAGACAGATGACCACAAGTGGGCCGGAAAGAATGGCTCATCCACGGTGTCTTATCAGTGGTTGCAGAGGACTCCAGCTGTCATATCTTGTCATACACAATGTCAAGGCCAAGCTGACAAGTAGAAAGACCATGGAGGATGACGGAGTAAAGCTTGGTGCTAGAGGTCAAGATCATAAGAGCTCTCACCAGGTCTCGAGGCAGCATCGTTGTAAATGCTCATCTGCACCTCAGTGGCAGGCAGAGCAGCCACCACACACACACACACACACACACACACACACACACACATACACACACTTGTAAAAATAAAACACTTTTCACCAGAATTTAGAACACCTCTTCATTTCTGACTCCCATGAGTCTTACTATGACTGCCTCAGCACTAGACAGAAGGGCATAGTCAAAGCCCAGCCCTGACATTAGCCCAGAGGCATTTGCCTGTTACTCCATCAGACTAGACACTTTGGGAAAATCACACTTGGCATGGAAAGGCATCGCAACTATAGAATCTATGGCACTACTTCCCGATCACAGGTCATTGGTAACTCTCAACTCCAGTGTTTAACTTGAGGGATTCCGAAAATACCCAAATTCCAACCAAGGCTACCGAAGTGGGTCTGCACTTAACATTGCTAGAGGAGACGCTGGTTCCCTGCAGTGTGTCTGTGGGGAGGGTGGTTACGGGAACAGATGTTTCTATGCCATCTGATGAGAGCTGCCAGAAGCTGCCTGGCATCGTCCCTCACCACAGAAGTATCACACTCACGAAGAAGCATGGGAAACAGCTGCCGACCTTCTTTGCCTTGTGAGTATTCCCTGATCAGGGGAAAGAAGTGCCTGAAAATTCTGTTATCCCATAGCTAAGTTCCAATTTTTGAAAGCAGTAGTGGCTCTGTGTCATGAAAAATGATGGTATTTGCCAGCCCTGGCAAAGGGCCATGCTTGATGCCAAAGACCTTGCTTCAGACAGCATGGGCATGTCCTTGGAAGACAGCTTATACTGAGGTGGCATGTGGCAGAATGGGCAGACTGTAGATTATAATCCCAGCTCTGCTATCATCTCAAACCAATGACTTAACTTCATTGAAGTCTAATTCCCTCACTGATGAAGTGACCAAAAGGCTTTTTGGAGAGTGTCATTTCCTTGTTGACAAGGACAGTAGCTTCAGGGAATTAATGTGATTCGTAGAATGTCATGTTTGTAAAAGTACTTCATATACTATAAACTACCATAAATTTTCAGACATCATCAAAGTGGCCCCTCACTCTGCAAGTTTGTACCAACCAAAAGAAAAAAAAAAAGAAAGAAAGAAAAAAAGAAAAAGAAATCAGTGCTATATGCTGAGCAATGGACCAAAGATAACAGTCGACAGTCTGCATGGTACATAAGAAGGCACTCACATTACTGGCTCATTACAGTGTAAAATTGTTCTACAAGACGTTTGCATCAGGCCATGAGAGGATTAAAGAATCTAGATGACCCTTTATATAATTTTACAAGCTGAAGTGGATTTTGATGTGAGAATCCGCTCTTCTAACTGGACAGAAAAACAGTCTCAGAGAAAAAGACGTGTCTATGAGACTTTTACAAATATAGGGGGAAGAAGAGGGAGGAGGTTCCTAGGGATGAGAACTCACAGGCAAGCAACCACTAGCCTCCCCCAACCCCAAATTCATTTTCTCCTCACTCAAAGGCTGGCAGTTCAGGGATGCTTCAGAGATCCTCAGCCACTCTAGGCTGGTATTAACTAATCTTGTCTTTCCTGAATATTGCATGCTTTACGTAACAGAAAGGGCCCAAGAAACTGAACAGAGCTTTGGGCCCTCTGTGTGGTCGGGAAACGTGAACGTTTCATTATCTCTCTGAAAGAAAGGTCCTAGAACATACTCCAAAACTTTTATTTGGAATGTCTGGGAGGCAATACAAGAGTTAGAGCAAGCCAAAATGAAACAAGGATTTGCAAACATTGAAGCCAAGCTTCAAATCAATGGATTCACAGTTTGGAAATAGCCCTGGCATGAGAGCCTGCCAGACAATGTGGCAAGCAGTCCTGGAAGTAAGATAGTGCCACCAAATTATCCACACAATTTCCATACACAACGTTTGACATTCAAGGAAAATCAATCGGGCCCACCTGATTCAAAGCCCACACTTATCAAAGCAAAGGAGCTAGGGCCAAGGGAACAAACCAACATTAGAAGCAGGCCCCACAAGATACCAAGACTGTGAGAGAGTGGAGTCACTTACAAGTACTGAATGTGTTTAGGAAAAAAGGCTAAATTTACAATGAAAATACGGCAGTAAGAACTCTATAGAAAGGACGTTGAAGAAAATGCAGCTTAAGATCAATCAGTGGAATAAAGTCAATAAAATCACATCCTCATCTTCCTAAAGTTCACCTATTCATAAAAAAATCAATGATGAAAACTAATAGACATCAATACATTGTTCAACTGTGACACTTAATTAAGGACTCAAAGGACCTTGAGGAATATCTGTTCCAGGAAAATAGATGAGCAAACATAAATAAGGCAACTCTTGTCTGTGGAGGAGCTTGCTTTGCTCTTCAGTTCTGAGTAGCCTGTAAAATGAATAGCATGCCCCACCCCCAGTATCAGAGTGAACAGCACAGAGTCAGAGCTTATTTGAAAACTTTCTCACAGATCCATCAGTGTTTGACATGTCGAATGGTTTCCTACAGGTCATCCTCTTACCAGGCTATCACGAAGCTCACTGCCCCCCCCCCAAGACCATCTGTTGAAAACAGTTACAGATAAATGCTTTAAGGTTTCAGCTGCCCACAGCATTGTTTGTTAGTTATAAAAAACACCAGGCCAATGTAGAGAGTTGAAAGGGAACCAGAAGAAGGAGATACCCATGGTGTCTCTGAGAAGCTTTGATATATTCTGACCTGGAGGATGTGAAAAAGCAGAGGTAGGGTAGGCAGGGCAGCTATTGGTTGTCATCTTGGTTGAGGACATGCCTTCCCAAATGCAGAACCTCTAAGACAGACCAGGAAATGTGCTGGTCTAGCTGCTGAAGAGTTCAACATTCAGTAGGGAATCATTGAGCTTTGAGAGAAGATGCAGCCAGGATATCACATGGTAAATGATACAGGCTTTACAAGATGAACCCAGAGAGGTCATTAAATATCCATGATAAAGGTAACAAGGACCCCAACAATCTTGAGGGCAGAGTGTCTTTTCATGTTGGGATTTTGTCTGCTTGGACCATACACAGGTCTTGGGCATCTTGTCACAATCACTTTGAGCTCAGATGTTGCTGATGAAGAGCAGTGTCCTTGTAGTTCTGCTCTTGTACACTTCCCCCCTCCTCAATGATATCTGGGATGAAATATAGAAGATGTACTATAGATGCCGTCAACTATATTAAATGGGGGCCTATTGCAATCAGCAAGTTGAAGAATGTAAAGTAAATAAAAACATGAATCAGGGAAACAGAATAGAATCTCAGACACCTGCAGAGCCGTGGAACTCATCAGCCTGAGTGCAATAGGCATTCCCAATGGCACAATGAGAGAACAAGGGGCAAAGAAATACTGCAGATATAACACCTGAAATTTTCCAACTGTCGTAAAACCAATGAATACACACATTGAAGAAGTTCAACTCAAATTCCAAGTGGGATACAATTAATCAGACTCATGCAAAGGTGCATTTAATCAAATGGTGGAAAACAACCCTGAGAGCAGCAGAACAAAGCAGTTCTCAGGCACAGGGGAAACCACTGTAACGTTAGCGGCTGATTTCTCATCTGAAGCAAAGTAACAAAGACAGTGGATGGCATAGTTTCAGCACTGAAAACCAGAAGTCCCATATCCACAGAGAAATCAAGCTGGAACTGGGCTGGCCTTCATAGTCCTGGAAGGGGCTGTGCAGGCTGTTGGTGGATTAAAAACATCAGTCGTCTTTCTTCAGCTGTAAACCCTACAAACTATGATGCCAACCTGCTAGGCCAGCAGTGGTCACTTGTGCAATAGTGGCATTAATGTTATAGGGGTAACCAATTGCTTTCCCATTGGCTCTAAGACCTAATCCATAGTAGGGAAGTCATGCCTGGTACCATAAACCTGGGGGAAAAACAAGCTTTGCTAGTGAAAGTCATAGGCCCCGGGGAGGATCTGGTCATATTGTTGTTTAGCTGAGTTGATATGGAATCAAAGAATCTTCAAATGTGTTTATGTTTACAATTATAGACCAATACTGCTCTCATCCTTAATCAGAGAAGCCTCTATTCCCAGTGAATGGCAACAAATGCAGAAACCTGTGGTTGCACAAGATGCTAAAAATAAGTGACAGATGAGTGCTCAGCCTTAGATAAGACATATATGACATCTTCTCTAAGTCTCGGGGAACACTGTACAAGAAGAGAAAATGTAAAATCTGGGAGAGAGAAGGGCTGTAGCATGTTAGAGTCATTCTCTTTAGCTGTGTGTCCACTAATCACCCTGACAGTCTTCTATAGATAAACAGTCCCAATCCAGTGGCCACACAGATGGTCCTATTTAAACTAAAAGGATCACGGAGACAAAGACAAAAGTTGTGAATCTGAAAAGAGAATGGTATATAGGATTAATGTGGACAAGGATGGGAAGGAGATAAAGAGAGAGAAATCAGAATACAATGTGTATATATACATAGAGAGATATGAACTGGTCAAATAACAAAATGGGGCAATGAATTCTAACTGTTGAGCACCCAAGAATACATGTAATAATGTAGACTATTAATTGTGTAGCAAAAGGATGCAGACACAGAAATTATGAAGTGGTTATAAATTATAAAAATTTTAGAATAGGTCTGGAGAAATGACTCAGCTGTTAATATCATTAGTTGCTCTTCCAGAGAACCCAGGTTTGAGTCCTAGCACCCACAGAGTGGGTCACAATTATCTGTAACTCCAGTTAGAGGGTATCTGATGCCTTCCTTCTTCTGGCCTCTGTGGGCGTCAGGCATGATACAACTATATCTGCAGGCAAAACACCCATACAGACAAAATAAGGGGGAAAATGGAATATATATATATATATATATATATATATATATATATATAAATAAGTTGAAAAAGAGGAAAATAGAATCACAGATCACTTCAAGCTAATATTTCTGTTATCAATGGGGAATTCAAATTTAAAAATAACAGTGTTCAGGGACTGATGAGTCAGCTCAATGTCAATGTCTCTCCTAGAGGAACTGGGTTTCATTCTATGTATCCACAATGAGTGGTTCACAATTGTCTGTTATTCCAGCTTCAAGTGATCCAACATCTTCTTCTGGCCTCTATGATCACTGCACTCCCATGCATGACTCTCCATCCCTCGACCCCCCTCCAACACACACAGAGATATTACATATACACATAAATAAAAATTAAAAAGTACTTTAAAACCATGTTTATATTCCATGGACACGTACTAAATACATTGATTAAAATTCAAAGATTTTTAGTAAAAGAAAATACAGATATCTACTGTTTCTAAGTGTGGTATCAGAGATACAGGAAGATCAATGCTAAAAGGTAGAAGATGAAAGTATATCAAACTACCAGTGAGAAAGAATATCCTGCTCATGATCACAGAGTGATGTGAACTCATCGAAGATGAGGCAAAATAGACTTTGAAGTGTCCAGGAGGGAATCTGAGGGCAACTCGTCTGGGAAATCAAAGAACTATCTCAAGAGAAACATCTGATAAATCTGAAAAATCCAGTGCTTCATTGCCATTAAAAACATTTATTGGGCTTGATGCAGAGCTCCCTGCTTCTGAGAGGGAGAGCTATGTCATGACCACAGTGAATGCTTCTGTTGGAGACAGAACAACACAGTATTCAATGCTGGAAGCCAGGCAAATCAACCACATTTCTACTTAGAGAGTTCTAAATAGTGCAATAAGGCATGAAAAAGAAATTGTGACCACAAGGCTGAGCAAGAACAATAAAAATGTTGTTTCTTGAAGTCATTACAGGCATTTAGAAAGTGCTGGGCTCTCTACAAATGAAATCAGGAAAGCTAGCTAACAAAGTCACTGGAGACACGGTCAAACACAAAGCTCAATGTTGGTTCTATATGCTACAAACAACTTTAAAATCATAAAAACGTAAAGGACACCATTAACAATTATTAAAAAGGCACCAGAATTCCTATGAACAGAAAAATATGGAAACGTTCTTCATAGAAAACTACAAAATACTGTTTGGAGACTTTGAACAAAAGACAAAA
>NW_022196893.1:17975744-17999498 GCF_008632895.1 Mastomys coucha | reverse complement strand
AAAATGGGTTAAAGGACCTAATAGTCAAACATCAGTTCTTTCCAACTATAGCCATAGAATTAATGCAATCACAAGAAAATACAAAATAGTTTTAAAACATAGAAACTGATTCTGAGATTCCTACAACTCTGCCAAGGGTGAATGTCAAATAAGAGTGTGGACTGGGAGATTGCATTGTCAGAAGTCAAGATTAACTGCAAAGGTACTGTGGTTAAGAGGATGTTTTGAAACAAGGACACACAAGGACACTGTGGGTGAAAGTAGAGAAGATTCAGACCGCAGGTAGATGACTGATGGCCATGGTGTCCTGGACATCAGGAAACAACGTCTTCTCGGTAAATGGCTGAGTCAATTGGAGTTGCTGATGGACAAAGATAAATCTTGTCATTTCCACATCACATGCCAAGTTTATTTCCAGAGACATAAATCTCAATATGAAAGAAAGACAACCGAGGAGAGTGCCTCACGGGCCTGTAGCTGCACTTACCACACAGAAGAACTCTGCATTGATATTTGCATTCAGACTTGAGCTCATCAAGACCCCAAGGACCTTCATGATGCATTGGCTGGGAGGACATATTTATCATACACAAATAACAAAGGCTTCCAAAGCAATGAGGACATAAAAATCCATGACAGGAAATCTGAATAGACAATTTCCCTTTAGATGTCCTAAACACCAAAATCTATACAAGAGTGTGTACCCCTACCGGTAACCAGTACATGTCTCCCAGAAGGATGAAGTTAAAGATTTGACAACACCAAGTGTTGGCAGGGATATGGAGTGATTGGAACACTCAAATTCTGCTGGCAGGGGAGTGAGATAGTTAGTGAGACAGCTAGTTTGGAAAACTGTTGGACAGCATTTAGGAAAGACATAGATACACAGAAAGCAACAACACAGCAAGTTCACTCTTAGATGTGAACTCAACAAAACAACATGCATGTCTGTGGAAGAATCACATGACCATATAGATGGCAGTCCCAAACTGGAGATAGCAGCTGTCACTAGCAAGATTGGAGCGCTTCAACTAACTGTGTTATAAGAGCACAGTGGAATATTCCATAATGATTTATAAAAAGATATATTATCAACATGCAGAACCACAGAAATGAATTCCCCCAACATCATGTCAAGCGCAGACAGAAAAATGTTACATACTATGTGAGCCAAAGTCTATCAAATTCAAAACAAGCAGCAGTGCAGTTAGTTAGAGATACCTTCACTTGCAGAGGATGGTGCCAAGGCTGAAGAGAATGCAGACAGAGGTCTTTCCTTCACTCCCTCCTCTACCTGGCCTGTGTTGTTGGCTCATCCATCCCCATAACATTTGTAGTCATGTGCCCTACAACAAGCTTCTTTTATGCTGCAGAGCCCAACAGGGTTAGCAATCCCTCCAGAGAACACTTCTTGCTCCTAGCTCTGGCCAGTAGAACTATATCAATGTCAACCCAGCAAGGGTACTGGGCAAGGTCCTTGCTATACTTAAAAGGAGACCAGTTTAAAGTCACCTAGGTATGTAATAGGCTCTCCATTATCTTCCCTGCATTTTGCAAAGTTGGCTCGTTGCATTCACACCATCCCTAGGTCCATGTTCACAGCCACCTGCTGGTCAAGATCCCAAAAGTAGCCACTGCCAGGTTCTCCCAACATGACAACAACCTTGGAAGAGAAAGCATTTACTATACTTGCTCAGTCGGTTGCTTCTGTTTTGAAGAATGAGCTGTGAATTAGTCTCTGCTCTGCTTCTCGCTCTCCATCAGTCATTTTCTGAGATGAAATTAGAGTAACAATGAGCGAGCTAGAAATGGATCACAACTGTCTGGCATCTGCCTACAACACAGCATCCAGAAGCCCCAGAGAACAGGCGCTCCCAGACATTCGCACCAGCCATCCACAGGGGCTGCCGCTTGTGCTGCTCTGTTAAAGGGGGTTGGTATTGACTCTGTACAGATAAGACTGAGGGCAGTTCCTGGGGTAGGGAGCATTCCATGGTTGGAGTCAGGAAACATATGGTGTGGATTCCCTGAGGGAAACAGCGAAGCCAGCTCCTCACCACCAAGAGGAGTGCCTCTACAGCATTGCTCATCACAGAACCAAAAAGATCACCCAGCAGCTTTCCACTCATGCCCCACCACACTCTACTTGCTCATCTACCCCAACAGTAAGCAGCTCAGAGCATACCCAGGTATGGCTGGGAAGTCTGAGTCCGAGGAAGACAGACCTGTCAAGGTGCTGCTCACATCCTGAGAGCTCCTCTCAGCCCAATTGAAGAGATGCTAAATGTAGTCAGGCCCACATCCAGGAGAGCATCCTTACTAATGCCCCAGGTGAATCCCTCTAGAAGCTGCTGTTGTCTTTCTTCATGGCACCTGCCCCATATGTGGAGGCATCAACACAAAGATGGGTGGCTGAAGGACCCCTTCATACATGTGGTTCTTAGATAAGATAGCAGAAAACCCATATGTTCAGACTTGTGGAGAGAGAGGGGTCCTGGAGAATCCCATGGGCCTAAGGAGACAATCTATGGAAGGAGGAACATTTGAGTTGTCAAAGGAAGTCAGCATGAGAATGGGTTGTGGAGTTGGGACAGATTGTATAAGACACTGTAGAACAAGGAGAGGCGAGAGCTGGTGCAAATTAAAACCTAGGTTCACCCATGCATGGGGCAGGGGTTGGAGATGAGGAGTAAGATTGAGATTGTGGGACAAGAGAAAGGGAGGGAAAAGACATTGAGGTAAAGGAACAAATCAACATGGGGGCTAGTATGAAGGATGGAGTTCCCTCATGTTTGTCAGCTGATACCTCACTGTCAAGGTGAAATAGTTTGAGGGTGGAGGGAACTGAGTCCCAAAGATGGAGTCTTCATGAGTGCAATTTATGCCCTGAAAAAGAAGGCCCAGGAATCTGTCTAACCCTTTCACAGTGCCAGAACACAGTGAGGAGGTGTCTTTGAAACAGGAAATAGCACTTACTTGACTCTAAGCCTGGCAGCAATTTGATTTTGTACCACTAGCCACTACCACTCAAAGAAATAATTTTGTGGCTCAGACGCTCCAGTTTATCACATTCTGCTGTGGCAACCAGAAGAGACTAATTTAGGAGAATGATTAAGGACAGGTGTGGTAGGACAAGTGGCACTCTGACATTGGTTAGTGCTGCAACTCTATGCATGCTTGAGTCATCTTTGGGGGCACTATCAGGGGCAGGTGGAAATATGTCGAGGTCTCTCAGTGTCTCTTCAGCATATCCTCTGTGCTATATGGGACTATAGGACTATGTCATAAGAGTCTAGTACATGCAGTTGGCCCCACTGCCTCTGGCCAGAGTATAAGAGTTTGTCTTGCTCAGACTGGGAGGGGGAGGGTGTTGGATAGACTAACAGAGTTTGGTAACTGACCTTGGGCAAGCAGAGGGATGGATCTAGATATACACAGTAAAGGTCTCTACAGAAAGACACGCACACACACACACACACACACAGGAAAGAGAGGGAGAGAAAGAGAGAGGGAGAATGAGAGAAAGGGAGGGGTGGGATAGGGAGAGGGGAAGGGACAAAGGGAGGGAAAGAGGGGAAGGGAGAAAAGGAGGGAAAGAGGGAGAGGGAGAAGACCTGAGGAGCTGCTCTGCTGCAGAATCAAAGCCAGAGCAGGGTTTCAGAAATCATGTGACAGAGGGAGGCAGCTCTGTCGCTGACTACAGTTGGTGAGCTCAGAAAACTGTTTAGCTCTCTCACTGGGCTCTAAGGAGGAAACTGTCCTGTTGTTCTCCCATCACAAATATGAAAGGGAGAGATTCTTGTCATTTTCTGTAGGTCCCAACCAGGGAAGCATATTCCTGAATGGGTATATTCCAAAGCCTATGTGGGTATATTCCAAAGCCATATATTCGATATGATTTGTGTAAATGCTATTGCTTGTGCTGGTCTGGGGGCCCAAAGAGAGTGTAGATAAAAGAAGACCCAAAGAGGTACAAAACTTTTATTAAGACACATGTTTGAGCCAGACAGAAGATGAAGGTCTGACCAAGAGCAAGTCAGGTGGTCGCTCTGAATAAAGGAAAGGGAACAGCTGTCTAGGAAGGCTTCCTGCCCAGAAGTCCCCATCCTGGGCACTTTGACACAATTGGTAAAGAGTATTGAGCCAACTATGCTACCAAGGGAAGGCAGGTTTCAGGGAGTTTGAACTGACTGTTGCATGTATGTGTGTTTCTGTTTTTAATTTCAGAACAGTTTAATGACTCTGGGTCACTACTTCTTTGTCCTTGCTTGGTTTTTCAATGAAAGCATAAAGCCACCTATGCTCTTTGTAGGCTCTTTTGCTGTGTCACATGATGATCCTAGACTCCATGTTGGGTCTTCTTCATCTATCTCACTGAGATCATGGTAAAGATCAAACTGCCCCCTCTCTTGTGTTCTGTAAATCAGCTCATTGCCAAGAAGCCCTTTTTCATCAGACCTAGATGAGAATTATGGTTGATCCTCATTTCTCCAGGACAAGGCCATATTCTTTCCAGAGACCCTCTGCTTGCCTCTTGGGGAATGGTCTCCCTTGTTCAAATAAGACAACAAGCCACTAGCCACCAGTACTGGACATTCCCCTCCTCCAGAAGCTGGAAACTTGGCCACTGTCAGCTAGCCCAACACAGACCCCTCCTCGGAAACAGGTCCTCTTGGTGAAGCATCTTGACCAATGATGCGCTATCATGTCCCTTTATCCCACCTTCCCACACCCCAGCCTTTCTGACTGTGCTTCTGTGTATACAATATAGCAAGAGCCCTTTGGCCAGGTCTTGAAGCATTCAAGCACTATGGTCAGAACATTCTCTCCCAGGCTATAGCCCCTACTTCAATTACCCAATTACAGCATCCCTGGCCTTCTCTACAGCTCTGAGCCTGGACCTTTTCCATAAGGTATCTCCATATTCATGTGGTGTAGAACACAATAAATCCCTCTGTGATTGGCAACTTCCTGTTGGGATGAATTCCTTAAATATAGGCAGATTAATCAATGAAGAACGAACTGTTTTATTAACATGTGTACCTTAAAGACAGGTGTGCATCTATAAAGTGGCTGGGGGCTCAGGCTGTGTGTAGTACCCCCTCCTGCTGAAATAGAGAGAGGAACAGAGGCAGGAAAGGGATGGGGGTGGAACCAGTAGGCAGACAAGGTGAGGCTTGCTCTGTGCTTGATGTGGTTGCCTTCCCACAGATGAATAAATCAGCCTTGCCTCCTGGGGCAGAGAGGGGGCCACCCTATGGATACAGAGTACCTTTGTAGGCAGGAATTCCACTTACAGAAAGCTAACTTTGCTACCAGAGACTCCACCTGGTCAGAAGTGCCTCAAGTTGATTGTTCAGTTTTAGACAGGGGCAGGCAGATTCAAGAGGACACTCAGACTGATTACTGGGAGTAAGGAGTTTATTAGAAGGGTTATTAACACCCTGGATGGACAAGGAGAGGAGCAATGGAGTGGCAGGGTCTATGAGGAAAGTTTGGGTGCTAACACCAGAGACAGCACACTGAGGTCCCTGAAGAGATCAGAGTCTCCATGGAGGAAAAGAGAGCCTCTTCTACTTTTGAGGTTGCGGGAAGTTCACAGCAGGAGCCTTCAGGCAGGCTCTCTGACTCCCAGGCTAGAGGCAGGGAAAGGGGTATTGAGCAGGGGTTGTGTGTTGCCAGTAGCCAATACCCACTTCAGTGTTAATTCAGTTCTTGGGTGTGAAATCCTGACCCTGGGATGTCTGTTGGATTAAAAACCCACAGACATTGTTTCAGTAGGGTGTCTGTCAGAGGGGGAAGGCTGCTGCCACTATTGTGTGCCTTGTAAAGACTGGATTCTACCTTCTTACACTGATCTGCTCAAAATAGTCCTCATACCCTCAAAGGACCGAGTTTCAGGTTTCATCTCAGCCTGGAATTTCCATTAGACCTTAGTGGCTACTGAATACTTCAAATAGCTGGCGAGACTGGGGGAATCTCTCTCCCTCCTTCTCTCTTTCTCTCTCTCTCTCTCTCTCTCTCTCTCTCTCTCTCTCTCTCTCTCTCTCTCTCTCTCTCTCTCTCTCTCTCTCTCTCTCCTAGTTTTTTCTTTGAGATAGGCTCACAGGGAACTCATGCTGACATTGAATTCCTCATGTAGTCAAAGATGATCTAAAGCCCTATTAATGCCTCCCGATGTCTTGCAGTACAGGTGTACATATACCACCATAACTAGTTTATGTGTTACTGAGAATTTAACCCAGCATGTCATGTGTGCCTAGGCAAGTGCTCTACCAATTAAGCTACAAGTTCAGCTCTCTATCTCATTTCAATTACAGTGAATTTCCATTTAAATGGCCACAGATGGCTCAATGCTCTTTTGCGAGAAAGCACTCATTTAGGGGAGAAAAAAAATGAAGTGCAGAGAGCTGAAGTTCTCTGACCCAGGCTCACCACATGGGGCAGTAATTGGGTGGAATCCTCCCCAGGACTGACCTAGCCACCCCATGATGTTTCTTTTAGCTAGACTAAGTTATCTAGCACCATGAATTCACAGGCCCAGAGGGTAGCAGGAGCTGGTGGTCCAAAGCCCCTTTTTTTCACATCCCCCCTCCATAGAGGTGGACAGCATGGTGATGGACAGGGATGAGCAATGGACTCTGGTCTGGATTTCTTTGTTGTCTCTGTTCCCCATTGTGTCAAAACCCAACCTCTGACCTCTTATTCTTCATCCCTCAAAGAAATGCAGATTTCCTTTTTAATCTCCTGGAGAATGGCTGGAGATAAGGACAATTTATGTCTCCAATACATTAGGAGAATAAAGCCCTGTAATTCAATGAGTCCTTTCACCAAGAGCTCCAAATGCACTGTCCATTGTCCAGTCTGTAGCCACCTGGGGCTGGGTGACGGGTGGGAAGCCATTCTCTGTAGCAGACGTTGGCTGCACATTAAATGGGATTTGTGCATTAAGCTCGGGGTCACCGTGGAGGATACGGGGAGTATACTCAGCTGTCACACGGGCCACAGCTTAGTCTTTGCCTAAGAGGGAGAGAAACTTTATTCCGTGACCAGGGATCATATTCACGTCTTAGTCGGGCTGACCTGCAAGCTGGCCCTTGTGCAGATCCCTTACTTTCTCCAGCTCGGCTTTCTTATAGATTTACAACAAAATGCATCTCCTTTCTTAGTTTCTCAATTCGGTAGAAAGTGAAATGGGAAAGAAGCAGAAACTTTGAAAACCATAGCTAAAAAAGCTCATCTCGGGTTGGGAAGCAGAGTTGGGCATGCTTCCTTTCAGTTGCGCAACAAGGGATGCTCTTGAGATGACTGGAGGAAAGCAGGCTGGGACCAGCAAAGAGCCAAGAATGTAGGCCCACGTCCACATCTGAGAGTAATCTGCTCCGTAGGGTTCGTTTCTCCTAGAAGCTTGTGTTCTACCTGGTGCCAGCACCCTGTGCCCATTGTTCTCACAGCACTGCGTGCCTCATGTCCTCTCCAGTGTCACATATCCTGGTGCTCCAGGCTTGGCATACATCTACCCACTAGACACTTCTAATCTATTGAAGAGAAAGGGAACAGCAAAGAGCAGTTTGTCAAGCTATAAAGGCATCTAGCCAGGACTATTGTTTTTTAAAGATTTATTTATTTATTTATTTTTATGTGTATGAGTACACTGTAGCTGTATAGATGGCTGCTTGCTCCGGCCCAGCTCGCTCCGGCCCACTCGCTCTGGTGTAATACACTGTAGCTGTCTTCAGACACACCAGAAGAGGGCATCAGGTCTCATTACAGGTGGTTGTGAGCCACCATGTGGTTGCTGGGATCCGAACTCAGGACCTTTGGAAGAGCAGTCAGTGCTCTTACCCGCTGAGCCATCTCGCCAGCGCTAGCCAGGACTATTGTTACAGGTACAGATCTGAGCACTAGGGACAACCTCTGAAGTTTCTGAGTTCTCTCGTCCTAGCAACATGTGTTAAGGGAGTGAAAGCAGAGGTAGTTTATTAAAGAAAGAGAGTGCTCCTGAGAGGAGTGTGGGCTAGCACTGGGAAAAACATCTGCTCAGAAATGCTGGGCCAAGGGATACATAACTCTCTATAGGCACTTTTTCATAGCACCTGCCTCTACCACATTTCCATATTAAGGGCTTCTCCTGAGCATGTTCTGTTTGTAGGTGAGAATAGGCTTCTAGTCTTTTCTGCCAACTGGCTTCTCTCATATGTCAATCTTGATGTCTGTCTTCAATCTCGCCATGCCTGGACTTCACTTTCTGTCACCTTTCATCATCATTGTTGGTAAGGCTGTCACAAACCTTTAATGTGGCACAGAAGTAATCCCACAGGTGGACTGGATCATATTCAACATCTACAGGGGTGTCGGTCACTGAGGTCAGGCCTGTTATTGATGGATGGATAGATAATTAAAGGGAAAGAAGGTAAGCTAATGGATGGATACCTGAAAGCAGAACGTTGGAAAGATCTGTGAAATGTCCCCTCAACACTATCCTGGGTGGGCCAGAGAGACTCACATGTATAGAGTTGCTGCAGAGAGTTCCATCCAATCATTGAATGGGACTCAGAAACTGTGCATGTACTGTCGAGAGCCAGCAGCCAAGCTCTAACTGCTACAGTATCCTACTTCTTGGGGTAGGCAGGATTAAAGCCCAAATTGCAGAGTCCCCAGCATTCTGACCCTAAATATTTACTTATTGCATCTTCAAAATTAAAGTTTCATGAGTATCATGCATTTTATGTGACAGGCCCACATTATGGGACACATACACAGCACTCGACACGTCCCACGGGGCATTTTCCAACTTGACCTTAAAACATGAGGCTGGACTGGAAAGATAGGTTAGTGGTTCAGAGCACATGCTGCTCTTCCAGGATACCTGAGTTTGGCTCACAGCACCCTCACTGGGTGGCTCACAATCTCATGAAACTCCAGCTCCAGGGGATCCGATGCCTTCTTTTGGCCTCTGTACTCATTGCACATACAAACCTAACTACAATAGTACAAACAAGTACCTCATAAATGAATCTTACAAAACCAAGATTGAATGTGGTAATATGTTCAGGAAGTTGACACCCAGTTCACTTCCAGCAGTGCTGTCCCAGAAATTTGTGTGCAACAGGGGTTCGTGGTGTGTCAACACTTTCTCTTCCAAGTGGGAAGCAAACTAAGTAGAATCCAGGCCAGCATCTTGATTCCAATCCTACCCTGAACTCAGCGTTTGTGCTATAAGGCAGGTTGATGTCTACTTCTGAGAAACAATGATCTTCCAAGGAGAATGAAAAACCCAGTGTGATCTCACAAGCAAGCCAAATTCCTCCATAAGTACTGTGCGAGGGCAGCTGCATCCCAGCTTCCTTCGTTTGCTACCAAGCAAGCTCCTTCCCAAAGGACAGAGCTAATGGGAGCTTCTGCACCGCACGTCTTTCAGGAGATTCCCATCCCAATGTGCCTTTGTTCCTTAGCGAACTGTCTGTCTTTGGCCACAAATGCTGAGTGATGGGATGCTGGATTATCTATTGCTCATGGTCAAGACATATTGGATATTTGATGGAGGAAATGTTCAGCTTTTAGGAAATTCAATTCCATTAAATGCAGCAAATATCCATAGAGCGCCTATAACTGCCCATCACACTGATGTGCAGCTCTTTCTCAGGGATATTTTTCAGACCAGAAGCTTCATTAGTCAAGAAACAAGATTTCCAGGGGAAATTCTGGTCAAGCCAGTGGACATTAGCTGAACCCGTCTCTATATCTCCCTCCATCAGGGAGGGTGGAGCTGGGAGATCAACATGACACAGGGCTGCTGTACTACGAGTGATGGTCTCCTGAGAGAGACCTGAGAGATGACCATGAAACAGGACTCAAGGAGAACCCTAGTGAGGACTTCTATAGGCGATCCCCAGACAAAATTAGGGAACACAAGTAAGATCTGCTCAGCAGGCACAGGGATGGTATCTCAGATTTGACTCAGTAGCACTTGGTCCTGGCTGAGCACATGATGAACAGAATGAATATACCCTGGTTGGATGTGATAAGAGAAGGAAATGCAGACCTCAACAGGTGAAAGGGCAGAGGGGGTTGTACCTTTGTGAAGAGCAATGTAGCTGCCAGTGTTTAGGAGAAAAGCAGATTTGAGGACCAAAGATTCTGTGCTAGATTGAATGAGCTGTCCCCGTAGGTCTCAAGCATGTGAGCACTTAGTCCTGAGTTAGTCGCTATTGGGGAGGATTAGAAAGTGTGAGATCCAGGGGTGGCACACGTCTTTAATCCCCACACTTGGGAGGCAGAGGCAGGTAGATTTCTGAGTTCAAGACCAACCTGGTCTACAGAGTGAGTTCCAGGACAGCCAGGGCTGCACAGAGAAACCTGGTCTCGAAAAACCAAAAGAAAAAAAAAAAAAAGAAAGAAAGTGTGAGCTTGCCAGTTGAAGTGTCTTACTAGGGGATGGCTTTAGGGTTTCAGAAATTGTATGCCATTCCCAATATGCATGTTCTATCTCCTGATGATGGACCAGGTTATGAACTCG
The DNA here is from genome assembly GCF_008632895.1 of Mastomys coucha. Classification (NCBI taxonomy): domain Eukaryota; kingdom Metazoa; phylum Chordata; class Mammalia; order Rodentia; family Muridae; genus Mastomys; species Mastomys coucha. Next base: position 17,988,979 of record NW_022196893.1, on the reverse strand, counting down.
CAGCTGCTGTTCCAGCAGCCTGTCACCAGGCTTGTTCTGTCACCATAGAATCTAAACCCTCTGGAATCCTAAGCTCAATTAAACTCTTTCATTTTTTAAGTTTCCCTGGTCATACTGCTCCTCGTGCACTGACTCCACAATGTTCCTTCCAAGACCGAGTCTCCAAGGTTCTACACAGTTTGGCCGAGGATGGGGACCAGGAATGGGCAGAATCACAGTTAAGCTAGTCAGAATCCCCGTGACTCCAAAATATGGATGACAAATACTGAGGTCTGCTCTGCATAAACAAGTTAAGAGTCCCAACCCAAGCCGGTGTTGGGCCAGGAGGATGTCCTTAGTCCAAGAGGAGGCGACATCCAGCATCCTATCCTTTTTCAGGGAAGGCACAGAAAGTAGCAGGAGTCAAGGAAACCTCCCGTGTGATAGGTGACCTTTAAACTCTCTATTGACTATATTAGAGCCAAGTTTACCCAAGAACAAGCAAGACATGCAAGGCTCTCTTCAGCTGAAGTTCTCCCATCCCTGCACTCAGCTTTCTCTCTTCACTGCAAAGGGGGCAAAGACACGCTCCAAGTATCCAGAAGAACGGACCGTGGGAGTCTGTCTGGCCCTTTGAGCGCCAGGCTGCACACTTTTACCCCACTACCCCCGGCTGGCGGGTCTGCATACTTGGAGGCCCCAGCTGGATTAGGAAAGAGCAAATGCGTATCTGGAAGACTGGCAGGCAGGAAGCACCCACGTCAGATGGAGAGAGCTGTCTCTCAGGAACTCAAGTCAAGAAGCACAGGCTGGCACCACACACCCAGGTTTAAGCTTACAGGAGAATCATAAACTGCCTCGGCACACCTCTGGGTTGACAGCTGAGGCTGAAACTGCCGTGGCATGACATGGCTGGCATGCACCCATCACTACACCGTTTTCAGGGAGCAGGGCTTGGACTGAAGTCTACTATGTTGAAAAAGGAAAAACATTTCCAAGGTGGAAGACAAGTAGGTGGGTGACACACCAGAAATAAGACACAAAGGGTCACTGAGAATGAGGTTTTCATGATGGGAAACATTTTATCACCCGTTAAGTAGGCTTGTGGTTATATGTGTGAGATACTGAGGTAAGGATTCACCAGGACTCAACATCTCCAGATTAGAGCATGCCTGTGAGAGAGGAGAAGATGCTGGCTGGCTGGGCTTCTTGCATAGTATCTTATGATACACAGACATCTCTATAGCTCAGTGGAATTCTCCATTACTGCCAACACCTCAGACAGAGAAGCGGCTCAGATGACCTCAGCGCGCTGCCTTTCGCCGCAGAAAATACATTTTTGATGTGCAGTGGCAGTTAAAATAAGTGAGATCCCAGGCGGAGAAGGCAGCCGATTGCTTTTGTCTTCGGGAATGGTCCAGTGAGTAATTTCCTGTGGGTCACGTTAGGTGCTTCTATACTATCCATTAAGGAGGACGTGACTGTCTCTTCTGTCCATTAATCCAGAACTCCCGAACCTGAGTCATCACTCAGACCCTGGGGTCAGAGTTGACATCATTGATCCAACTGTCTGGAAAATCGCATGATGACAGAGATCTCTCTAATGATCCAGCAGGAAGAAAATCATTCAGTCCACCTTACAGTTCTCACTCCCTCAAGTTTCGACATACCCCCTTAACCCCAGTGTTGATCAATATTAAGCTAGGTTCATAAGTGCATGCTTAATGACTTCTGGCCGCTGTGGAGAAAAACTGGACTCTGTGCATGCAGGCTCCTGTTCTGGACACTGCATACAGGCTCCTGTTCTGGACACAGTGCATGCAGGCTCCTGTTCTGGACACAGTGCATGCAGGTTGCTGTTCTGGACACAGTGTGCATGCAGGCTGCTGTCCTGGACACAGTGTGCATGCAGGCTCCTGTTCTGGACACAGTGCATGCAGGCTCCTGTTCTGGACACAGTGCATGCAGGTTGCTGTTCTGGACACAGTGCATGCAGGCTGCTGTCCTGGACACAGTGTGCATGCAGGCTCCTGTTCTGGACACAGTGTGCATGCAGGCTGTGCTGCATGCACTTGTCTACCCCAGTAGGTCTACAGTATCAGGTTTAAAACCTGATCATGGACAAGAGGCATTATGACTCCAAAGGGAGTTTATCTCCTGGGGATTTCAGTCAGTTGTGGGCATCTCCTAACTCAAATGTGTTCCAGATTGATCTCTGCTAAGTCTGTGGAGAGATCTGTGTACTTTTTTTATTCAGGCATAAAGGTGCCCTAAGAAATATTTCATTATAGCTAACACTGAGATTGAATATTATTTCCTGGCCTTCACAGTGTTTCAATAATTCTATAGATTTCTTAGCTGGAATTAGCTGGGAATGTTTACTAAGAAGCTGTCTTACCAGACAGGGTGTCTCAAGAGTTAGAGACAGCAGTTAGGCACTTATTATCAGAGCAGTCTCACACAAAAAGAAAAACTATTTTACTGCCAGTGAGAAACTAGAAGTTGTAGGGCTCCTACACTAATTATTTATGTTACAGCCAAGGAATGGGTACACGTTCTCCCGAAATTTGAGTGGAGATCTTTCATGTAGGGGCCCGTCCGAGATTTACATGACAACCAAGAACCCTGAAGACCCCTTAGAGATATGTTTATATGAGTGTGGTGTGTGTCTGAGGTGTGCGGCGCCGCTGTGCTGTGTTTGTGGTTTTGTAGTTTTTCAGAACAAAAGAGACAGAATTCTCCTTTTGCCAAAGAGAGAGTAGAAGTGAAACCCCACCCCTTCTGAGGTCACATGTGGCTGGTTATTCAAGACCAGACTTAGGCGAGTGTGTGTAGACATGTTGGTGTCTCTTGTCTTTATGGTGTTCTTACTTTTTTTTTTTTTTTTTGATACTTGTGTCTACTCCTTTATCTCTGGCTGTAGACCATTAGACAGACATTAGGGCGAGAAGACAAAAATTATCAGTAAGATTTAACACGATCCCCTCCCCAATAGATTCGTCCTTTCCTCCCACCCCGCCGCCCTGGTTCCAGAATTCTGACTGTTCAAGAAAGAGAAACCAAAGCCACAACCTGTGCTTTAAAGCCCACGACAAGAACCTCGGCTCCACTAGCGTGGGCTCCCCAGGGGCCACAGTCAGGTGCGGGCCAGAGAGTGGGGCCCAACAGCTGAAACACAAAATAGGTGGACAGAGACTCCTGAAAAACCAAGTAGGTTTTTACAAAATAAATTAATTGTTAACTCAGGGTCAGAGTCATGTTAAGAGACAACCCGTGACATGAGCCAACCCAAGAAAACAAGTCTTCATGATATTTTATATAATTCTTGCCATATAATCTAGTGATGCCAATGGTGAGCCCTAGATCAGAAATAAGATTTAAAATAATGTCTTTTTGATGATATATTAAAAGTTACACTATAATACATTCATATGTAAAATTTGACAATTGCCAACTAAACCTTGTAACAAAACTATAATGGTTTTGATATTAATTTTTTTTAAAAAAATAAAATGTTTAAAACTGAATTTTGTTTGTCAAAGATATGGTTACTACAAGTTGCTGAGAGATTTAGTACAAGTCATTGAGAGACAGAGAAACAGAAAAAGAAAAAAGAGACAGAAAGAACAAGAGGCTGTTTTACACGTACCGTTACTGAGCCAGTGAGAGATAAGAATCAAAAAGTACTGGCCACTATAGTTTGAGAGCCTAGAGAGCTTCGAGAGTCTAGAGAAAAACAGAGAAAACAGACAGTGACAACAAAAATAGATAAGCCACATCCACCACAGACTACAAGAGAGCCTCTAGTGCTACTACTGTTCAACCAGAACTGTTTAGACAGAAAAAAACTAAAGCCCATTTACAGAGAGTGTAGAAAGATACAGACATTTCTCGTGATAGAGAACAACTAAAAACAAAAATTTCAGACATTAACAAAAGTCATTTAGATACTTAGAACATTGATGAATTGGCCAGTAAATTAATAAAAATTAAGTACATTAAATTCCTTAGATTGGGTTCAATATGTAATATTACTTGCTATTATTATTGACACTCTTATAATAGTGATTATTGTACTTTCATTTCTTTTTAGAGTTCTCCTGAGATCTCTAGCCACGATTAAGAGAGACCTTCTAGAACTTCGTTTAAAAAATAATTATAAAGAGAGAGATGCTACACACAATTGTCTACCCCAATAGGTCTACAGTATCAGGTTTAAAACCTGATCATAGATAAGAGACATTATGACTCCAAAGAGAGTTTGTCTCCTAGAGATTTCAGTCAGTTGTAGACATCTCCTAACTCAAATGTGTTCCAGATTGATCTCTACTAAGTCTGTAGAGAGATCTGTGTCCTTTCTTTATTCAGACATAAAGGTGCCCTAAGAAATATTTCGTTATAGCTAACACTGAGATTAAATATTATTTCCTGGCCTTCACAGTGTTTCAATAATTCTATAGATTTCCTAGCTAGAATTAGCTGAAAATTTTTACTAAGAAGCTGTCTTACCAGACAGGGTGTCTCAAGAGTTAGAGACAACAGTTAGACACATTATCAGAACAGTCTCACACAAAAAGAAAAACTATTTTACTGCCAGTAAAAAACTAGAAGTTGTAGGGCTACCATCACTAATTATTTATGTTACAGCCAAAGAATGCTAGAATATGACCTTCAGCTACTTGCCTCAGACAGACCCTGAGAGTTTATCTTGGGGCTGCCAAGACAACCTAACCCAAGAAGAAAGACACCACTACTCCTCTGCCTTACACCTAACTGATTGTACTGACCTTGACGTAGCCATCTCCTGCCTGTGTGACTTCTGTAGTTTACCCTGTTTTCTGTATACTATATAAGCCTGATTTCTATTTTAGACAAATTACATTCAGTTTCAACACTCCCTTGTATCTGTTTCTGTTTGTCATTTCTTCGCCAACACCTTGTTTTCCTGACTAAGACCCTGTTCCCCACATGAGTTGAGAGAGGCCTAGACTGGCCGGCTCATGACAAGGCTGCTGTTCTGGACACAGTGTGCATTCAGGCTGCTGTTCTGGACACACTGCATGCAGGCTGCTGTTCTGGACACAGTGCATGCAGGCTGCTGGATGGTGTGCATGCAGGCTGTTTCTGCAGGCATTTGCTGTCGTTTCCAGCTCTGTCTCCTGGACCTCTCTTCTCATTGCTTTGTGTCTTGAAATTGGTAGGATTTACGGGAAGGAATTCAAATTGAGGTGTTGGCGAATCAAAAGTTTAAAGCTCAAATCAATGAAGTCTCAAACTTAATTGCCTCTCGGTTATCTAACACTTCCTCTTCTTCATAGGGCTACAAGGAGATCGCTCGACAAGTCCCAGCCCACTGTGCAGACGAGTGACGGCAGAGATAGAGTACAGGAAATAAGGGCAGGGGCCAGGCTGCCGAGGGCCTCATTCAGAGAATGCAGTGGTGAGTAGACGGACAGAACACAGGTGGGTCATGCAGACATACGGATGAGGATTTGCCCTTTCAAATTCTTCCTACTAGGCCTAGTGGTCTCTGCTTAGCTTTGGATTGGCTTTGGTTATTCCATACACAGCAGAGCTTTATCAATTACTATTCTCCTTGTTCAAACAAAATACCCAACAAAAGCAACTTAACGACCTGCGATCGTGGATCTGTACTCCATGGCCCAGCCCACAGCTTTGCCTGTCTTCTGGGAGGCCTGCCCACACCCTGAACAACCAGACAGAAGCCTAGCATAACTGGTCTCTGAGAGACTCCATTCAGCAGCTGACCGAAACAGAGGAAGAGACTCACAGCCTAACATTGGGCAGAACTCAGGAACTCTTATAGAAGACTTGGGGGAAGGATTGAGGACTCTGAAGGGGTAAGGAACACCACAGGAAGACCAACAGAGTCAATGAGCCCCCTTTGAGGGCTCACAAAGACTGAGCTGTAAAGCAAACATCACACAGGGCGGAGGCCCCTGGCACATATGAAACAGATGTACGTTTTGGTATTCATGTTGGTCCCGCAACAACTAGAGAGGAGGCTATCACTGAAGCTGTAGTCCGTCGGTGCAATCCATTCCCCTAACTGGGCTTCATTGTCTTACCTCAGTGGGCAAGGATGTGCCTCAGACTTGATATGAGGGGGACACCCAGGGGGAACCACCACCCTCTCAGAGGAGAAGGGGAGGGGCAGTCATTGGGTGAGGGGGGGACCTGGAGGGAGTCAATGATCGGCATGTTAAATAAACAAGCAAGCAAACAAATAAATAAATAAATAAAACAAAAGCAGCTTAGGGAACAGTGAGTATTTTGGTTTAGAGATTCACAGCTTGAAATTCATCATGGCAAATATGTCTTGGTGTCTGGAGCAAGAGTCAGCCGGATACATGGCATCCCCAATCAGGAAGCAGAGAGAAATGAATGTTGGTGTTCGACTGTCTTTTTTTCTTTTTTCTCTTCTTTTCCTTTCTTTTCTTTCCTTTCCTTTCCTTTCTTTCTGTCTTTCTTTTTTTGTTTGTTTTGTTTTGTTTAGTCTGGGACTCTCGTTCATGGAATGATATCACCTACATCCAACACGGTTATTCCCATGTGAGTTAATCTTGATAACCCCTCACAAACATACACAGAGATTTGCCTCCAGAATACATCTCATCAGGATCACAGTCACGAGTAATGATCACGTGTTCACTGCATTGATACTGAAAGGGAGTATGGAGCTTCTTCAGTATTAGGGGCACTCTAAAACAGGCACCAGTGGTGGTCTTCTTGAGACCTTGTGAAGGAGGAGGGATCTCTGAGGGGAATGCCGGTGGTGAATGTTTCTGAGACCTTGTGGAGGGGAAGGGGGAATTATTCTTGCTAATGTTGTACTATGAGAAGTTCTGTTTCCTTGGGCAGGGCAGCCGGCCAACTTGGGGTCAGGATTCCTGGGTCAACAGGCATTCCCTATGTATCCCAGGATGGTTCTGAACTCTTGACCCTCCTGCTGGGATTACAGGTGTACACCCCCTTGCCTGGCTCATGTGGGTCAAAGCCTCCATGCATATTAAACAGGCAGTTCGCTGAGTGGGGTGCATCCTCAGTCCTCCCTCTCATAACTTGATTGGCCTGTCACTGTACATGTTAGACAAACAGCCCAACTGTCCTGATCCTACAGTGACACAAAGATCTAGTGACGATGTTCTTACCGTTGACCCTGGAATTCTATTTCTTTGACAGTTTTTAAATTCTTTCTCATTTTTTATCTTAAATGTGTGAGTATTTATGTGTGTTTGTGTGTGTGTGAAAGAGAAAGACACACACACCCACACACAGAGGAAGAGGGGGGGAATGAGAATATATGCCATAGTATGTATGCATGTATGTGAATGTCTGAAAACTATCTCAGATCTCAGTCCCCTCTTTCTACTTTGTTTAAGACAGGGTCTCTGGTCTAGGCCAGGTGGCCATGAGTTTCCAGAAATTCTCTTACATTTGCTTCCCATCTTGCTGTAGGAATGAGATTACAGATATACGCTACCACGCCTACCACACACATCCAACTTTATGTGTATCACGGAGATCCAAACTGTACTTCTCATGCTTGCATGGCAACTGCTTTCCCAGCTAAGCATCTCCCAAGGCCCCAGCACTGAATGACAGCAACAACCAAGAGCTTGATTGGAGACATCGAACTGCCCTTCTTGATTCAGCCATCCTCATGAGCATCATCTACACGGATGTAACTCTGTTGGGGTTGATCGGGTGCACCCCACTCAATGCCCCATCTGTCAGCATTCACATTGCTTCCAAATGCCTTTCCTCCATCCCTGCCCCAGCAGACACAATCCACTGCACACCCACACCTTTCCAGCAGGGCTTTTCAGGAATATTCATAGGAGGAGCCAAAGCCACACAGAGCTGCCATCCTGTCCTGCACCATTATAAAAGATGGCATCTTTGCTCCCCGAGGACTTCACACACGGTTGACTTGGGGACCTTTCTCCCCTCAGCAAGGTAGGCTCCTTGCTGAGGAAACAGCACGTCTGTTTCCTTCAAGGGTTGTTTTCCTCAGTCTGCCTTGTTACATTTTACATTAAAAACAAGTTAGATAATAACACTCGGAAACAAAAGAGAGGTGATCTCTGCTTATGTTAGTTTGTGATTTTTTGGTTGTGGTTGTCATTGTGCCTGAGTGTGGCCTAGTGGAAGATGCAGAGAGTGACTGCGTCTGACAGGTTTTCATCAAGGTACAAATCTTGTTCCTATCTTAGTGGGACGTGAAGGCAGAGAGGAAATCTGAGGAGCAGAAAGACAGTTTGGAATAAAAAGACCATTATTTCCACCACCCCCAGCCCATCACTCACTTAAATATTTCTAAAGCATTTTTTTTCTGTCGTGTATCTGAGGCTGGCCTCAAATTTTATGTAACAAAGAGTGACCTTAAACTCCTGATCATCCTGCCCCCACCTCCTTAGCACTGGGATTATAGATATGCACCACCATGCCCAGTTTAGGCAGTGTTGGGGATCAAATTCATCTCGCAAGCACAGCAAGCACCTCACCAACTGAGCTAGCCCTGCTTTTTTGGTCTTGTTGGTCTTGGCTCCAGATTTTCAGAAATGGCAAAGATGTGCTGGATATCACGAATTAAACGAGAATTTCTCGGGTAAGTGTGTGAGTTGGTAGCTGCGTTTAGAATTTCATTACCCAAAATGAACTTTCTGAGTTTACGACTGTCTCCACATGCCATGAGTATCTTTGGGTGGTAATACCCAATTTTTATCCACATAAAAGTCCTACCATATAGAAAAAGAGACATTTTTTAAAACTAAACATGATATGTCTAGAAATAAGGACAGATGTGATACCCATGGGCTTATGGTACCCATGCCCTTTTTTGCCTATGGCCTTGTGGCACACAATGCCGTGTGATGGAAGACCATGGTCTTGTGATGATCGTGGCTGTGTGATCTTCATGACCTTGGGACGTGTAGAGCCCCATGATGCCCAGAACCATGTGACATCCAAGCTCTCAGACAACAGCTCAAGCCTAGAGACAACAGTTCAACATTGTCCAGCCCCTCTTCCCCCTGATTCCAGCCGCTGCAGTGACCATAACCGTGACTCCAGGCACTGTGATAGTCCTCATTCAGTCTTCCCTCTGTTTTACTCCAGTGTATCCTGGGATGGTTCTCTTTAGCCCTTCCTAGCTTCTTAGCTTCTGAGTATCCCTCTGCAGCCTACTGTTTAGCATGGTCTACTCTTCCTGAGTTGTATTCTACTGTAAAGATCTACTATGGTTTCTTTATATCCCATGACTTGATGAACCAGTGATCCATCAGCTGTGCGGGGCTGTTGTGAAGAGGGATGCTACAAATCTCTCGTACATGACTCAAGAGCACATCGACACACACTCCTGTTGAATGTTTTCCCAGGAATGTAATTACTGGACACCCAGGGAGATCTGTATTGGGAAAGTTAATTAAATGCCTAAAGGATTTCATTTGGATACCATGTCCTCTCCCCAAGTGAGTTTCACACCCTACTACCAACCAGCACTCCGGTAAATCTTTGCTTCTCTTTCAGCCACTACAGCAAGACCAGAGACTTTCATACCATTGATAGTATTGGCTATTTTTACTACTCCCCAAAAGTAGCATTCAAAGATAATCACAGTGGAGCAAGGCCCTGCCAATCCCATCTACTCAGATGACTGAAGCAGAGTTCCTGCCTGGGACACCACACAAATTCAAGGTGAGCCTGGGCAACTTGGTGCAATTTTATTTCAAAATTTAAACAAACAAAAAAAAATAGAAAGAGGCTGGGAATCTTTGATTGAAGATTGCTTGCTTCACATGAATTAGACCCTGAATTCAATTCCAGTCATCACAAATCATCATCACCAAAACCATTACCTTCATCATCATCATCATCATTATAACCATCACCATCATTACCATCACCATCATCATCACCGCCATCACCAGCATCACCAGCATCCTCACCCTCATTATTATCATCACGACCGTAATGTTGAGGAAGTATATCAAAACCAGAGAATATTTTTTAAGTGCCTCATGGCTGGTGATCTCACAATCAGAAATTAAAAAGCAATCACACCTGTTTTCTGTATATTTTCCCTCATGCTATCAAATTGATAGATGCATGTTATTGATTTATAAAGAAGAGCACTGAAATGTAATGGTCTTTTTTAATTTTTTCAGGCCCTGCCTTGTTTTATTAGAAGGTTTCAATTTACATAATGAGAACTAATGAGAAATACAAGTCATCAAAATAAAAATACAAAATTAAACTCAGTGGAAACGTTTATACTGGCTAGAACTGTGCAGAATTGGGAGCACAGCAGTTTCACTAATCAGAAGGGGTCTACATCTGGAAATACTTTTTGATGTCTACCTAAACGGCAAATCCTAACAGTATATAATCAGGAATTTCAAACGTGTCAATCTTCTTGACAGCTCCTCACCATCCAGTGCTTGTGTGTGTGGAGTTTGCAGTGTCAGTGTCCCCAATGTAGCACAAGTATTTGAGATTTTAACTTCCTTAGAAACAGTATTTGTTGTGAGGAATCTGCTACAGTTTATCTATTTCCTAATAAAGCTTAAAATCAAACATAAAAAAAATTATACTGATACTAGAAACCTTAACTGCCTGCTGTAAGGGAGCTTGCTATTATTAAAAGCACTGTGATGCCCAAAACCAATCCCCTAAAACCAGTGCCCATAATCCCTCGGAAGCCACATCGTGTCAGAAATCAGGATAGGCAGTCCAGGAAGAGACACAGATAAGATTGCAGAAAGCAGGGCCAGTAATCCAGGTTATTAAGCAAACATTACAAACACACTGTGTACAGAAAGAAAAAAAATACCAACTGAATTAAAAAACGGAAGCTGCGCTGACTAATAATTACCCTCAGCAAGTTGGCAGGCTGCGAGGCTAAAATAAATCATAGAGGTTACAAATTATTTTAATTTTACACACTTGCTGTAAAAGGTTGAACGCTGGACTTTTACAAGCACCGTCTCAAATTGTACCTGTGGGGTCTGAATGAGAAATGTCCCACGTAGGTTTATGTGTTTACATTTGGTCCTCAGCTGGTAAGCTGTTTGGGCGGGTAATGAAACTTTTAAGCTGTGTAGCCTTGCTGGAGGAAGTGGGTCACTGGCTTGGCCCTGACATTTCCTAACTGTGGCCCCAGCTTCCTCTTTACTCCCTTCCTGACTACACATGCAATGGGAACAGCAGCCCTTTCTCTGCCATGGTGAATTTGTATTTCCCTGATTGGTAAGCCAAAGGACAAAACTAAGCAAAAAGCCCCTTCCTCCTTTAAATGGCTTATCAGGGTTTTTTTTTTTTTCTTTTGTTTCCCCCCCTCCTCCCGATAGCAACAAAGCAAGTAACTAAGTGTACCAAACAGAATAAAATTTTTAAGGGCAAATATAACAGGATATGTGTGAAGTGTGTGTGCCGTAAACTACCCCAAAAGCAAAATCTGGAAGCATCTTAATGAATGAAGCAATCCAACATTCGTTGTCGGAAACTGTCACCATCCTCAATTTTCTGTTGGCTTTCTCTTCTATGGTCTTGATGTTCTGACTAATGGAGTCTCATCGACTGTGGAGCCTCCCAGACAATCACAGAGCAAACATCTTACCCAACATGCCCCACTCGTTGGCAGGGCTGCATAGGGGCCCCTCACAGTCTTCTCTTTTACCCCAGGAAACAGGAATCGTCTATTGTAAGCAGCCCAGACTGGGGACTAGACGAATGGAGATAGCTGTTCCATCCAGAGCTGCCGTAAGGTAGTGAACAGACCAGATTAATGCCGATTATCAGACACATACTGCCTTTGCTGGAAGTCCCAGCTTCTTCCTGCAGGAGCTCCTCCCATCATTGTTTCCCCTCCTCTTGGGGAAGATGCTCGAAGCACCCTGTAGACTCACAGTACTTACTGATCTGTTGGCCTGGGTTTGCATGCATAGTATCAAAGTCTACAGCTCAAAGCTAAGATGAGTTATCCCTTAGTTAATTTATAGATTCAATAGAGTACTTAATCAAAATTGAGACTTTCTTTTAGAAAGCATGAAAATGAAGGGCTAGAGATGTAAATTGGTGGCAGAGTACATATCTACGTGTGTAAAGCACTGGGTTCAACCTCCAGCAACAGAGAGAAAGAGAGAGAGAGAGAGAGAGAGAGAGAGAGAGAGAGAGAGAGAGAGAGGAAGAAGAAGAAGAAGAAGAAGAAGAGGAGGAGGAGGAGGAGGAGGAGGAGGAGGAGGAGGAGGAGGAGGAGGAAGAGGAGAGAGAGAGAGACTCTAAAGTAGCAGTTCTCAACCTGTAGGTCATGACCCCTTTGAGGTTAGCATATTAGATGTTCTGCATAGTAGATATTTACATTATGATTTATAACACTAGCAAAATTACAGTTTTGAAGTAACAACAAGACAATTTAGTGGTTGAGGGTCACGACATGAGAAACTGTATTAAAGGGTCACAGCATGAGGAAAGTTAGGAGCCACTGTTCCCAAGTTTATGGAAATTCAAATGACAAAGAATAGACAGAACAACTACAATTGTTAAAAAGAATAAATTAAAAAGTCTGTGAAGAGCATATTATAAGCAACATAGAGACAATTTTTATGCATTTAGACATCTTTCCACAAGACACAAAAATTTAGCATGTAAGACTATTGAGCAGGTTGACTCCATAACAATGAAACATATTGGTTCCCCAGAAAAATCCTGATGACAGAGTGAAAAAGACAAGCCACAAGCTGAGAATGCATTTATGAGTAACTTGTAGTAGGGGACATGAATCTTAATAGGTTAAAACAACAACAACAACAACAATAACCAAAAGATTTACACCTAGGTAATAATAATAAAAAATCAGGCCAGTGCTCCAGTTGAAACTTCACCTCTACATGGGAGCTTCACCCCTACTGAGCAGCATTCACAGTGCTGCAAGGTGCTACCCAGACTACCTGAGGAGAAAGGCAATCATCTGTCTTCCCCAGCTATGAACCCTGAGAGCTCCAATACTGACCTGCCTACGAAAAAACTGGTACAATCGCAGCGCACATTTTATGGGCATAACCAACTGCTTTTATGCCACACACACTTTGCGTGACGGGGGTATTTGAAGCGTAAACTTCAAGGAAAGTCAGTCTTCTGCCTCCGCATTGTCGACTGGCACCTCAGACTCAGAGGTAGCCCAGATATGTCCTCATACTTGTGTGCTAGGGGCCCACCAAGATATCATTTCTTTT
>NW_022196893.1:17970010-17974916 GCF_008632895.1 Mastomys coucha | reverse complement strand
TCTGTTTGTCAAAGCCGAATCCCGTGCACACCTGGCCAGAACCCATCGTCCCGCGGAACAAGGAACCCCGTAAGAAATTCCAGTCCGTGGCACTTTTAGGGGATTGAAGGCTCACTCCTTCAGATGTAACTCATACCAAACACTACTGAAGTGGCCAAGAATTTGAAACTAGGAAGCTCCTAGGCCTAGCGGAAAATGTAACACTATTATTGTGCTGAAGGAACATAGCGATAAAACAACCCCTAATGGCATCCCGCTATAGCAATAGCTCAGGACGCTGTTCAACCCTCGTCAGAGAAGCTTCTACAGTAAGTGGGAATTAAACTCAAAAACTTACAACTGAACAATGTGTGGAGAGCAAGAGATTTTGGAGCACTCGGGCCGAAAAGGGAGATCTTCATCAAACACCCACCCCTCCCCTTAAAGCTCAGGGAACCATGCAGAAGAGAAGGTGGGGATATTCTAAGAGCCTGCGGTGACAGGTGGCTCCTTACAATCAGAGTCTGTGCACATATGAGCTCACAGCGACTGAGACAGCATGCACAGGACCTGTCCAAGTCCAAGCCGGACAGAATCCTGGCATGGAGAAGCAGAAGGGGATGCACAAAATCCCACCCCTAGCCAAGGAGCAACTGACAACTGCTGGACAGAGAACAACAGTTTTCCTCAATGGAGTGACAGGGTGCATCAGCCACACTCCAGGGCAGGCCGCACACTTGGGAGCAGTTGGAAAACACAAATTGCCTTCATGTTTTAGGTGCTTCTTTTGTTTTATTTGCATTTTTGAGAGAGAGAGAGAGAAAGAGAGAGAGAGAGAGAGAGAGAGAGAGAGAGAGAGAAAGCATAAAGTTGGATGGGCAGAAGGGGAAGACATGGCAGAATATGATCAAAATATATGTATATATATGATATATATGTATATATATTCTCAAAATATAAAATAATAATAATAAAAACAACAATAATTTACAATCCCAGTACACAATAGTTTACAGTTAAGTAAAATAACTTAGAAACACATCAAGGAGAGACACTTCACCATAGCACAGAAGTATGCGCTCTGGTTACCTTCACATGTCAATCTAGCTCAGCCCAGAGTCACTGAGAAAGAACTTTCGATCGAGTTATTGCCCAGATCATACTGTCCCAGGGGCATGTCTGTAGGGGGCACTGTCTTTACTGTTAACTGATGTAGTAGGGCACGGCCCATTATGGGGTATATGAGGATGGATGAAGAGGCCAAATAATGGGTAGGCATGGTCATGCTCCACTGTGTACTAGCATGAAACATTTTCAAGGATCAAGGACAACATGTTAAAGAAATACACTGGAAACTTTATCCTGGATGAAGTTCAGAAGTAAGCCCCCAGCAGACTCTTTGGAGCTACTAAATATTGTGTGTGTGATATACACTGTGACTACGTGATATTTAGGGGGAGACAGATTTTTTTTCAACTGAATCTTAGAAAGCACAGATGTCAAGGTAAAAGTGATAGAGCCGGTGTGCCCTAAATTAGATTCTCTTTCAGAAAAGACATCAGACTAAGGATGTAGAGATGTAAAAAGAAAAGACTTCCAGGAAACAAAAGCCTGATGGTAAAAATGTACGCCGTAAGCATGCAAGACGCTTCTGGTGAGGTGAAGTAGAAATGCTGGCGCAGCCTGAAGATGGCCATTTGAGGACAGACAAGCTGAATGGGCAGGCGATCTGCAAGGGATAATGTGCGAACTACTTTGTTGCCACAACTTGACGCAAACTATCTTCTTGTGGGAAGAGGTAACCTCCCCTGGGAAGACGTTTCCTTTACACTGACCTGCACACAAGCATGTCTGAGGGCACAGTCCATCGTGACTGATGCCAGCCTTGAGTAGCTAATCGTGAATGCTATAAGAAAGCAAGGTAAGCAAGCTACGGGAGCAGGTCAGTACAGAGCACTCCTCCACCTCCACGGCCTCTGTTTCAGTTCCTGCCTCCAGGATCCTGCCTTGAGCTCCTGCCCCTACTTCCCTTTGTGATGGGCTGTAAACTGCAAGATAAAAATCAACCTTTTTCTAATCCACGTTGCTTTCGTGCCCTGGTGGTTATTTTAGCAATAGAAACCAAGCGAAGACACTGAAGCTATGTAGAAATAAAACTCACATTGTGGCAGCTAGGATGATAACTACACAGATGTCCAGACACGACCGATAGTTTGGTCGTCATTAGGGATGTTACACTTACAAATGTCACTACTCCTTCCCTTAAAGCTCATGGAGAAATGCAGAAGAGGAGGTAGAAATATTTTAAGAGCCAGGGCGTGGTGGGTGGCTCCACAGCAATCTTCATCTTTGGTTTTTCCCCTGAAGTCCCCTTGGGTTTGGGGACAGGCGGGGGTTGGGGGGAGACTCTTCTGATTATACCTATAGACTGCTAAACTGGCTGAGAGCATTTCATGAAGTTCTCTGTGGAAGTCCAACACCCAGAGCTAGATATCTCTAGAGTAACAGATGTTTCTGCAACCCGTGATTTATATACTAAAGTAAATGCTCTTCAATATGATTAACAGCTGTATCACTCCTTCACAAATGGAGAAACAGAGGACGTGAGAAGTTACGTGACAGCCCATTTCCCAGTACAAAGAAGAGGCAAGGTGTGTGGAGACCAAGGTCTTCCCGAGAAGCTTTTGCTTTCAGTTTTATGAGTGGAAAGTCCAAACATATTTGAAAAAAGGAGAATCGGATCATGAACTCCCTGTACTCTCTTAGTACTCACAAGACCAATCAGCAGCCAAGCCTGGTTTTGTTTAGTTTTTTTTTTTTTCAAGCCTGAAGTTTGTCTGTGCCTCCACCCACCCACCCCATCCTGTGTGGCTATTTTTGAAGCCACATCCTAAGGAGAACATGATTTCATCTTAAAGGGCATAATTCAGAAACATAAATTCTTTCTTTGAATAGGGTCCCTTGTGGATTAATTCATAATGTTGAAGCTCCATTCAGAAGCTTCAACCATCGGTTTTTATGATCATCAAATACACTGCGGGTGTCTGCATTTTCTGAGCTTCCTTAAGTGCTTCTAGCAACCTATATGTTTGTCTCCCTGGGCTCAAGACCACAGGGGCATACACAGGCAGCTGTGCCTGGGGACTGGTCTGTCTATCTATCTCTCTGGGCTCTTGGTTCCCTTAATTTCTTTGTCTTACAATGTTATTTTTCTTCCTCTCATAGATTTTGCAGGAGACTCACTCTAATATGTTTGTCCCTGCATTTCCCTGGGCCTGGATTTTTATTTTTTTCCCCAAGGAATTTTGTTTGTTTGTTTGTTTGATGATTTCATACATCATACACACACACACACACACACACACACACACACACACACATACATACACACCTGCGCAGCATCTTCAGGTGTTGGAATCTCTGGGTACCTGGATTTTGCTGACTGCATCCCCATGGTATGATTTAAGTTATTCACATGCCCTGTGCAATTCCTAGAAAATTTTTGTTGCTTTTGTTTTTGCTATGTCAGGATGGAAGCATCTCATGGGTACCATATTGCATCTCTACAGTAAGTTGTACTATGCCTGCATGATTCTAATTTTGTGCTAACAACTATTAGTATTTATTGTCTAAAACCACTGACCATGAGACCTGAAACAGCATGATATTCAGATTTTGTAATTTCTCATTTTATAGAGAACTTTCTGCCCTTGACAGCTTGTTACTTTGAGGTAAATTCAGACGCAGGAAGACAGGAACATAGATAGCCTCCTGATACAGGATTCAGGTTAAATGCATCCCTTGCCTGCCGTCCTCCACAGTTGGTCGATGAGATTTGTACAGTGATGCTGCCGACTCACTGATTTAAATGTCTGATGTTTCCCAGCGCCTGGAGCTTCAAGTCCGTATTGATCTCTGGGTTATTTTCTGAGGAAACTTCTCCAACCTCGAGTACCTTTAGCTGTTTCCACTGTTAGCTCTGAAGAGACATTCTGGGCTCTAAATCGTCCCCTATCCTAGACTTGCCAAGGCCAGCTCTTTAAGGCTGTGTTTCCATTTGGTGGGAAGCTGTGTTTCAACTCCTAAACCAAAGCTCTGTCTGTGCTCAGAATCCCAAGCTGTAGTACTGAGAAAGGAAGAAGGGGACAGAAAAGTAGCTGATGATCTTAGAAAGGAGGGAGAGAGAAATAGGAGAGAGGGAGAGGAGAAAAGAAAGAAGGAAGGAAGGAAGGAAGGAAGGAAGGAAGGAAGGAAGAAAAAAAGGAAAAAAGTGGGGGGAAGGGAAAACAGGAAGGAAGGAAGAAGAAAGAAGAAAGGAAGGAAAATGGAAGAAAGAAAATAAAGAAGAAAAGAGAGAAGGAGGAAGGAAAGGCGCTAGAGAAGAAAGGAGGGAGGGCAGGCAGGCAGTGGGTCATGTTTTATGGACTGAGACGTATAATTGATTGAACTTTTCTCATCTACTGGCCAATAAGTTAATAAACACCATTTTTAAAGGAAAGAAATACTGGCAAATCCATAGAGAAAGTAGGTCAGTGGCTTGCCGTGGCTGCTGGAATGGAGAGTGACTGCTAATGAGGCGGGGCTTTTATGGACTGATGAAAATCTCCTGGAATTAGGCTATGGAGCTGCGAATGCGTGTGAGTGCATGAGTGCATGTGCTCTTTATAAGGTAAACTTTATGGCATGGAGAACTCTGCTTGGTCTAACAAAAACAGTAAGAATAAGTTCCCCTACCTCATGGATGCAGACCTGAGACTTGACAAGTGAATTTAGGTCGATGGTGGTACTGAGGACTTTAGGCATCTGGGAGCCTGTGGCCAGGGCTTAGATAAAGTAGCTTTGGAAGGTGGCACCTGACTTTCTACTTGGTTGTCAGAAGCAGTGCTTATGAGCTATAGAGCAATCAAAAAAATTGAATATGTTAGAG
>NW_022196893.1:17906809-17970000 GCF_008632895.1 Mastomys coucha | reverse complement strand
TCAGATATATAGCACTATTACATCCATGCTTCACTACGTTTGTCTCTGTGGACAAGGATGCCATTTGTCTGCAGTTCAACATCAGTCTAATGGCACACATGGAGCACATCAGTGCAGATGTGGAGGGAAGAGGCAAGGATGAAGGTGAGACTCCCTCGTGGTCATGGAGAAGGGGTGGTCCTAAGTGTGGCACTGAGCATGGTAACAACACAGGCTGTGAACAGTGGGTAGAGAAGACCTGTCTTATAGAGTCTTTCATCACTGGGAGGAGACTTCATGACCACAGCAACTCTTATAAAAGAAAACACTGAATGGGGGGCTGGCTTCCAGTTCAGAGGTTTAGTCTTTTGTCATCATGGCAGAAAGCATGGTGGCACACAGGCAGACATGGTGCTGGAAGAGAAACTGTCACACTGAGTGTGGCTTGATGTGGCTTGAGCTTCTGAGACCTCAAAGCCTGCCCTCCCCTCATACACTTCCTCCAACAAAGCAACATCTATTCTAGCAAGGCCACACCTCCTAATAGTGCCACTCCCTTTGGGCCTACGGGGGCCATTTTTATTCAGACATCTACAAGTCTCTCCAAAGCAGAAAGGCAGAGAACCTCAATCTAGCTCCAACTTGGATGCTGTCTGTCCCCAGAGCATCTGATGTGAAAGGACATTTACTGAGAAGTGAGATCCAAAGCGCCTGTGGCTGTCTCAATATCCTCTCATAAGGGGCCTAGAGCCCCTGCCTCTCATTCTTATCTCTCAGCCTGTAAATGGCCCTAATTCTCTGAGCTCTCATCCTCTTTGGATAGTAAGTTCTGTGTTCTAGGCAAATCACTCACTTATGCTTCTGTTGTCTATTGTTCTCCTCCTGTTGACATCCAAACAAGGTCAACACACAGACTCCCAGGAGCCAGGCGGGCAGATGAAGCCAGAGCTGGAGGAGGCGCTGTGTCATCGGCAGTGGTAGCAATTGGGGACTTGCTTCATTCTTGAGGGTCATGCCCTGCTCCTGGCAGCTCCTCTTCGGTGCTCTTGGGACTGAGAAAAGCCACCCCTCTTTTGCCTCCCCTGACTCTAGGAACATGACTCGGTTTCTCTCAGGTACTCTTTTTTATTCATTCCTACCTTTTTTCTTCTTGCTCCTTCAGCCCCACAGTTCCTTATGTAGCCAAGTTCCCGTGTTACATTCTATCTGTTGAAACTCGTTTACTCTCTTTTTTTGAACCTGACTATTAGAGCAGGGAGCACAGGGAGAGTTACATCCCAGAAAACTAGCCCTGGAGATGGGATTCTAGGCTTGATTTGGTCACATCTCTTGCCTTTAATGTGACATTGAGCTCAAATGCACTGGGCTGATAGCAATATGGAACTGGTGAGGGGAGTGCGGGGAAGGAAGTGAGGGTAGCCATTAGATGCTGGAAGGGACCAAATGGCTGTGTCTCTTGAGCACCATTGTATAGCATCAGAGAGCTGGCTTTCACCCCTCCAACCACTACACCATAGACTGGGGTAGAGAAATAGCAAACTTGAGACTATTAAAGGTCAGTTGCAGCAATGTTCAAGGCTCAAGGGGATCCCAGAGCTCCCTCAATGTCATGTTCTTTCCTTAGATGGCAGAAGGACCTCAGTAGACAGGGTGCATCTGCCCAGGTTTCAGTTGCCAGCACACAATTCAGCAAGTCTGCATAGCATTGACCGTCTTCCGTGAGGGAGAACTGACTGAGAAAATGTTGAGTGTTGAGACTCAAACAATCTGCATCTGGAAATAATGTTGAAAACTTCCCTTAAATTAATTTATTTTTATTTACATGTACTTAATGTGTGCTCATGTGGAAATACATACACGATATTTGTTCAGTTTCCCACAGAGGCCAGAAAAGAGCTGAAGGGAATTGGCATTACAGGCAGTGTTGTGCTGCCCAGTGTGGATGCTGGGAGCGGGACCTGAGTCCTCTGCAAGAGTACCACATGCTCTTGTTCATCGAATCATCTCTTTAGCCCCTAACATTGGTGCTCTTAAGCCTCCAGTTCTCTCTGTAGATCCCTTACCAGCAGAAGTCACTCTGAGAAGTTCAGCTAACCTGTCCTTGTTTGACAACATTTCAATATGCTCCCTTGAGACAGCTGGCTTGCAAAAGGATGTCAATCTCACCGAAATGGGCCTCCTCACCCCACTGACTATAGGAGGATCTGTGGCTCCACCTTGCAGTGGGACATGTTTCAAGTCTGGCCTGAGAGGAGAGAGCACAGCATATGGTGAAAAAAAAAAAAAACCATGAGATTTTGTTAATTTTCACCAGCAGAAATGTGAGGAGTATAGGTGGAAATGAGCTTGAAGGGTGTCAGACCAAAGAGGATTGAGACAAATTGAGATCAACCAAGTTTCTGGGTTTCAATGCCCACGTCAGAGATTCCAGACTGATGTTTAGTTCAAGAAGATGGAAGTTTCCAAGTGTTTTCTTGATTGATCGAGCAATTAGTTGGTTGAGCCCACTGGTGACTTAGATCTGTTTGAGAGACCAAGTGTCTCCTGGCATACCATCGGAAAAAAATACAGTGGGACTGGGAAGATGGCTCAGTCAGTAAGATGCTCGGCACGAACATATGAGGACCCGAGTTTGATCCCCACCACCCATGTAAAAGAGCCAGACATAGTTATGGGTATCTATGATTCTAGCTTTGGGGAAGTGAGGCCGGGAGGGGGATTCCTGAAGCTAGGAAGACACTGTGGACAGCAATAGTGGGAGATGCCTGACACCGACCTCTGCCCTAGACACACACACACACATAGGTTCCCAGACATACACACACACACAGACTCACACACCCATACACACATAGGCACTCATACACACACAGGTTCACATACACACACAGGCAACTGCCCCCCCACACACAGGTTCACACACACACATATACACACATAGGCATTCTCACACACAAAGGCTCACACACACAGGTTTGCACACACATACACATGTATACACACAAACATTCACACACTCATACACAGGTTTACACACATACAAACACACACATACTCGTGTACACACAGGCATTCCCACATATACACACATACACATGTACACACAGGCATTCACACACACATACACACACATATGCATGTACACACGGGCATTCACACAAACATACACACACATACGCATGTACACACGGGCATTCACACAAACATACACACACATATACATGTACACATACAGGCATTCACACACTCATACACACAGGTTCACACACATACATACATATACATACACATGTATATACAAGCATTCACATATATACATGCACATACACATGTACACAAGGAATTCACATACATACACACATATACACATGAGCACACAGGCATTCACACACACATACACATGTACGTGCAGGCATTCACACATACATACACACAGGTATGCCCACACACATACACACACTCATACACACACATACTCATACACACAAAGACTCACCCAATCACATGCACATATGTACACACAGGCACTCATACTCACACACACATAGGTATTCATACATCCACATCTACACAGGCATGCACACACACGAATACACATACATAAACATGGATACACACAAAACATACAAACATACACATACATACATGCACACACTATACCGTGACGTCATAAAAGTAAAAAGGTGTTTCAAAGCTTGCAAAGCAGCTAGTGGGAGAGGCTTTCCCATGGTGCAGCTCTCTGCGCTTATGAAGGGACACAGTAAGCTTCCCATAAACAGCACTTCTCCTTCCTAGCTCCACAGCTGCAATTTGATTTATAAAAATTCAATTTACACAGAACTTCCAAGAGAGACATTTGTTGTGGAAAGTGGGGTATTTGACATTTGGTCCCGAGATCGATATGTCTGGGGACTGTTTGGAGTTGAGGACAAATGGCAGTGTTCCGGCTCGCCATGGGCACAGGTGGGCCCCGCTCCGAGCCAGTCGAATGGCGGGTGGGCAGTGAGTGGTTTCCCATTACACACCATCGGGTCAGTGGCAAGCAATAAATCCGTGCGGGGCCAGCACCTAGCCAGGCAGTTTCAGGAAGTCTATAAAGCGTGTATTTACAGAACTGTGCCAAATTGTTATGGGGATTTAAAAAAAAATCAATCGTCTGATCTATCTACTCTTGTAGAGAGCCTGCCTCATAGGAAATGACCAATGACTACTGTCCAAAATAATGATGATGAAGATAATAAGACTATCATGCGTCACTTTCGGCAGCTGTGATCTTCAAACACAGACTGGACTATCTCCATGTGTGTTTGGGAGTGCTGGCTCCCGCTCCTCTGGGCTTTAGGTGTGTAATTTCAGATGTGTCTCTTTATTCACAGACTCAACGGTATATAGATTTTCAAGAGTCCTGGGGAAATGCTCGAAGGCACATAGTTGACCCTTTCCTCCTCTGTCCAATCATAGAAAGAAAAATGTTAGCCAGATAATATTGAAGTGTGTGAAAGCTATGAAGTCTAAATGGATGAAAATTGAGTAATTATCTTTTGGAAAATTTTGCAAAATGAATCACCCAATCATCACTTCAGAGGCATAAATGTGTGAGGGAGAGTTTACGCTGCAGCAAACCAGACCTGGATGGAAGCAAGAAATTGGACAGGGAGGCTCTGAGGATGTAGAACATTGCTCTTAAGAGACCCCCAACATGCAACAGCAGCTTTAGAGCTGAGCCTGCACCTATCTTGTGGGATTGTGATGAAGCATCTTCTTTTAGAAAGAAAGGGACACTTCAGAGCATTGAAGAGGCTTGCAGCACAGGGCAGAGCACATGCACTAATGATGCTCTCACTAGAATATGGAATTCTGGAACAGAGGAAGCTTATTGTAGTGTGCTGCCAAGTCCTGGCCTGTGTCAACATCACTGAGCTTTGTATAAAGCTCTGATAATACCCTACAGCTGGGCACTCATTGCACTGTGTTCGTAGTTCCCATGGGTCAGCAGGTAGGGTACCAATTCAGTCCAGATATGAGCCAGTGGAAGCTGGCCTGAGAAGTGTCCAGTTTCACTTTCATGAAGCCCACCCCATGCAGGCTGTCTATGGAGAGACTCCTCTCTGATCCCTCCAGTTGATGTTGTGTGGGTATCTCCTGATGTTGGCTTATGGTGCCACAGCTTTCCTTGTCCCAACTAGCAAGGAAATTGTCCTACAGCATAAGATATGCCAAATCGGAGCGTCACAAGGACCTCTTAGGTATTAGCAAGCTCGGTGGAGGAATGACTGTAGATGTGTGCCACTACAAGTCAGGGGTATTCCAGTGATGCAGACAAGGGACCAAGAGAGACCTCAACTGCCAATACAGGCGGAAAGTCAGATCAATGGAGAGGTAGTGAAGGTTGCAATATGTGTTCGTAGACCGGTAGTTCTGATCCTTCCTAATGCTGCAACCATTTAATACAGCTCCTCGCCTAGTGATGAGCCCCAATCATAAAGTTATTTCCCTGCTACTTCGTAACTGTAACGTTGTTAAAATTATGAATGGTAATCAAGCTATTGAAGTACAGTTCCCGAAGGGGTCACTACCCACAGGTTGAGAACCTCTGCCCTAGAGCCTCACAGAGTTATAACCATCTTTAGAGTGCTCACTTCCCATGGCATCTTCTGAGACAACAAGAGGGGCAGAGACCCTCACCAGAGCCATTTCCCAACTGGAGCCCTGGCCTCGCCTCTACCAACGTCTCCTACACACTGTGGAAGAAACTACTTATCCAAACACTGTGGGTGCATCGAGCTACTCATCCTTGTCAAAACAAGAGAAGAAGAAGGATGAAGCAAATCATCTCTGTCTTATCTGTTCTGAAGAACTGTACCTACCTAATGAAACAAGCAAAACCAAAAGTGCATCCTCCACCAGGAGAGCTCAGCGCAGCAGGACTAGCTGCAAGCCACAGCTGCCCAAAGGCAGAATGATGTAGCAGAGATAGCCACGGTCGCAGCATGGAGGAGCTAGACTCAGATGGATATACGATGTATCTTGACCACACTCACCCACGTTTTAAACGTGTGGTCTTACCAATAGCTACACCACAGGTAAGGTGCCTACACTCCTATAAATATCTCCTCCCTCCTGGTCCTGTAAGAAACCCTGGGGAAACACATTGGGTGACTAAAAGAAAGGCGAAAGTATAAGAGGGACTGGTTGGGAAGAAAAAAGGGATGAGTGGGAGGGGACAAGGTGGGCAACAAGGAAGAATAGGATCAACATACATTATACACATGTATGAACATGTCATAATGAGACTCACTACTGTGCATAATTAATATATGCTGATAAAAGCATTAAAATGTCACAGTGAATCTATAATGAGGTAACTCCACACAAAGACAATGAAATAGATTGAGCAGGGTATGGGACTCCCTGGGAACAGTTGGTAACTGGGAAGGGATGGGAGGGAGGGAGGGAGGGAGGAGGAGGAGGAGGAGGAGGAGGAGGAGGAGGAGGAGGATAAATCCTGCGGCTCACTCATGAACTGCTCACAGAGTACAGATAAGAGGGATGGCTCCTCTGTCTGTCCCATGAGCCACTGCGCCCAGCATGACTCCATGGTAGGTGAGCCTGCCATTTACCTCCTGTCTGTTTCTAGTCTGGCTGCCTCGTTCAAATAATAACTGCTTATACTGTAAGTCTTAAAGTATCAAGAGCCCAGACATGGTGACACTGGGAATGGTAAGCTTGCCTAATAGTGTGTTCTGGAAAAGCAGGTGGAGTCTGTAGATGACAAGAGTCACTTCAGGTAGGAGGAGACTCTGCGAGGACCCTTAAGAGAAATCTTTCTTCTGACTCTAGAGCCTGGGTAGGAGACCTCACTGTGCCTCAAGTAATCAGTGTAAAAGTTACCAGGAAAGGAAGAGGCCTATCCCGGGTCACCAAGGTTCAAGTCCAAGATCACATTGCTCAAAGGGCAGGATGGGAAAGAGAGCCAGCCACTGCAGAACAACATGGTGTTGAGGACACCCCTCTTCCCTGGCTCTGCTTCCCAGTTGGCATGGTGTGAGACCAGTGAACTGCATCCCTGCATGGCCTCTAGCTCTCTCTTTTTGCTGGTCTTCTAAAGGAAACTTAAAAAAATAATAAACTGATTCAACTGTGTCTTTGTCTCCCCTCATGGGCAAACAAGATGTGGGTCATCCTCCTAGCTCCTGAGGACCACACCCTAGGAGTAGTAGGGCCTGCCAACCCCCACATTCCAGCTATGACAAAGCAAGGCCGCCATCTCCACACAGGACTTACCCTTTCCCCAAACTCTGAAAGCACATGGTCCTCTACTGACATTGGGACTGTAGGGTTTTGCTTTTGCTTTTAAATATATATATATATTATATATATATATATATATAATATATATATATATATATATATATATATATATATGAAACAAGAAGGAATATGGCCAAATTGTCCCTCCAACTTTCAACAATGAGTCAGAAAAAATAAATATGAAAGGCTGCAGGTTAATTCTAAGGAGCTTAATTATTCTTTTCCCCCCCTTGGGATACATTCTTTCCAAAATGAGTCTCTCTATCTTCCTTCTGTTACAGCAGCCCCCCCCTGGCATGGCAAAAGTTTATTTTGGGCTTGGGGAATGAATTTGTAATTAAAATACTTGCTGTCACAATCACATGCATTTGCATAATAGGGGCTCTTCATTAGAGCAGAGAATAAAATCAGTCTGATAATCAAATCAGTTCATCTACTATTTATTTAAGGATGTTGCCAACCATGGAGGCTGGGCTTGTGGGCAGAAGGGACAGGTGGGGAGGCCTGGGGACCTGTCCTCTGGGCCTGCTGCCAACGGATGTACTCAGAGAAAGAACCTGGCCTTCTTGACTGCTGAGAGGGAAAGTTCTGACAGGCTCTCCCCCAGGCCCACAAGGCACAGCGTGCGCTCTGACTCCTTAGCATTTTCATGCAGGGGCATTCATTCTGAACATAAAACGGCTCTCTTTGAGTCAGAATTCCTCAGCTTCCGGCAAGAGCACTGTGGAGAGAAGAGCCATGCAGCAGATGCGTAACCACCACCACCTATCCAGACCATACTCGTGCACAAGGGAGCATGCACACATTTCACAGTACATGCACACACGCGTACATGCACAAACATGCACACCATACACACTGGCACATGTCATAACCACCTGTGTGTTATGTAAACACATGCACGTGTATACCCCATCTGCTTATATATACATGAGAATGGGTGATGAGTACACATCGTGTGTGTGTGACACATGTATAGATGCGTGTACGTATGAGTGCACACATCGTGACAGAGAGAGAGCCATCAGGCTCCCTGCTGTGGCAATCAGCTTCTCCTGAGATCCTGTCCTGTCTTTCCCCCTGTGATGGCTCTCTGCATTGCACACTATACTGGATTTGGAGTCATCTAGAAGACACTCTTCTAAGTGTAGCAGTGAAAACATTTTTAGAGAAGTTTAACTGAGAACAGAAGAACCGAGTGGCATTTTCTGACAGGCTGGGGTCCCTGACTAAGGGTTTTTGTTTGTTTGTTTGTTTAATAGAAATATATAATATATGTGATATATTATATGGTATATATATTTATATAGCAATTTGAGCGCCAGCATGTATCATTCTGCTTCCTGACTGCAGATGCAGCGTGACGAATCACCCCTACTCCTATTGCCAGGACTTTTCCTATCATTAAACCATGAGTTAAAATAAGTCCTTGCTCACTTAACTCGCTCCTTGGCAGATCTATTTGGCTGCAGCCACCAGAAAGATAACTACTTTGTCACCTTTGGGAGTTGCTTCTTCCTGCTTGTTTAGCACAGGAAGCCTGCTGCTCATCAGCCCTTAGCAGGAGGACTGGGAGCCGTGCTGCTGAAGCGGGGTCGGGTTGACACTACTTGGGGTGTCAGGATTCAGTCCTGTTTCATACACTTAGGTCCTCTGTGTATGATGGGTCTGTGGCTCTGTAGATTTTTATGCAGTGTAAAGTCTCCTTAGGGTTTTAAAACTAGGGTTTTGTTTTCTTAACAGTTTCTTACTTGTATACATTGTATTATGACATGTTCATCCCCATTACATTCTGCTATCTCTCTCCCATACTTTCTGACACTTTCTCCCAGCTAGCTCAACTTTCACTCTCATGTCGTGTGTGTGTGTGTGTGTGTGTGTGTGTGTGTGTAGGGGGGAAGTGTTCGTGTGCACTCGCATGTTGTGCACAAGTCTCACTACAACCCATCCTATTTTATATCTTTCACAGTCTATGCAACTCCACTCCCACGATGTTCCCTGGGCCCAGAGCAGCTAACGTAGCTTTGTGGTTTTGATTCTGAGGTTTCATCTAGGATCTTGTCCATACAATGTGATTAAACTCTCTTCCTCCTTAACAGGCTTAGGGATGTTCATTCTCACTGCCACCTTTGGACATCTTTTGGTTTCACTGCCTTTGTCGTGTGGCTCTGGGTTGATGGACTACCACATGGAAAGAGTCACTCACTGAGACATCTTTGTGGGGAGCAGAAAGTTCAGACCTCATGAAGGAACTGCAGACAACTCTAGGCAGAAAAGGGGAGACTGCCGTGTACAGTGGGAATTGACTACAGGATGACACTTCCAGGATGAGGTGGCCACTTGGGGTCTGTGAAGAATTAGACAGTACACACTCCCTGGTTTTCAGCTCTGAAGATCATCTCTGCGAAAAGTCCCAGTCAATGGAAATCAGACCTGGTACAGGCTGTGCTGTATGCTCAGTGTCACCCGGAGGTAATGTGTCCAGGCTGCCTGAGTTCAGCCCTTGTAACAGTGACACTCTTCTGTCAACTGAGAGAGTGACTTCCTCTGAAGCGTCCCAGTGTTGCTCGTGGCTCCCTTTGAAGGACGCCATCTCTCTGTCCTCTCACATGGACTCATCTCCTCTTAAAGTAGTTTATTACTTTTTTTTTTTTTACCTGTATGGGTGTTACACCTGCATCTATGACTGTGCACCGCATGCCCGGTGTTCATGGAGGCAAGATGATGTCGTCAGATCCTTGGAACTAGAGTTATAGACAGTTGTTACTGTGTGGGTTCGGGTACTTGAACATAGGTCCTCCAGAAAAGTAGCCAGTGTTCTTAACCACTGAACCTTCTTTCAAGCCCTTCTTACTTCTTTTTATGTAAGAGGTGATTTATTATGCACACCTCATACTCGGGTACATTCATTCTTTGCAAATGGGCAGAAAAGCACTCCATTGTGTTTCTTAATGCATCTATCTGTTTTCTTTCTGTGCTGGCTAGCCTCCCTCCACTTCACTTACTGCTTAACATCACCCGCTCTGGTCCATACTCCATAGCCCCTGTTCTCACCAGTACATACATGCTTTCATATAGAGTGTGTGTGCATGTATGTGTGTGTGAGCACATGAGTGAGTGTTTGCGTCCACACACAGGCATACACATGTTACCTATCTCTCTGTTCTTACACACACGTATGTGCTGCCTTTTATAGATATAAAAAGACATGTGCACATTGTGTCTTTATAAATACACACAAATATGCAGTTTTACGTTTTCCACCATTTTCGCCCAAATAAATCTTCCTAAATAAACCTATTAGCATCTTAACTTTCTGAGGTCAGCAATGTCTTGTCAAAATCCTTCCTGTCCCGTCCAGCGTTTACAGCACTTCTTCTAATGATGGCAAATGCTCCAAAGAGTGCCTTTACATACAGTAACTTACTCCCAAGTCTATGCCTAGGTACTTCATTGGTTGTTCAAAGCGAATGTTCGCTTATCCAAAAAACCTCACTTTAGTTTTGTTTTCACTTTTTTTTTTATAAAAATAAGACTTCAAAGGACCTTAGTGCAAAAAAAAAATACAGAATTCATTAATTTTCTGATGAGCTCACGACATCAATGGTGTCTGACAAGCGGCAGCCAGCAACCAGGTGAGTGAGGGGAAGGGCTCCTACCAAGTCCCTCTGAAATGCAACTGTGGGGTTCAGAGCTGGAGGGCCTGGTGACATCACTGCTGCCGCCATAGTCACCACCCTCAGCTATGAGCCGCAATCAGAGCTATAAAATACATTTCTTGCTTAATACAATCTCTTTGGCTCCGACTCTATCTGCAGCAGGAGGGCATGCAGATGTGAGTGTGCCCAACCCATCTGTGCTTCAGAGTCTGTTTCCACTGATCTGAGGAGTGCACTGGCTAGATAACTTCTCTAAGCTCTGGGTTTGAGGGAACTGGAGGTAAAATATGTAGAGTCCCACAGACCCCGACTGCCAGCTGATAGAAGGGAGGTGGCCCAAGGAACCCTCACCTCGAGCCCAGGTTCTGGGTTCTAAGGTCTTCTTGGAGACAGATGGATAGCCTGAGCTCTGGTAACTTCTTTCTGAGAAATGGCTGACATATGGGGATGACCAGTGCTCACAAGTGACACCTGCAGGCCCTGTGGTCACACAGATGGAAAGTGGGCAAGGCACACAAGAAGGATGAGGCTTAGCCTTCTTTCTACAGTCTGAGATGGATCCCAGTGTGTTCAGGACAACTTGAAGAGTATGTCCCAGCTATGTCCCATCATTGCTTTTGGATGTTCCCTGGCATCTCTCTCCAGCTCCTTTCCACCTACAGTTTCTGCATACTCAGCTTCAAGACCTGTGGCTCTTGCCTTCTGAGGTTTGTGTCTACATGATGAGAACACAGGTACAATGTCACGGTCATAGCCCCTTCAAAGCAAGAAGTCTATATGACTGACTTCAAACAGTGAGGTAGCAGACACCTGGAATGCTGGAACCATGGGGATAAAACCCAAGGAAAGTCAAGAGGAGACCCATCCCAGCCTCTCCTTCATCTGAGAGAAGAGTCTAGAAACTAAGCATGCAGTAGCATACTTAGGGCTGTATCTCAGTTAGGATTCCTACTGCTGTGAAGAGACACCATGGCCACAGCAACTCTATTGTAAAGGGAAACGCTTAATGGGGGCTGGCTTATAGGTTCAGGCGTTTAGTCTGTTATCATCATCATGGCAGGAAGCATGGTAGCTTGTAGGCAGGCAGACAAGGTACTGGAGAAGCAGCTGAGAGTTCTACATCTGGATCTGCGGCAGCAGGAAGACCGAGTCACTAGGCCTGACTTGAACATCTGAGACCTCAAAGCCCACCCCTACTGATGTATTTCCTCCTGCAAAGACACACCTACTCCAACAAGGCCATACCTCCTAATAGTGCCACTCTCAGGGAGCCAATGGGAACCATTTTTATTCAAACCACTCCTTTTATTCAAACAGGCTCCTTCCTAGAGAATGAATATAAAAAGTCCTTTCTCTTCTGTGGAAAGCCCAGGAGTCTAGATCAAAGGACAGCTTCCTGGGGAGCCATTGCCCAACCACTTCCCAGGACCTCAGGTATCTTTACATGGAGACAAGATGCCAAATGAGATCTGGTGCAAGAAAGGCTCTGTCCTCAAGGCTTTCCAGCTCTGGGATGAAACCTCATGAATTACTCCCTAGTTGTACCAAATGACCATTCATAAAGTTCAACAAAATGTCCCAGTTTCCCTAATCACATCCCCAGAACGTCCTCTTCGAAGAGGCCTTAGCACCTGGCAACCCACTCTGAGGGAAAGCCACTTCTCCAACAGCTCTAGACAGAGTTCCTTGAAAGTCAACTGGGAAAGTGGCTAGGGACTTGAAAAGACAAGACCTTCATCATGGGCATGTGTGAACAGAGTCTTCTTAGACTACGGTTCTGCAAAGAGCCTAGATGACACTGAATGGTCCCCGGGGTTCACCTACTGTGATTGCCACCTCCCCAGACTCCGCCATTCATCCTGTGATGGGCAGCCATAATGTCCTCTACTCTGATAATGTCTATTAATGGTAAGGTGAGTCCACCTCCATGCTGAACACAGTGCTCTCCTAATTCCTGACTGTCATCTCTTTTAAGAGGGCTTTTAGCTAGTCCTTAAGCCTAACTCCTTTTTGTCCTCCTCTGACTAGGCATGTATGAGGGCTGGTGCTTCTTTTTTCCTTTTTCTTTTTCCTTTTTTTGGTTTTTCGAGACAGGGTTTCTCTGAGTAGCCCTGGTTGTCCTGGAATTCACTCTGTAGACTAGGCTGGCCTCGAACTCAGAAATCTACCTGCTTCTGCCTCCCAAGTACTGGGATTAGAGAAGTGTGCTACCACTGCCCAGCTGGGGCTGGTGTTTCTAAACCCCACTCCAGCTCTGCAGGAGTATCTGCTCTCTCTCTCCTGATAATTGACTGAGAGTGCTCACTGCCAAGACTCCGTACTGGACTCCACCTTATTCAACACCTACAATGCTGCACAGGACCTGGCAGTGGGAATCTTCTAAAACTGTCCACACCTGCCATCTCTATGTGCTACTCCGTCCCTAGCTGTAAGCACCTCATCAGGATTAGCTGGTGAGACCCGGGCTCTCTCAGGAAGGACAGTTGCCTCAGAGTTCAGATGCCCTAGGGCCAGAGCTCTCACTGTTCCCACTACACAC
Source organism: Mastomys coucha (assembly GCF_008632895.1). Taxonomy (NCBI): domain Eukaryota; kingdom Metazoa; phylum Chordata; class Mammalia; order Rodentia; family Muridae; genus Mastomys; species Mastomys coucha. The sequence goes on along the minus strand of NW_022196893.1, from coordinate 17,956,512 downwards.
AGCCACTTGCCCTTCCAGGATGGATCGATCCATCACAGCGCCATCCTGGACTCTTGGTGACGTCATGGGTGATCTCATCTCATTTGAACCTCCACCCAAGCTAGCAAAATGACCTCTGAAGCTGGACTGTGAAGGCATTCCGAGAGATGCTGGAGCCCAGGGAACATGTTCCTGGCTCCCCTGAGGAGCTCAGGGGACACATAGCTATAAGCCATAAGAATAGTCACACAGTCACAGGAAGAATAAGCAGTGACTCAAGATGACACATCGGACCTCCAAGACCTGGAGAGGTCACAGGAGAGGGAGGGACAATTAGTTACACAAAAGAGGACAATGTTGGTCTTATTGCAGATGGGAGGCTGTGCCAAGGATGGAAACAGCACAGGTGCACTCAGAAAGACAAAGCAATGACGTCGTGGAGAAACCTCTATGGAGGCACTGGTAGAGGCATCCACTAATATGCCCGTCCAGACAACAGTGAGCAGCAGAAAACAATGCATACATCTAAAAATCCCATTACTAAATAAATAAATATCCTTAGGAATCTGAGACAAGAGGAAAACTAAATTTCAAGCCAGCTTTTGCTATGGAAGCACATTCGAAGCTAGCATGGGCTTGGAGTATATGTGAGGCCCTGTTAAAATAAAAACAAAAATATTATAGGTGTGGACCAAAGACCTACCCCATCTCCTCACAAGTGAGCTAAGTGACTGACTGAGTAGCTCAGGGCATTTGGGTCTCATCTTTCAAAACAAGCTCATTTCCAAGAGCTGAGGCTGCAGATATTAAGTGATCCTAGTGTATAATAAGTAATACTTGTTAGCCGGGCATAAGTGGTATAGGCCTTCAATCCCTCCCACTTGGGAGGCAGAGTCAGGCAGATCTCTGTAGACCAAGGTCAACCTGGTCTACAGAGCAAGATCCAGGACAGCAAGGGCTACACAGAGAGACCCTGATGTGTGTGTGTGTGTGTGTGTGTGTGTGTGTGTGTGTGTGTGTTTGTTATTCCTTGAGACCTGGGATTTAGCTGGAAGTGGTGCATCTGAAGTACCCCGTGGATGGTGTTTACCTCCCAGAGTTCAGCTGTGTGGTGCCCTTCCTAAGGAAAGATAGCACCCCCAGCTTGCTTCTCAAAACAGGACTTGGCCCAAGTGACCTTCCAAGATGAGGTTACAGACAGATGTGCTTGTTCTCTTTCTCCCTCTCTCACTTGGAGCTGGGGGAAGTGTGTGGGGCTGACTAGAGAGGAGGATGCTGGCTAGTAGCCAGTGAGGAATGAAAGCCTTGAGCTACCAGCACTGGAAGAGTTGAATCTGCCAGGACCACACTGGTGAGGTTGAAGCAGGCCCTCCCCTGGGCCAGCCTTCAGATGAGACTCGAATCAAGGCTTTGCCTTTGAAGTTTGGCAGGAGCATCCAGATAAACCATGCCCTGAATGTAGTAAACCATATATCCCTAGAGATTTAATAGAGATTTTCAGCCAATAGGTGTTTGGAAAATTTGTTTAGCAGCAGCTCTTCTCAGGACCAGTTTATTGAGGGTTACCCAAAGTCTTCTGTCCAAAGTTTTTGTCAGTAATATTCTGAAAAAGAGAGCACATTTGTTTAGATACTGTCCAAACATTTTATTTTTTCTTAAATAAAGATATCCTGTTTTCTGATGAATGGCCAACAAACCTGAGGCTCATGAAGACCCTGAATCCAAGGATGAGTGTCTTACTGGGAAGGTTCAAGTACAACTTCTCCCAACTTTGACTTGCTTGCCATCTTTCATGGATCAACATACATGGCTAGATACAACATGCCCCAGGCTAGGGTCCAAGGTTCCTCTGGGAACCTTTCTGCTCATGGATCAGCAGTATTAGACATCTTCAAAAATATCATAAGCTTCTCTCAGCCTGGGCTGGCGTCCATTGTACTAGAAAAGGCCCCCAATGGGGTTACTGCTTGGGTTTAGTTTCTGGGTGTCCTCAAATAGGTGTTCCAAGGGAAGTGACCTCTCCACACTATGGGATCCTAAATCCATAAAATGGCACTTAATGAAAGGACACCAGGCCCTGGATGATGGTCTTTGTGATGGTTCTTGTCTGTCACCTTGATATAATAGGAAGGAAGGAGCCTTAGTGGAAGAATTGCCTCTACCACATAGCACTATGGCCATATTTGTGAGAGATTGTCATGTTTAATGGTTCATGTGGAAGGGCAATGTCCACTATGGGCAGTACCATCCCTAGGCAGCTAGAAAGGTAACTGAATATGAGCCTGGGAGCAAGCCAGTGAACAGTGTTCCTCTAAGAGTTTATTTTAGCTCATACTTTCTGGTCACAGGCTGTCCCTGTTAGAAGTCAGGGCAAGAATCTAGAGGCAGGAACCCAAACAGAGGCCATAGAGAGGTACTGTTTACTTGCTTGCTTCCCTTGGCTGTTCAGCTACCTTTTTTACGCAGTCCAAGCTCGCCCTGCCTAGAAATAGCACCACTCACAGTATGCTCACTACACCCCCTTCTACATCAATTAACTTTTAAGAAAATGCCTCACAGGTGTGCCAAAGGCCAATCTGATGAAGGCAATTCCTTAATCCATCTATGCTGACAGGAGGCTCACCTTCTTGGCTGTGGTATACGGCCCTCTGTCCAGTATTACTGAACAGACATGGTCACTTGGCCTGACTGTCCTTTCTGTCTACCATAGCTGAGCTCAGGGCTGCCCTGGACTCATGCTGCCTGCTCCCACCCACGCTGTATCCCTAATCCCCACATTTGTGCCTGCTCCATGTTCTTTTGAAAGATAGATTCTATTGATCCACACCTGCAAGGCTGATTCCTCCTACAGCGCTGGGAAACGCTGAATGCTTGCAGCGTTGGGCAGTATGGGGCAGCTTCATCAGTTGACCAGCCCCCAGGGCCCCCACCCTGGGAACTGAGGCTCCTACTGAATGGCTCAAGTGCAGAGATATAACCCAGTACCGACATGTACCAGGTTCTGCTCAGGCAGGGTATGTGGGGGCTCCCTGTCACATAGCTCAGGCTCCTAGCTGAATATGTTTTCCATAGGGGAGCACTGGCCATCTTCTGGTGCAGTCAGAATTATCACCAGGTTGCAAGTTTAGTCTTTGTGATGGGGTACTGAGTGGAGACTTGGCTTAGTCTACTGTGAATCTATCAGGGTGTGGAGAAGTTAATGATTGGTGGGTTCTTTCTGGTTTTGCCTGTCTGACTTTCCCCCACTGTGTTTATCTCCTTGCATATGGAAATCTAGGCCTTCTTAGCAGGCAGAGTGGAGAAAAGGTGCCTCATCTCACTGGGGCACTGTGCACATCATTTTATTCAGGTTGGAGCCTTGATCTGGCCCCATCTATCAAAAGGAGAATTCCTTCAGCCTTCCTCCACCCAAAGCCCATGCTAGTAGTGAGTGCTCAGGACCAGAGAGATCAAGAACAGGTGAGGAAACATTGTGCAAATAACAGAGGAAAGGATAAAACACAGTCAGGATGGAGCCAAAAAGGGCATCCAAGGTTCTGACTCTTGAAGCTGAGATTTCTCACTTTGTCTCCTAGGACTCTCAGGATGGCCCCAAGATGGCCCCAGGATGGAATGATCATGCATACATCTGACTCCTCTTGCCTGACTGCAGGACTCTGGCTAATTCAAACAGAGGGATAGTTGATGGTGTCTGCCCATTACCATCTGTGGCTTGAGTCTAGAGGGGATAAACCTTCTCTGAAGATGTCTGTCAACTGTCAGAAAATGTCACTGCCCTTCTGCGACAAAGGCAACAGATACTGCTGCTGAACACTGACCATGTAACAGCTCCCATGCCCAGTGTCAGCTATAGTCATGTAAAGCTGTATAGCTAAATAGTCCAGCCTTTGGGGGCATGGGAGAGCTTTCATCATGTGCAAAGATTCCATGGTTGGGCTGAGCCTGCTGGCAGCTTGAGACAGGGTGTCCATTATGGATACAAATAGATGTTTACCAGGCTTCAGAGCTGCATTGGGGAAGGATCTCCAGGAGTCACCCACACAGGCACCTTTGGTATTGGTTCTTTTTCAAAAGGTAAGTCTCATTCAGCTTTCTAAGGTGCAGAGGACACATTGACCAACATTCCATAGAACCACCACCCCAACCACATGAACTCACTGTAAGGAAATGTCCTTAAAGACCTTTATTCCCTAAACTCGAAGGATTTGTTGAGAAAGGGCACTTCCCAAGGACATGAGTCCCGGGATGATGTTATAAAAATGTTCTTCCTGGGGGGAGGTAAGTGACATCTACCCCTCTCACTCTAATAACTCAAGGACAAACCAAAAGCCTCCCCTAGGGAGCCAGTGAGGTACCTGAGCAGGCTAACCAAGCAGGGGTGAGAGGTTAGCGACAGAGCTTGGAGTGAACCTAAAGCAGTCACATTGGAAAGCCTTCATTTAGCACAGATGGAGGCTTCCCCTTAGCCACATAGACGGAGCCCCCTTTCCCCTATCTTCTTCAGGCTATATATCCTAGCCCCTCCCGGTGGAAGGCACCATGCAGTTTGAGCAGAATGGTAGAAAAATGACTGAGAGAGGGACTAGATACTCAGGTGAGCTTCTAATGGCCCTTCTCATCCTGTGAGAGAAAGTCAACAGTAAGCAAGCAGACACAGCTGCACTCCTGGGGCAGAGGTTATTTGACTCATAAGTTTTGGCTGATGGACAGAGAGCTAAGAGGGGCTCCTCTTGAGAGCTGGAACCTTCCCAGGAACTGTCACTGACACTTGTCCCTACCAGGTTCTTGGGATCTGCCAGACATCGTGGTTTCGTACCACACTCTCAGTAACATTTCCCCTTCTTGACCTTTTGACCTCAATTGCCAGGCCTTTTCTGACAGTTCTTACAACATACCCAGTGTCCACCTCACACTTGGTGTCCATCCACACCCAGTGTCCACTCACACCCTGTGTCTGCTCACATCCAGTGTCCGCTCACACCCAGTGTCCACCCCCACACTTGGTGTCCACCCACACTCATTGTCCATCCACACCCAGTGTCCACCCATACTCAGTGTCCACCCACACCCAGTGTCCACCCACACCCAGTGTCCACCCACACCCAGTGTTCACCGACACTCAGTATTTGCCCATACCCAGTGTCTGCTCACACCCAGTGTCTGCTCACACCCAGTGCCCACCCACACCCAGTGTCCATCCACACCCAGTGTCCACCCACACCCAGTGTCCACCCACACCCAGTGTCTGCTCACACCCAGTGCCCACCCACACCCAGTGTCCACCCACACTCAGTGTCCTCCCACACCCAGTGTCCATCCACACCCAGTGTCCACCCACACCCAGTGTCCACCTCACACTTGGTGTCCATTCACACCCAGTGTCCACTCACACCCTGTGTCTGCTCACATCCAGTGTCCGCTCACATCCAGTGTCCACCCCCACATTTGGTGTCCACCCACACTCATTGTCCATCCACACCCAGTGTCCACCCACACCCAGTGTCCACCCACACCCAGTGTCTGCTCACACCCAGTGTCCACCCACACCCAGTGCCCACCCACACCCAGTGTCCACCCACACTCAGTGTCCTCCCACACCCAGTGTCCATCCACACCCAGTGTCCTCCCACACCCAGTGTCCACCCACACTCAGTATCCGCCCACACCCAGTGTCTGCTCACACCCAGTGTCTACCCCCACACTTGTTGTCCACCCCCACACTTGGTGTCCACCCACACCTAGTATCCACTGACACCCAGTGTCCACCCACACCCAGTGTCCACCCACACCCAGTGTCCACCCACACCCATTATCTGCCCACACCCAGTGTCCGCTCACACCCAGTGTCCACTCATATCTGATGTCTGCTCATACTTGGTGTCCCCTCACAGCTGGTATCCACCCACACCCAGTGCCCACCCACACCCAGGGTCCGCCCACACCTAGTATCCACCCACACCCAGTATCCGCCCACACCCAGTGTCCCTTCACAGCTGGTATCCACTCACACCCAGTGTCCACTCACACTTTCTGTCCACTCATGCCCTGTGTCTGCTCATACCCAGTGTCCACCCTCACACTTGGTGTGTACTCACACCTAGTGCCCACTCACAGCTGGTGTTCATGCACACCCAGTGTCCCCCCACACTTGGTGGCCACTCACACCTAGTGTCCACTCATACCCGCTGTCCACTCACACCCGGTGTCCACACTCGACCAGCCTCACCACTAACAGTCTTCTCTATGTATGATACCTTTACCTCTACTCACAGCCCAGGGGTTCCTGGCTCCCAGTGTGACCTAGATCCTGCCTGCTGTCCTTTCCTGTACTCCTTCCTCCACCTTTGAGAGATGCTGGTGTGGAATCCCACAAGTAGATAGTCTTCCTACTTCTCCCGTACCTCCTGTAGGTCCCTCGCTCAAGGATGGCCTTATGTATAGCTGTCATTGTACGTCATCAGACTCCCGTTTTGACTCATGTTAAGACTTATCTCTCGGTAGCAACATGTTGGGTAGCAACACCTTTCCTTACCCTGGGATGGATGAGGCCCTATGCAGACACCTGCTTCCCAGTGTGACTTCTGTACCTTCTATGCCCATGCCTGGCAGGCAGGAGTATTAAGGAAGATGGAAAAATAGGGGAAGGAAGAATGAGAGAGAGAGAGAGAGAGAGAGACAGAGAGACAGAGAGACAGAGAGACAGAGACAGAGAGAGACAGAGACAGAGAGACAGAGACAGAGAGAGACAGAGAGAGACAGAGAGAGAAAGAGAGACAGAGAGACAGAGAGACAGAGACAGAGACAGAGACAGAGAGACAGAGAGACAGAGAGAGACAGAGAGGAGGGGGAGAGAAGGAAGAGGGAGAGGGAAGACAGAGGGAGAGAGAGAATAAAGGAGGGAAGAGTAGGAGGAAAGGATAGACAGAAGGAAAGAAAGAGGGAGGGAGGGTCCTTACCTGACTAGTAAACAGAGAAAGCATGGCTGGGATGTAAAGGAAGGCTTCTTGGTGGACATGCTGGAGGTACCCAGAGGCCCAGGGCCAGAAGAGGCTGAGGAAACCCCAGCTTGGTGGATCACGGGCAGTGTCAGGCTGAGCATACCAGAAAGCAGAGAAGAAACAGATAATGAGATTTAAGAGGGTCCGTGACTCAGTCAGAACACAAAGTGCCCTGCAAAGGTATGGCGCCAAGGCGTGGCGCAGCGCTGTGCCACATGCCCACCACGGTGCCTGGGTCACATCCCCTGCGTGGCGACTCCTTCAGAAATCACAGCTTATCTGAGCCCCTGCACCCATCATATGTTCTCATGTCTGCTGCCTTCCTGTGCAAGGCATTTTATTTCTCTATTTATAAAACTGTCTACATGAAATTAAAATGTATGAATCTTCCCGAAGCCGGCGTACCCTCCCAGCATTGAGAGTTATGTGTGTCTCCGCACAAAACCCCGGTTCATCTGTCTGCTCCACACAGTGCGCTGTTATGTGAATATACTGCAATTTGTTTATCCATTTTCCTCGTGATGGATTTCTGCTGTTTTCCAGGGTTTCCTTATGTCAAACTAATTTGAACAGAGACATCTAACGTTATGTGCATTTCTTCTTACGTGTCTAAAGGTTGGCTACAAAGGCAGGGGTGGGATTTCAGGGCTGTGGGGCACACACTTCCCAGGTGCTCTGAGTATAAGGGATTGAGGACTTGGGGATACAGCAAACAAGCAGAGGTCCCACTGTGTCACTCTGGGGCAGCAGCTTAAGACCTAAAAGCCATCTCCCTGTTAATGAGTTTGGGTACTTTTTCCTATGTGCACGCAAAAATCTTGTTTTAGTTTTTTTGAGCATGTTTCTATCATGGGTTTTTGTTTTGTTTTGTTTTGTTTTGTTTTTGTCATTGTTCTGTGTTTTAGATTCAAATCCAAATTCAAATATCAGCTATGTGCCCTGTAGATATCACCTCCAAGGTTATGGTCTGCTGTATGTGCACAGAGGTGCGTGTTTGTAGAACCATATGCTTAGTCACTAAGGCAGGAGGATTGCTTGAATCAAGCATCACAGCAATATATTGCATCTTAAGAAAAGCAAGCCAGACCAAGCAGGCAAGCATAGAATGAAAGAAAGAAAAAAGAAAAAGAAAAAATACACAGGCTATCTTTCATATATACTTCAACTCTTAAAAATGAAGGTTAAGGGTTGGAGAGGTGGGGCAGTGGCTAAGAGTACTTGCTGGTCTTACCAAGGACCTAGCTTCTATTCCCAGCACCCACATATCAGCTCACAACATCTATAACACCAGTCCCAAGGGTTGTGACACCCTCTTTCTGGCCTCTTCACACACAAGATGCACATATACACAAGCAGGCTAAACACCCACAAACATGAAATAAAAAAAAAAATCTTTCCAAAATGAAAGATTTTGATTTTGATTTCTTTATTGTGTCTGTCTTTACTGTATCTGCACATTCATGTGGGTGCCCTCAGGCCAGGAGAGGGCATCAGATCTACTTGAGCTAGAATTCCAGGTAAAGTCAGGTCCTCTGCAAGAGCAGTGTGTATTCTTATCCACTTGTAATGTCAGGGATTTTCCTGTTTATTTATCTATGCTTTATGCAGCCTCTTCATGCCAACAGCACCCGTGTTTACTCGTTTTTCCCTTTTCCATTTCTGGGTATGAATGCATGTATATGTATCAGCTTTTTGCCAGTTTGGGTATGCATCTGCACGTGGAGTGCCAAGGTTGATCACTCCTGAGCACCATTTCACCTTCTTCACTGAGTCAAGGTCTCTCAAACTGGAACTCACTGATAATGGCTAGTCTTGCTAGCCAGAGTGCTCTGAGAACCCACCGCCTCCACCTCCCCACCTCTGTGTTTGCAGGTTGGAATTACAAGAAGACTGTGTGCCCGCCCAGTATTTGCATACATTCTGAGTAATCTAAACTCTGGTTCTCACACTTGTGTGGCAAATGCTTTAATCACTGAGCCATCTCCCCACCTGAAGATAATGTTCCAAGAAAATCCTCCAAGAGGAACTTCCTCTGGTGGTTCTGAGCCCTTTCTGTTCTACACAAAATTCAATTCAAATCTACATGTTTTCTAAAGAAGTCCCTCCTCATTGGCTGGACTGAGTTTAATCTGCATATTCTCTAAAGAGGCCCCTCCTCATTGGCTGGACTGAGTCTAATCCCATGGATTAGTTGGGAAGGAAGGAGGATGTGTTTACTCTCCACGCTACCCTGTCTCCTAGTGTGTAGAGAGATCATGTCCTCTATACAGCTCTTTCTTAGCATCTTCGAATGAAGATTTACACATTTTATTCATCAAGCTTTCAATGCTTCTGCTTAATTTTTTCCTAGGAATCTTGTAGCTTTTGTTGTTTCCATAATTGATATTTTTATTATTACTCTTTCCAGCACACCAGCACATCAAATGGCTGTTGACTCTTTTTATCTCCTTCTTATCTTGGATACGTTACACTTTTCTGTACTTCTCTCTGTAACCCTCTCCATTGTCTCACATTCCGTAGGATCTTTCTTCTTTGCTTTGGACGCCTCAGTACCTTAGATCTCTTTCTGTGATGGTTCATGCCAACTTGACGTAAACCTAGATAAACCTGGGGAAGAGGAACCTCAACGAGGAAAAATGTCTCCGTCAGATTGCCTTGTAGGAAAGTCTGTGGAGAACCTCTCAATGATTGATGTGAGAGGGCCTCATGCCCTGTGGGTGGTACACCCTGGGAAGGTAGTCCTGGTATGCATTAAAAAAAAATCAAGCTGAGCAAGCCATGGGGAGCAAGCCAGTGAAGAGCTTTCCTCCACAGGCTTCGTTCAGTTACTGACTCCATGTTCCTGCCTTTGATTCCTGCCCTAGTTTCCCTCGGTGAGGAACTGTGATCTACTATTTGCTGAAATAAACCCTTTCCTCCCCACCTTGTTATAATTATGGTGTTGATCATAGCAACAGAGAGCCACCTAGGACACTTCTTGGCCTGACCTCTAGAAACTCCTAGGCAGAGTTCTGGGGCCCCTGCTCTGAGAAGCCCTTTGCTCCCCTGTGCTGTGTGCTGAAAACCCTCAAACCCTGGCTTTAAGTGGTACTGGTTCTGCCTCCTCAGCGGGGCCAGGTTTTATGATCCAGTTTAGAAAGTTCTAGAAGCTGTGTCCAGGCAGAAGCCAGTGCTCCAGGGCTAGCCTCTTAGTGCCTGTCTCTCTTGCTCACTAGTGCATCTGTGTTTCTTTTGGGGGCCACTGAACAGTTGTTCTGTCACGTTCTCCAGTCCCTTTGGTTCTTGTAGTGGGATGGACATTACCCTAATGATTCCTCCAAGGACAAAGGATGGAAGATACCAGAGCTTTCAGAGTTTGGGTGCCATCCACCCAACTGGGTGTATCTACCTGCTTCAGCTTACATTGAATTTAACATGAATTTTTATTTTTGAATGAGTGTGGTGTGTATGTGTATGTGAGTGTGTGTGTGTGTGTGTGTGTGTGTGTATGTACTTACTTGTAGAGGTCAGATGTCAACATCAGGTGTCTCCCTTAATTACTCTTCACCATATTTTCAAGCCAGCAAGCCCCAAGGATCCTCTTGTCTCTGCTTCCCCAGTGCCAGGATCACAGGTGTGCACCACTGTGCCAAGTTGTTTATGTGGGTGCTGGGGATTGAACTCAGGTCCTCATGCTTGCATGGTGGCCACTTTACCCACTGAACCTGTTTTTCCCCCCCACAGCTTCCTATTCCATCTGATCTCTTGTTTATTTTTAACAGTATATACATAGTTATAGTTATATATAGCTATGCTATATATATAAATGTATATATATATATATACATATGTATATACATATTTAAACTGTATATAGTTAAACTATATATTTACTAGGTTCTACCTCAAGTTAATGTGGCAGACTCCCTATAGCATGAACACCTTACACAGGGTGTGTTCTGCTGTTTGTGACTCCTATTCTATGTGCCTTATTTTCCTGGGTATCTTAAGTCTTATCATAGATCCTTTGTACAGCTTTGCTTCAAGCCATTGCTTTTTAAGTATTTGAGAGAGGGGAATGAGGCACACAGTCTTGAGTGCATCTTGCGTTCATGGCTCTGACATTCCTCTCGCCTTGCTCCCTCGGCTCTACTTCTTCCTGATTGTGTGAACTGCAGCTTCTCCCACATTACCCTTCTCTGATTGTCAGATCCTTCTTGCTGTACTCTTTTAAAAGTCTTAATTATAAATGGACAAGTTACTGCCCTATGTTCTACAGCCATACAGAAGGCCATGGGATTTATGAACACAGTGTGGAGAAATTACATCCCATTGCTCTCTTTAGCAGAGAGCATTTGAAGTGTGTGTGTTCTTTGTGTGTCCTCGCCACACTATGCATTATTCCATAGTGTATGACTCATGCCACTTTGACTGCAAGTTTTATTGGATATCCAACTGCAGGTTTCTGTGTTCATCTGATATGAATCCCGAGAAGGTGATCCTATGTCCCCTCCCTGGCAGGCTTTGTTCCTAATGGACTATCAGTTACATTGTGGATCAGTGTCATGTGACAGACCCTCCATCTCTAGTGTCTACTTTTTAGTCCTTGTCTCCTATTTCATCATCATCATCATCATCATCCTCCTCTCCTTCTTCTTCTTCTTCTTCTTTTTCTTCTTCTTCTTCTTCTTTTTCTTCTTCTTCTTCTTCTTCTTCTTCTTCTTCTTCTTCTTCTTCTTCTTCTTCTTCTTCTTCTTCTTCTTCTCCTCCTCCTCCTCCTCCTCCTCCTCCTCCTTCTTCTTCTTCTTCTCCTCCTCCTCCTCCTCTTTCTTCTTCTCCCTCTTCTTTCTCTTCCTCCTCATCCTTTTTCATTGTCATCCAAAATGATGGGTGGAGCACTGTCATTATTGGGACACACTGAGCTTCCTGTATCTGTGGATGACTTTCCCATTCATCAAGTGAAAGGAACACCATGGCATCTGCTCCAGGCTCCTCTCCTCCCTCCTCCTGCAGCCTCAACCAGAGCAAACACATCTCCTCACACCTGTGTTTCTGGTACATTGTTCTGATTTTTTGTTTTGTTTTGTTTTGTCTTTCTTCTTGGCTTAGCTGGGAGCTCCTCCTTGCTCTGCCTTCAATGTCACTGCCCTATCTCCTTAAGTCTCTAATGAGCTTCAAAGCCCATTTTATTACTTTCTGTTTGAATTTCAGACACAGTGTTTTTCTTCCTGGGCTTCCACTTTTGTTCTTTTCCAAAATTACCATCTTTGTTCTACACAAGAACTCCTTCCATCTCTTTAGTGCTCATATTTCCCTTCACACTGTTAGTCATTTACAGAAGTTGCTTTAATGGACTTGCCTATTCATTATGAGAAATCAGACATGCTTCACCCTGCTTCTGTGCACTGTTTGCCTGCAAAGCTGTTAGAAAGCCTAGAACCATTTCATCTCAGTCAATGAGCAAGAGGGCTACAGACAGGGACAAGGAGGTTGGTTCGCCTTCATGCTTTGAGTCCATATTGGCTTCCTGGGGTAGGGGCCTAGCCCAGGATGTATGCAGTTGGGGTACACACAGATGAGCTACATGCCTCACAGAGTCAGCTGGACTTGGCCCTGGGTCCTACCTACAATAGGCTAGATTTAACTTGTGGTTGACCCAGAAGCTGCCACCAATGTCAGTATCTCTTTGTCTTGTCACAGTTGGATCTAAAAGACTTTGTCTGAGGGTTCAGTTCTGCCCAGACACCTTGAGGAGACGACTGTCGGAGAGAGAAAATCCATGTCAGTTGGTGGCAGCATGCGCCCTCCCACTGGTCCTCAGAATTATAGTGGAGGCTGAGATTCACACGTTCCTGCTCTTCGGCACATTGACCTGGGAATGGAGCTTCTCCATGACCTTCTGTCTTTACCAGAAATAGAGATAACTGGCAAGTTAGAGGGTTTTGTTGTTGTTGTTGTTGTTGTTTTTGTTTGTTTGTTTGGTTGGTTGATTTCTTTTTTTTTGTTTTTGGTTTTTCGAGACAGGGTTTCTCTGTGTAGCCCTGGTTGTCCTGGTACTCACTCTGTAGACCAAGCTGGCCTTGAACTCAGAAATCCACCTGCTTCTGCCTTCCAAGTGCTGGGATTAAAGGCGTGAGCCACCACTGCCCAGCTCGATAGAGTTTTAACTGCAGACTCAGTGCTACCTATCATGGCTATGGGAGTAGTTACCTCTTCTTTTACTTTTTAAAATCTGTGGCAAACTATGTCCTTTAGAGAAATCATCCTTGCATATACATTTTTATTTGTTTAAATTTGATTGAACTAAGTGTTTTTTCACTTTTTTTTCTCTCCTACAGTGTCTTTCCTTCCGATTTCTTCTTAATCTCATTGGTTTAACATTACCCTTGGTCTTTAAAACATTTTTATTTGTTTTTATTTTATACCGATGAGTACTTTGCCTGTGTATGTGTGTCTTAGTTAGGGGTTTGCTGCTGTGAACAGACACCACAAGCAAGGCAAGTCTGATAAAGGACAACATTTAATTGGGGCTGGCTTACAGTTACACAGGTTCAGTCCTTTATCATCAATGCAGGAACATGGCAGCATCCAGGCAGGCATGGTGCAGGAGGAGCTGAGAGTTCTACATCTTCATCTGAAGGCTGCTAGGAGAAGACTGACTTCCAGGCAGCTAGGACAAAGGTATTAAAGCCCATGCCCACAAGGCCACATCTACTTCAACAAGGTCACATCACCCAACAGTGCCACTCCCTGGGCCAAGCATATACAAACCATCACAATATGTCTGCGGATTCTCAGAGACCAGAAGAGGACATAGGATCCTCTGGAACTGAAGCTATAAACAGTTGAGAGCAACCATGTAGGTGCTTGCAATTTAATGCCAGTTGTCCGGAAGAACAACCAGCGCTCTTAACATCTGAGCCTGCTCTCCAGCCCCCAACCTTTCATTATTTTTACTTATTGTTAGGTAGGTAATTAGTTAGCTAGTTAGTTGTGTGTGTGTGTGTGTGTGTGTGTGTGTGTGTGTGTGTGTGTGTGTGTTGGGGGGGTTGCTTGTACCATGATACGTGTGTAGAGGTCAGAAGAGCACTTGTGGAACTGATTCACTAGACCTGGAAGCAAGCATCTTTATCCCCTGAGCCAGCCTGCTTGATCTACTTTAATCATTTTTAAACTCTGAATCAAGGCTGGAGAGATGATTTAGAGGCCAAGAGCAGGGATTGTTCTTTTAAAGAAAGCCCAAGTTAGTTTCCCAACACAATTCAGCTCACAATTACCTGTAACTCTAGCTCCTGGGGATCTGACTCCCTCTTCTGGTCTCTGTGGGCACTTAAACTACATTGGCATGTGTGTGTGTGTGTGTGTGTGTGTGTGTGTGTGTGTGTTCGAGTGTGCTCTTGCGAGCATGTATGCATGCGTGCACGCACACACACACATACACACACACACAAAATGAAAATAAATAAAGGTATACATCACCACTCCAGCTCTCCTCTCAGTGCCTCCACAGCTCCACTCTGTGAGCTGTGTTTCTCTCATCAGAACGTTCCCCGGCTTTTGCTTTGACGTTTTGACTGACAGATTGTTTAGAGATGTATTGTTCAATCCCTCAGCTGTTACATTTCCCAACTAATTGATTCTTGGATAAATTACACTCTGTTCAAATAACTAATACCAGTGTCAATCTTTGGAAATTTGTGAAGCATTTTTGTGGTGGCCCAGCATTCGAGAAACGGATGACAGCACTGTGACACACAGTCCTTCTCTTGGTCCCACTGACTTGGCTTTTGTACTGTGTCTTTAAAGCACGTCTGTGTTTAAGGGTGTACCTTACAGATATGATCCCACTAGACAATTCTAATAGAATTTCGACCTTACTAGTGGCAATGTTTGTCTAATCCGTTTGCTTTTGTTCTCATGATTGATGGAGTTGGTTTTACTCCCTAATACTTCACGGTTGGTTTTTGTTACAACTCTTTCTGCTGGGTCAACATTTTTGACACAGATTTTTTTTCCTACTAATCTGTTTATTGTGTATCGATGTGGGTTTGTGTTTGGGTTTTCAAGACAAGAGTTTGTCCGCATAGCCGTAGCTGTCCTGGAACACTCTTCCTGTAGACCAGGCTGACTCATAGAGATCTGCCTGCCTCTGCCACTGGAGTGCTGGGATTAAAGATGTGAGTTTGTGTATGCCATAGTGTACATATGGAAGTCAGGGACACTGGAAAAGCTACTGGTCTCCCTCCACTGTGTGGGGTCTGGGAACTTAAACTCAGGACATCAGGCTCTGTGGCAAGTGCCTTTACCTGCTGAGCCATCTCACTGGCACCACACAGATTCATTTTTAATATTTATAAAATCACATGTTTTAATGAATGCATGCTTGGTCAAGTCTCAGATTCCATACTGTTGCCTCTTATTAAATGAGAAAGATTTTTACAGTAGCTCCATTCCATCCTTACTTTCAAAGAGTGTGTTACTTTTGACCTGGTCACTCAGTTCTAATCTTAGAAATGAGTTAGTGAAAATATCATCTGACACAGCCAATATTTGCTTAGAGTTATGCAGTCAGAGTCAAACAGAGGTCACTAGTTTTATCAACGGACACATTTGATGATTTAAATGTTTCCCACTCTCTCTAGTATCAGAACCCCAATTAACCGATGATGAATCTTTTTTTCCTTAAGCCATTCTTAGACTTCTCTGTTACGTGGCTCACGTTCTCCTGCTTAGGGGCTCCATGACAATTTCTCCAGCTTAGCACAACATTCAGTGAGTATTTCTTTAGCTGTACCAAGCTCTGTATTTAACACGGATTGCATTCTTAATTTTATTAATGAGATGTACCATTTCTTTAAATATATATATTTGGGCAATTTTCTTAGCCCTCCCTGAGATTTCTCACAGTATCTTGCCTTTTTATATTTTCAGTGTTATCTTTTAAGTTTTATTGTGTCTTGACTTACACGTGTCTGTGCAGATCATACCTCAAATAATCTATACCAGCAAATCTATTACTTGACCTTGCCATGTTGAGTCTAGAGTTTATCACTCAAGGTAGTGGGTTGAGTTTTAAATGGCTCATGGTGGACGCTCATGTGGGGACCTGAGGGAAAGAGTGTCCACTGGATGTCTGTGTCTCCCAAGGTATCTCAGGCTTGGGGACTTCAAGGCCAGGAATATCTCATAGCTATTGCATCTGTTGGAGTCTTCTGGGCTAGTCAGGAAGTACCACTTCAATCCCAGATCCAGATGAGTCAATGGTTCCTATTACGAGTTTCTTATTGTGCCTGGAGTCCTGGTTTGGATAATCACATTTTTCCTGTGTTGGCAGCCAGATTTCCATTTCTGTTGCATGTCCCCGGACTAGTTGTCTTTCAAGTTCCTGATAGGAGTCAGCGTTACATCCCTGTCTCCTTCATGGTTCCAAAGACATCACTTTGTCTCACAAAAGGATTTCACTTTATAAAGTAGTAGACACCTCCTGGGAGACATGGGCTTGCTAGAACTGTCGGCCAGCTGTGTTTGTTTGGGACTATTTAATTCTGTCCCCGAGGATTCCCCTTTGTTTCACAGAAGCTCGGCTGTGCACGTTACCAGTCTGCACCTGTTACAGTTTATACTGTGACTCTGTGATTGTGATGTAAGGTAATATCTTCAATCCCTCTACTCAGTTAAGGTCACTGCAGCTACTAAGTGGATAAAACAAAGCCATTAAAACTCTTTGTTGACATAGTTAAAAGGGTCAAAAAACTTGCTCCAATTTTCACTGCCGTTCCTAGCACCTGGCCTCTTCCATGTGCAAACAGCTTACTCCATCCCTGACATTACAACATCATCTGAACCGTTCACTCTGCCCACATTGTCCCCATGATGTGTGAAACAGATCCCAGCATCCTCATCCCTCCATCATGTCTGCTACAGCAACAAGGTTTAACAAGCACGGGCGGGGCTTTGTTTGCGCAGTTCATACATGTTGAGTTTGCCTTTTGATAGACCACTCAATATTAGGGACTGGGGTTCAGCTGTGGAGACTTCTGTCTGAGATACACTGTGATAAGCATGGGTCGGTTCAGTAATGACTCCTTATATTGGATTAGCCTCAGAGGGCTGTTGGCCCCTAAGCAAAGACTCCAAAGAGATTTCCTGATTCTGGAAGGACTCTCAGCATGGCTGAGAGCAGAGAATACACAATGAATGGATTTTTCAGAGATCTTTACATACCCTTCCTCCTGGACACAGGGATGACTCCCACCTTCCTTCACTTTGGGGCCACCAGGTGGCTCAGTTCCAAATGAAGTAACATGGCAGGATCATCCCAGCCTGCCACCTCCTGTCATCCTTCACTGTATCCCTCTCCAGCTTTCCCATTTTCAAGCACAGACTTTCTGGGAATCCAAAGCCACAGAGATGTATAACCACAGACAGAAGGAACAAGTGTCCTGCATGACCCAATAGAAAGTCATTTAACATGTGTAAACCCATGGGTGCCACATTGGCTTGGCCTGCTGTGGTCACTGGCAGGTTTCTTTCTCAAGCCAAGCCAATACTCACTCTTTCAACAGACCCCCCCCCCAAAAAAAAAAAAGCGTGGAGCGGAGTGGTTCTCAACCTGTGGGTCATGACCCTAAAGGATTCAACTGAAAGGTTAATGATCCTTAAAGGGCTGCAACATTAGGAAGGTTGAGCACAACAAATCTAGAGTTTTCCTTAGCATTAGTTACACTGTGAATGGAATCTTTTTTTCACGCTACATTTTCTATTGGGTATTGTTACATAAGGAAACGCCATTGCTTTTCGTGGGTGGACAATTTTGCTTAGTAACTGAACTTAGCCGACCAGTTCTCTGACATCAGTTCACACTCTTGTATTTTTAGTGGAAAGAGAATGATCATGTAAGCAGTACCATGTTGGTCATGGCTTGTGTTTTTCTTCCCCTTTGCCCATTGTTTACAGTCCTCAACACCACAGTCCTGGGTTATCCAGAGTGGACACCCTCGTGGAGCTGGGCTGAGAAAGCAGGAGAAATCAGTATGAGTGTTCCTCTGGTAAGACACGCCGTCCATTTGCTGGTAAATATTTTCGATCAAGATAAGAACAATTCATTAGCTTGTGTTTTCTAAGTGAATGGAATGGGCTTGACTTCTATCAAAAGCTTCTGCAAGCGCCTGGTGAGATAAAGTGTATCCTCTATTCTCTTAATGTGGGGCCCCGATGGTTGTTATTTTTTTAAGCTATCTCTCCATTCTCATCATTAACCCTGTGGAGTTGTCACCTGCTGTTCTCCCTAGACCTTGTTGATCTTGATAATAATAGCATGGGATTTATCTCACTAAAGCGGAATTTAATATAGTCCCTTGTTTGTGCTGTCTTATCTAGCTGTGGCATCCTAACTATATCAGATGGAATGGATAGCTCTCTTGTCTTTGTTTGCTTTCTGGGGCTATGATACACTATGGCCAAAAGCAAAGTGGGGGAAACATGTCCATTTCAGCTTACATTTCCACATCACACCCCATCACTGAGGGAAGTCAGGTCAGGCAAGAACCTGGAGGCAGGAACTGAAGCAGAGACTGCCTTGCCCTAGAGCCTTTCTCAGACTGCTTTTATTTTTGTTTTGTTTTGTCAAGAAAGGATTTCTCAGTGTAGCCCTGGCTGTCCTGAAACTTATTCTACAGACCAGGCTGGTTTCAAACTCAGAGATCTTTTTGCCTCTGCCTCCTGAGTGCTAGGGTTAAAGGTGTGCACCCCATACTGGTCTATCAAATGTGTCAGCCTCCTTTTTAATACAATCCAGGACCACCTGCCTAGGGGTGGCACCTCACAGAAACATCCGGGTCCTCCCACGTCAGTCAGGAAAATGAACCACAGCCAATCTGATGGGGGCAATTTCTCAACTGAAATTCGCTCTTCCCCTTTCCCTAGCTTGTGTCACCTTGACAAAGAGACTACTCAGCACAAGTCATTTGCTGTTTTCTAAAAGTTGGTATCATTTGGGAGTCACACCGTGATTCATGTATGTGTGCATGCAATTGTGCATATATGTGCTCAGATATGACTGTGCATGTATGCATGTGTGTGCATGTGTGTAAAGTGTGCATGTGTGGTATGTGTGGTATGTGTGTATGTGCATGAATGTTTGGAATATATGCATTCATTTGTGTATGTATGCATGGATGTGTGTGTGTGTGTGTGTGTGTGTGTGTGTGTGCGTGTGTGTGTGTGCATGTGCTTTTGTGCTCAGACATGCATAGTGCTTTCTGGGGTATCTGCTCCTTTTAGCCATTACTAAATATTTAATTCACAGTACACTTGATGGATAATCACCGGTCAATTCTTAAACGCTAAGCTATGTCAACCTTGCACAATACAGCTCTGTAAAGCTGTGCAACTCCAAACATCTTCTGCAGTGGCCCTTCTCACCTGAACCTTCTCTGCCTAATCCATAGAAGAGTGACTTCATCTGTTTCCTTCAAGACTCTCGCCACAGAACTTGCTGTTACCACAGTTGCAATTTTCCCCAGTAGCAAGGAACTCCCCCCTGCCAAGGGAGGAGAGTATTGATTTTCTTATGATTATCCTAAAACTCACACATATGCACAAACACACATACTCAGATAACCCAGGCAACACACACACACACACATACAGACAGACACATACACACACACACATATATATATATATGTATATATATATATATATATGTATATATATATATACACACACATACACAGTCAAATACACACATGTGTATATACATGTATATTTTTACCTCTTCAACAATTTATCATCTACATGCAATAATTCTAAAATTGGTTTATATTCAATATTTTCATCGTTTGTGCTGTAGAAGCATAGGAATCACAGAGGGAAGAATGTTCACAATATATTCTGTTATTGTAAACATTTTTGTCTTAGATAGTTCATGCTGAATTCCCAGTCAATACTTCTTTCATATATTTCAGTTATTTGAATTAGTATATATAAATGTATATCACATAGGTATATATGTGTCTTTATATAATAGATATACACATACATATTCATCATATACATCTCAGAAGGTATTGACTTAACACAGCATCATAGAGTAGACATACCCATGTCCACGGATCACACTCCAGGCTAAGAAATATGACATTGCTAGTGTCCTCCAAGGCCGTCACCTATGTCCATAAAACACATCACCTATGTCCACAATATTCTCTCCTTGCTGCTTCCCTTCCGTCATCCCACTGTGAGCATTGTCTTGATATCTGATCCTATAGGTTGCTCTGCATTCTTCCTAAAGTAAACACTCACGCCCCAGGTCTGTTAAAAAACCATCTGAACTTTCCTGTATAGCTGCCATTGCTATTTTATAAATGCTGTGATATATCATCATGTAAATTCCTTATAATGCACTAATCCACTTTGCTGTTGATAGGCATCTAGGATATTTTCAGGGCCTGACTTGAAGAATGGCGCTATTATGAACATGCTGTGCATGCTTATTGGCCATTATACACCTACAAGTGACTGGGGAGAAGTGGACCTTGGAGCGCAGTTGTGGGCTTTAAGGCAGTTAGTTAAACACTTACAATACTCAAACGGAGTCACAGCTTCTTCACTCCCTTGCCAGGATGTTGCATTCCTGGCTGTTTGCAGCTTAGGTATTTTCTAAAGCCATGGCTTGGCTGTTCAGATGTTGGGAGGCTGGGTCTAAGGGCCATGTTCTTGGTGAGCCTGGGAAACAGTGACTGGGTCAAGGCAGAGTCTAAGAGAAGGGATGTAGAACTTTGGTTCCCTCTGACTTACGGTCTTTAAGTGGGTTCCCTTCTTCTCATGGATTCATTCTCACCACTTTGGCTCACAGCCTGCAGGGCTCTCACCAGAGCTGGACTGGAGCCAGTATTGTGCCTTCAACCTTCTGGACTGTGAGATAAGCAGACCTCTTTTCCTTTAAAAATTAGTTGGACTTGGGCATTGTATCATAGTAATATAAAATAGATATTTAAAATGTATAGGATATAAAGCATATAAAAGTATAATACATGAAAAAATACGTTCTGTGCCTTTGCCCTTCACTACTGTGGCTGGCAGGAAGGTCATGAGAGCAGGAGAGCTACCAACACCCCTGCAATACTGGGGGAGTTGTCCCTGCATTTCACCTGGGTAGCACACTAGAGCTGACCCTGATGGTACAGGGGTGAATAAGCTGGCCCCAAGAGGAGGCATGAGAGCGGGAGAACTGGCCCTGTTCCTTGTTGGCTGCAGCGCTGAGTGAGTTAGCAGGGGCAGTGATGGAGAGCTGGCCCTGGTAGTGCGTGTACAGGAAAGCGGGTGGGCTGACCAACTCAGCTACCACCTAGGCCACATTCAGAGGCCTCGAAACAGACCAATGACTCATTGCAATTAACATTCACAGGTAAAGATGTGTGGACAAAAGAGTTTACTGTGTGACACACTACAGTTTCGTCAACAAGATGGTTTTGTTTGTTATTCTGCCATTTTATTTTATTTTATTTTATTTTATTATTTTCTTCTGGAAGGGAGGTTGCAAGGGTAGAGGTCGTTTATGAAGGGATAGAGAGATGAGTGTGATTGGGGTGCATGATTTGAAATTCACAATGAATCAATAAAAAGTTAAAAAAAAGAAGAAATACTTATTTAGCTAAGCTCTTATACTATGAGCTAAATGTGCTTGGGTCCTTGTGTTTGCTCTCTCTCTCATTTGGGAGTCTTTCCTAGTTGAAGTAAAAGTTTTAGCCCAAGATTTAAAAAAAATGCATAAAGTATATAAAAATATAAGGAATATAAAATATATTTTTATATATAAGTATAT
This sequence comes from Mastomys coucha, assembly GCF_008632895.1. Taxonomy (NCBI): domain Eukaryota; kingdom Metazoa; phylum Chordata; class Mammalia; order Rodentia; family Muridae; genus Mastomys; species Mastomys coucha. The sequence continues at coordinate 17,934,729 of NW_022196893.1, read as the reverse complement.
TATATATAAGAGTATATAAAGTATAATTTTATATACATTACATTAATATATAAAAAATATTCTAGAACATGTACTAATTTACCTGCAGCCACATCTAAGGAACAGGTCTATTTACTGTCTGTTTGGAAACTCTCCTTTGTGCTTTGTATCAGGCTGCCCTTTCATCATACAGAACTTTTATGAACTTAATGCTCTTCACTTTAGTTGTATTTTATTCTGTTTCAGGGTTTTTGAAAATGATCGCTGCATCTTCCTTTTTAAAATCTCTACCTATTCCTGTTCTGCGGTGCGGATGCCAGATGGCAGGTGTCCTCCAACTCCCAAGCCTACTACGTGTGGGGCTCTTAGTTAAGAGCCCTAGCATCCCCAACATTCCAACAGTCTGACACAACTGGCCTTACTATTGATAATTAGTGCTAATAATTAGTGATAATAATGCTTTTGTGTCTGATCAACCAATCTTTCTGATGCCCATGTTCATTCAAAAACAGCTTCTGGTCATTTCAGTAAATTTCAAATAATTCGTCACTTACATTTACATATAAATTATTTCCTCCCTTGTGTAGAGTATTAAAGACTCATCCTCATGGGTATCCAGTGAAATGTAAATATTCCCTTAAAATATGTTCTGTCCACCCTCTACTTTAACACCATTTTTTTTCTTCACAAATTAGGCCTTTTAGAACACTTGAGTTAATGCTACAGATGGGGATTCTCAGGGCAGAAGAGTAAAGTCTCACACATTATATTAAAAAAAAAAATTAGCACACAGCACATTCTACCACCCTGTGTGAGAACAGACCACACCTTTTTTTTTCTTATTCCCACTTCATGAAACAAATTTCCAACTTAACATCAGTTCATACTTTCCTGAGTCTTCTGGTTTGAATCATACCTGTTAGCATGAAATTGCAAACATGTTCTAAATGATTTTGACCAAAGGATTGCTTTAAAACCAGGAATTCCTAGTTACTTTCTTGTCAATTTCACATTTTAGTGCCTTGAAAACATGTCCATCATCTTCTGCTTTTTACTTTTTTTCCCCTCAAGATATATTATTGTTACTTTATCATTGCTTCATGGAAGAAAATTGCTCATTTTAACATTTTGGGTTTGGTTCTAATAAGTTTTCTATGTTATATTATCTGTGTGTTCATTTAAAATTATTTCTGGTTTTGTACTTAATATGTACAGTACATGTACTTAATATGTACTTTTAGAGCATCCTCATCCTTTTTGTCTTAAAACATTGATCCTTTTCCCTCCACTACAGGACTCCAGTCATGCAAATATTCAGCTTTCCATCATGCCTAGTTTTCTGGCTTTTAAAATATTTTTCTGAATCTTGTTACTCCTGAGCACGAGGCTCAGTATGTTCCTCAAATCGCTCTCCACTTTGCTTGTTCTCTCTTCAGCTATGTCTAATCTCACTTTACTTTAGATTTTTCACCAGCTGTACATACATTGCAAGTTTTCATCTTGCTTTCTTAGGAATGTTGTATGCATTTATTTAAGCTATTATTTGGCAGCATCCCATGTTCTGAATCCACCCCCTCCACAACCCCTCATGGATATATAACTACTGTTATATACACTGTTATAAACAACTCCATGCCATTTGGTCCATGCCTCTATTGTTTCTCTGGGGCTTAAGGATATGCTAATGGCTCCTTGTATCATTTTCAGTAGATTCCAGATACTGAACCTAAAAACCTTTAGAAATATTTGGTAGAACAGACAATGGGCTTCTAAAGAGGACTTACCTTACCTCTACGGCCAGTCAGCAAATGCCAATGATCAGGGCCCTTGGATACACTCAGCCAGAGCTGAGCTTTGATTTTTTTATTTTTTTAAGAATATCACTTTGCAGCGACTTTTGTTCCTTATGATACCAAGTCAAAGGGTTTTTTTTTTTTTTTATGTTTTTTGCTTGTTTGTTTGTTTTGTTTTGTTTTGTTTTTTAAGTGTGGGGTGGAGTCTGGATCCTTCTCTCAAGCAAAACTTCTCAGGAGGTTGATCTAAGGCAAAGATTTGTTTACTTAACATTTTCCTAGGAACTATCCTTGGGAATTGCTATGGGAGAGTTGGGTGTGAGGGGCTAAGGAAGATGTCTCTGAAAGCAATAACGCAAGCCATGGCTGAGGCCCTGGCAGCTTTGAATCCGCATTGGCTCTTGATGGTTGTCCTCAATCCAGGCTATGTGGCAAAGTATCCGCCACACACACCTGAGCATGGTTCTGTTTTAGGGAAAGTAGCTGAGATCCACTCCCCCAGGACAGTGTATCAGGTGGGACCCCTGGATTCTGGGGTGTGCTTATCTTGTCTAGGCTCTCCTAGTGAAAGCCAGATAGATTCTGTAACCACTATACTCCACTGCACGGATCAGCTGTGTTGTAGCAGTATCGAAGCAGTATAGACTCAGAAACAATCAGATTAGTGGATCCCACTAGAACTTCTGCAGAACCGACCGTACTTTCTATTTGCTGTTACTGCCAAACCTCAGTCATCCTGAGTGTCTTGTGACATCACCCAGTTCATGCCAGCTGGGGCAGGGTGGCACTATGTACCACATTTAACGTCTCCATTGCTCTTACAGTTACTTTTCCCCTTGTGATGAGTGCTGTTAGAGCTGCGTAGCCCTGTACAGCCGTGCCAGTCACATGCCTTTAAATTCACGATGATAGCAGACAGCACGCTCCAGGAGAAAGTTGGATGTCTCCATCATAAACAAATGATAAATATTTGGAGAGGCAGGCATGTCTCACCTGCTTTAAAGAGAATAAATTGTATCAGAACACCACATGGTAACTTATTAATGAACATATGCAATGTTTATATTTTTATGCATCAGTTAAAAATAAATAAAATTTTAATGTAATTAGCTAAATTAAATAATGCCCCAAATTATGCGTCTCAGCCGAAGTTGTCTTTGTCAAGTATTCTAGAGCCACATGTGGCCAGGGATGCTGTGTTGGGGACACCCTACCCACCAGAAGATTCCACTGTGCACCTTGTACACCACTGGTATAAAGGAAGGGTTGAGGCCACGCTGCAGGATCAGGGTGATCTCCCTGTTTCTGCACATATTGGCCCCTGATTCCTCTCTCTGTCATGTTCTCTGAGCCTCTAAAGATAATATCTGCCATACTCTTTGGCCCACTATAACTAGTATAAAACACTAGGTTATTTAGAGTGATGTATAGCACTCTTGCCATTTTCTCCTGTCATCTACTCTGTCTTCTCTTTGGATATCTTCTGATACTGTGTGAGGTTCTCCTGTGGAACATGTGCTGTGGATTCCTCAATCTAGTCTGCATAACTTCACCTCTGCACAGATTACAGTTTTCAGCTTCTTGTTTTAGTTCCTAATTTGTACTCTATGTGTGTGCTGTGCCTAAGTGCATGTATGTATGTGTATGTATATTATGTGTATAGGTATGTATTGTTATGTATATGCATATCCAGGGTGTGTGTGTATCTTACGTATATGTGTATTTGGTGTGTTTGTATCTGATATGTGTATCTTGTGCGTGCGTATCTAATGTGTGTCTGTGTGTCTGTCTATCTGTATGTATGTATGTATGTATGTATCCGGTGTGTGTATCTGGTATATTTGTGTGTGCATATCTGGTGTGTGTGTGTGTGTGTGTGTGTGTGTGTGTGTGTGTGTATTTGGTATATATATATGATGTATGCATGTCTGGTGTATATGTGTGTGTGTGTGTATTTGGTATATGTATATGATGTGTGCATGTCTGGTGTATATGTGTGTGTGTGTATCTGGTATATGTATATGATGTGTGCATGTCTGGTGTATATGTGTGTGTGTGTGTATCTGGTATATGTGTAGGTAGGAGTGGTGTGTTTCTAGTGTGTGTGTGAGTGTATGTGCATCTGGTATGTGTGTAGGAGTGGTGTATGTTTCTAGTGTGTGTGTGTGTGTGTGTGTGTGTGCGCGCGCGCGCGAGTGTCTGGTGTGGTGTGTGTGTGTGTGTGTAATGTGTATGTGTATATGCATGCACACATGTGCTTAAGGCACACACACAGGAGGCATGGCTATGGCTGAGCACACTCAAGCTTTCTACATTATGTTTTATGGAAGACTCAACCCCAGTTTCTGACAGCACAAGCTCAGGCTTTGTCTTGCAGCAATGCTTTCTTTCTGGTTGTGACTTTGGGACGTTAGTGTACTTGTGAGTTGAGCGACCTGTCACCTGTGTGTCTCATAGTCTCTTCATCACGGGGACTGCTGTGCGGAATGGGCACTGATTCTTCTTCTTCTTCTGACTTGGACAAGCAGACACTCCAAAGTGGCAGTGCCTGTATTCAAATTCTTCATTTTTGGTTAGAAAATATGAGTAGCATTCGTGCAAGTGGTAGATTTTTCCTTTTTCTCAATCCAGACTGCATTTTCTTGCATCTAATATATATTTAGTCCAAATTTTCCTTATTTGAAGTACAATGGAAAGGTTCTCATTCCCAGCATGGCTTCCTCTTCAGATTGCCTATCCCACTGTCCCAATGTTAAGTACCCCAGTGCTGTTTTTAGCAGGAGTAGGAGAAACAGGCTAGCTGTAAGACTTTGAGACAGCAATGTAAGATGGAGCACTGTGTTCAAAGCCCATGGCATTCTATAACCCAGCACTGGCTCACGCTGTTTAAGCCTGGGGAATGCCAGAAGATGCTACCATCACTCCAACTGACAGCAATCCCACAAGGAACCAGTCAAAGGACAGCTGCAAGCCTACACACAGTATCTCAGGGCCAGAGCTCTTATCCAGCTCAGCACACAAAATGAACTCAGTAAATATTTGGGCACAAACACCCGATGTCCATTAAGAATGGGCTGGCTGGCAGTGAAGGCAAGATGAGATGGCGGTAGTACCCTGGCCCGACCTCTCCCGCAGCTTCCTCTGCAGGAGACTCAGCAATTTGGCTGTTTGCTTTCTCACAAGTGGGTCCGATGATGGACTTTGAGCTTAGCAGCAATGGGAAGACGTGAACTGACAGTGTGGCGTGCTTGCTTTTGCAGGGTAGTCAGGTGTGTAGAACTGGCACAGCACAGTTAGGTAGAGCCACAGTGAAGAACACTGGCTGGAGCAGAATCTTCATGGGGATAGACAATCCTGCCATTTATTGTGCACAGGCTCTTATAATAGCTATTTAAATTTGTTGTATCGGGTCCTGGTAAAAACTATTGTATGCTACTTTCCGTCTTCTACATGAGAAAGTAAAACTGAAAATATTCAGCTGATAGCTCCTGAGTCGTGGTGCTTCCAATCCTGGTGGTTATAGAGTAGGGGTTTAGTCTGAACCTGTTTCCCATAAGTTCCACCTTTGAGGCTGTGAGTGTTGTGTGGATGGGTCATGCACAGACACTGACAGGCAGGAGGCAGGCGGGGCGGGGGGAGGGGGCAAGTAAAAATGGGAGTGAGTGGAGCCTTTCTCCTCTGCTCTCTTTTGTGCGGAGCTCCAGGCTCCACTTTCCTCAGAGCTCTTGTTACTAGAGACATGTAGGATAGACTCCTTGATCCAAAAAGACATCTTGTGGCACAGTAGAGACCACAAGAGAAGAGACATTTTCTTCACAAGTCTGAAGGTCTGTGACAGGTACAGAGGGGAAGACACTGCGGAGAAAAGCTATCTTCATCACGATATGCTGAAGACATTTCTGGGTGCTTTCTTAGACAACGCCCCCTCCACCCCTAAGGAAACAACAGTGTCAAGCATCCTGTTTGTGACTACCAGTCTTCCCTCCTACCTGGGAGAAGAAACAACTCTGTCACATTGCTTTCCTTAAGATCAACAGTTAGGACTCATTTGGATGCCTCCCCTCCAAGCCAGCTGGTAGGGAGTCTCGACAGGTCTGGCAGCTAGCTGTGGTAATTGCCTTGCCTGAGCAGATAGTAATGGCATGCAAATGGCTCACCACCACCAGAGTAACAGACAACTTGAAGACTGCCTCAGACTAACAGACAACTTGAAGACAGCCTCAGAGGCTCACTCCCCTGCCAGGCTGGAAAGATTCACTGCTACTTCTTCAGGTCTGTGAGTGGATCCCATGCTGCAGCAGGCTCTGACTGGACCAGTGCTGCCAGTCCCATGGTGTGCTCTGCTGGGGACATCTAAATTCCTTCCCTGTGGTCTCTTTTCTGCCTCTGAACAGTTTGACTTCTGAACCTTCCAAGTAATTTTGTTAAAAAATGTAGCCTTGGAGAAGTCACTAATGGATGGGAGAAGAGAGAAGAGCTCATACAAATGGAGTTGATGCCTTATGAAAGAGGGAACCCTCTTGTCCCCTTTTCTGTTGAAGACAGTGAAGATCCATTTGTGAAGCATGAAGCTGGGTATCCTCAGATATCATAGGGTAATGTCTTGATCATAGACTCCTGAAGGTGAGTCTTAAAGACTGTTTGATCAGACACATAGCCTAGGGAGTTTTATCATACCAACTGAGATTAGCTGAGGCCATAGCTGTCTTCTTGTGGGCTTGGAGTGTCAGGTGGCCTAGGCTCCCAGAACCTTGAGAGTCCATCCATGTATACCCCTGTCTTAGGCCAGGAAGGACAGTAGTGGTAAATGAGAGTCAAACTTGTATTGACACAAAAAGTCATTTGGGAAGAGAGAATCTCTACTGAGGAACTGTCTCCATCAGATTGGCCTATAGGCTGTCCGTGGGAGCATTTTCTTGACTAATGGTTGGTAAGTGCTCAGATCATTGTATGTCGTGTCACCCTCGAACAGGTGTTTCTGGGCGCTCTAGGAAAGCAGACTGAGTGAGCCATGGAGAGCAAGAGAGTGACCAGCATTCTTTTTGGCCTCTGCTTTCAGTTCCTGCCTCCACGCCCCCACCTTGGTTCCTTCTTTGGCTTTTCTTGATGAGCTCTAACCTGTAAGCTGTAATAAAATCCTTTCCTACCTAAGTTGCTTTTGGTCATTGTGTTTATCTCAGCAAAAGGAAAAAACCCTCAGGAAAGATAATCTCTCTGTTTCTATCAGACAGAGAGATCTCCATCTCAGTTCCTCTCCCCTTCTTCCTTCTCTCAAGCTTTTGAGTTTGGCATTGAACTTAGAGCATGTTAAGCAAACACTCTTTTGATGAGCTATGCCTCCAGACTGTTCTCCTTGTTTATCTTTTATTTTGAGACAAGATGTCCTTACATTGACTAGGTAACCCTTGAACTCATTCTATAGTTCAAGTTGGCCTCACTCACAATCTTACTGCCTCTGTCTTTTGAGGAGCTGAGATTTCTGGCCCAGCCTACAAACCAGGCCCTGTTCAGTTGTCTCTTCTGAGCCAAGGGCACACTGTTGGAAAATGAGATAACTAGACTTAGAGAGACACCAAAGAGTTCCAGTCACCCAAGAGGACATTTTGCTTCCTGTAATGACCACATGGAACATCTGGGGTTGTAACACGCAGTCCAGTGGGGAGTATGTGACCCTGACATCACTCCCATCCTGCCCTCTCCAATATCACCTAACTTAATCCTCCTGACTGTGTGACATGGCACAGGTTGTAGGTCAAAGCAGGATGCCCTCCATCTCAAAAAGAACTTGAGTGTTTCTACTTTCTCTTCTGTGGTACTGGGTACTGGGTTCTGTGGTACTGTGGTACTTTTAACCAAGGTCCTCACACAAACCCTCTACCACTGAATTTCCTTGAGTTATATTCCTGGTCCTCTTTGAGTTTCCATTTTGAGACAGGGTTTCACTAAGTTATACAGGCTGACCTAGAACCCAGGCTTGCCGGAACATTCCAATCTTCCTATCTCAGCCTCCTTAGTAGTTGACATTAGACATAACTACTCTGCTTGTTCCTGGCTTTCCCTCAAGCTACCCCAAGATTTGGACTCAAAAGTCCTTCTGCATATGGCCTTGAGATGGTGTGGCCTGCCTTGAGAAGGTCACATGATTTGACTTGGACTGAGAATCCTCACACACATTCCAAAAGATCTTGGATCTGTTTAGTCATGGTGTACTTCTAGGCACTGAGGTCCATCTCTATTCCTATGGTAAAGCACTCTAACCAAAGCTACATATGAAAGGGACAGTGAGAGAAAAGCTTATTAAACTTACAATTCTGGGTTAGGTACAACATTGAGAAGTCAAGTCAGAAACTCAAAGGCCCTTTTGCCATTCAACACAATAATTACCTCTGGCCAAGGAACTTACTTCACAGTCAAAGTAGCAAGAGTCATGGAGAATGCTATTTGCTGGCTGGCAGCCAGGCTTATACTCATCTAGCTTTCTTATACTGTTCACTTACCACTGATATAGGGGATTGTGTTGCCCATAGTGGGCTGTGTCCTCTTACCTCAGTTAACAATTAGGACAATCCCCCACAGACATGCCTGTGGGCCAACTTGATCGAGGCAACTTTTTTTTTAATTGAACTTTTTTTCTCAGGTGACTCAAGGTGTGTCAAGTTGATATTTAAAGAAACTAGTACAGATGGGCTGTGTCATACTTCTCTGTGAGCAGAGACTACCTAGCTAAACACTTCTTAAATTCAACTCGATAGAAAGAGAACTGTGCATGTTTGGGGTTCCTGTTTGCTAGAGTCCCAGGTTTCTCCACAGGTGCCATGCTGCGACATCCTCAGGAATGTTCTTGTGATCTGAGGGACACTGAGTAGTGACAGAGACCCACAGAAGGCAGAAGGTGATTGCCTTCGTTCTCATGTAGTAAGAAGCCTGACAGACATGGGGAGAGAGCTTCATACTCTTACAGATCTGCCTTCTGTCTGCCAGGGCTCCCAAACATCCAGTGAAATTTTTAATTCCATAAAGATGTGGAATGGAGCAGCCCTGAGAGGACAAATATAGTGGGTCCAGGCCAGCTGGAGCACACAAGCAAGGGTAAGAGGACAAGGGGAAAAACTAAAGTGCAGAGGCAGTGGGTAGTGTGACAAGCATGAGCAGCAGGTAAGTGGGGGACACTGGTCTCCACGCCAGTGTTTATTTTACTAGCACTTACCACCCCAATCCGCATCACAGTCGCCTTCAGTCCTGGCTTCAAGAATAAAGCCAAACATGTCCACCTTCTCTCCTATGTAAGCTATGAAGATCTGGTCCTGTTTTTCCACCTGGCTACCAGAGCTATCACTCAGGTATGGAATCCTGTGTGTAGACAATTACACAGACATTGCTTCCTTTTAGCGCCATCCTGATCCTTATTTTATCATTAATTAGTTAAGTTGTTTACTTTACATCCCAATCACAGATTCCCCTCCCTCCTCTCTTCCCAGTCCCTCCCTCTCACTTCCCCTCTCTAGATCATCAACCCCTCCTCCCTCTCTCCTCAGATATCCCAACAATAATCAACCAGCCTTGGCATATCTGCAGGAAGGCTGAGTACATCTCCTATTGAGTTTAAATGAGGCAGCCCAGCTAGGGGGAAGGGATCTAAAGGCAGGCAACAGAATCAGAGAGAGTCCCTGGTCCAGCCTTAGATGGTCTCCCACACGGAGACCCAGCTACACAATTGTTGCATAAGTGCAGAGGACCTAGGTCCATCCCATTCATGCTAGTTGGTGGTTCAGTCTCTGTGAGCCCCTATGGGCCCAGGTTAATTGAAATCTGTAGGTTTTCTTGTGGTGTCCTTGACCCCTCTGGCTCCTTCAATCCCCTCTCCCTCTTTTCTATCAGAGTCCCCAAGCTCCACTTAATGTTTAGGTGTGGGTCTCTGATGACAGTTATGTTAGGCTCTGTTAGCAAGTCTAGTGGAATATCATAAACAGGGCCAGGGCTGGGGTCCCTTTCATGGGTTGGGTCTCAAGCTGGATCAGTCATTTGTTGGCTTTATCCTCAAATTCTGCTCCATCTTTTACCCCTGCACATCTTGTAGGCAGGAAAAATTGTGGGTTGAAGGTTTTGTGGCTGGATTGGTATTCCAATCCCTGTATTGAAAGTCTTGCTTGATTACAGGAGATGGCTAGTTCAGGATTCACATAGCCCCTTGCTAGAATTCTTAGCTAGGGTTACCTTCATAGATTCCTAGAAGTTTCCATTGTCCGAGATTTCAAGCTTGTCCCAGAGATATTCCAATCTAGTTGTCTCTCCCAGTACTCTCTCCCTCCATCCTCCCCCACTTCATCACTCCTGTTCCTATGCCCATCCCTTCTCCACTTAGTTCTCTTCCTCCATCCATCTCCAATGTCTAATCTATTTTCCCTTCTCCATGAGATTCAAGCATCTCCCATTATGCAGTCCTTATTTATTACTTAGGTTCTTTGGGTTTGTGATTTGTGGCATGGTTATCCTGTACTTTATGACTAGCATCCACTTATAAATGAGTTCATACCATTTTTGTCTTTCTGGGTCTGGGTTACCTTGCTCAGGATGATCTTTTTCTAGTTCCATCCATTTGCCTGCAGATTTCATGATGTCCTTGTTTTTAATGATTGTGTAAATGTAGCACATTTTCTTTATCCGTTCTTCAGTTAAGGGACATCAACTGAAGTTTTGAGTTTCTGGCTATTATGAGTAAAGCTACTATGAACAGTAGTTGAACAAGTGTCCTTATGCTATGGTGAGGCATCTTTTGGGTATATGGCCAGGAGTGATACAACTGGATCCTGAAGAAGATCTATTCCCAAATTTCATCACTCCAAATTGATTTCTAGAGTGGTTGTACAATTGTGCAATCCCACCAGCAATGAAAGAGTGTTCCCCTGGTTCCATATCCTCACCAGCATAAGCTGGCCCTTGAGCTTTTGATCTTGGCAGTTCTGACAGGTGTAAGATGGAATCTCTAGAGTTGATTTGCATCTCCCTAATGACTCATGATTTCTTTAAGTGCTTCATAGTCATTAGAGATTTTAAATTCAAGACTTTCATGCTGTTAGGATACATTCTAGAGACCTAAGTCACATTATTTTTGTGACTATAATGAAATACCCCAAGTGTGGGTCATTTGTAAGGAGGAGAAGTTAGTATAATACCAGAGACTTAGTGCTAAGGTCAACTCAGCTCTGGTGATGTGCCTCAACTACACTACAACTCAGCAAATGACATCATGAAAGAGCCTAGTACAAGAGCTGGGGATCTTAGAATGAGTCAAGATCAAAGTGTACATTTGGGGGTGGGGGAACTGGTTTTGTTTTTCCATCACAGCCCACTCCCATGAGAACTGAGGCCAGAAGAGAATTACATTAATCTCTTTCAAAGACTTTGTCACCTGTCAATCAATTTCCCAGGCTTCAACAAAGCTCTCTAGTGCATGGATCTTTGTGGAGTTTCTTGATTCATGGACTCAAATCTATGTTTCAATAAATGTTTTTGCCTGAACCAAAGAGTACACATGGTGGGACTAATGGCTCCAGCAGCATATGTGTAGCAGAGGATGGCCAAGTCTGTCATCAATGGGAGGAGAGGCCCTTGGCCCTGTGAAGGTTCTATGCCCCAGTGTAGGAGAATGCCAGGGCCAGTAAGCAGGAAGGGGTGGGGTGGTGAGTAGAGGGAGGGGTGAGGGAACAGGGGTGTGTTTTAGTTTTTGTATTTTATTTTATTTCATTTTATTTTATTTTTGGAGGGGAACCTGGGAAAGGAGATATTGCAAATAAAAAAAACATTTAATAAAAAAAAAGCCTTTGCCTGAATACCAATGCCTTACAAGATTTTAAGGGTGGATCCTATACCTGACTCAGGCTCAAGTCACCAGTAACATCCTCCAAGGAGCCAGCACACCCCCATCATTCCCCCTGACTCCTATGAATGCATATTTCCCATTCTGTTGATTGTTAGTGATGCCTCAGATGTGTGAGCTTCTGCCTTTCCTTATGGAAAAAAAAACTTTTGAAGAGCTGGCTTGGCCTCCTGGTTTCTATTGTATCCCTGGAAAGGCCCTGAGCTCATCACCATTGACAGACACTTGTAATGATAGTGTCAGGACTGAACATGGACAACCCCTGAACCTGATCTATGGCCTACAAGGATAGGGCAGATCAGGTGGGGAAGACATGTCTATGACAGAAGATAAAGGCTTCCATTTCCAGATGCTATCCTGAGATGAATTATAAGTAAGACTTTTGAAAACTAGAAATAAAGTCAATTCAGACAGATACCCATGAGGGCTTAACAGGGTCAGATTTGACCCTGCAGAAAGTAAATACAAGGGTGATAAGAGAGGACCCAGGACCTTCTGTGGGCTACAGAGTGAGGGCAATCACAAATAAAGGCTTCCTCAGACAGAGAAAACATGGGGTGGGCAAGGAGGGTTCTCAAGGAGGAAACAAATGTGTGAGGAGGCCGCAGACCTCAGACAGCAGCGGCAGCCAACAAGAATGCCCTGCAAAGGAGACCTTCCTGACCCTGCCTGCAGGAAGGATCGCACACCAGACAAAAACCAGACAGGTACCGCCAACAAATGACCCTGTGTCAGCAGTGAGCAAAATATTTTCAAATGGCACCATGGACTCAATTCAATAATTTGATAAAAGGGAGATTAAGAAAACATAACATAAAGTAAATTAACACAGAGCAGAACAAACTCAGTAAATTAGGAACCGAGAGCCGGATGACTCCAGTTACCCCAACAATGAGGAATGGCTTTGAGAGTAGGGGGCAGTCCCGTGCTAGAGGAAGGACGTTTTCCTCATCATCATCCAAAAAAACACCCCAAATGAGTAAGAAAAATGGATGTTTGAAGACAGTCTCTGGCATGCCTCAACTGGTTTCCTTTACACTATCCAGGGCACCAAACCCAAGGCAAATCTTAAGAATCTGCAGGGCTGGGGATTGGGGTGGGAAGCTCATGTGGAGATGAGACAAAGGGAATGTCTATGAGACATCCCAAGACAGAGAGTTAGGCAGCCCTAGAATAACCAAAAGTACCACATTTAACTCCATTAGTAAATGTGCATCGTGTCTACCTCCATTATGGACCATTGCAAAGACTCCATAAAATATAAGATATGGTTGAGGGAGACCCAGACACACTCCTACATGAGAACTCTCCATACTAACTTTATTGTATTGTATTTCATAGGTGTTCTCTCTTTTTAAGAAGTTTTAATATAATATTTTATTAAGTCTTTTAGAATTTCATATGATGTATTTGGGTGATATTGATTCCCATTTCTTCCCTAGTTCCTCCCTGATCCAATCCCTACCTCTATCTCTCTCCCAATTCTGTGTCCCCTTTTTCTTTTGATAGCCCACTGAGTTCACTTTAGGCCATCTATGTGCACATGGGGCATCTACCGGCTATTGATCTATATCAGGATCACACCCTTAAGTAAAACCGTATCTCCCTCCCCCAGAAGCCATCAGCTATCCATAGCTACTTGATTGAAGATGAGGGCCCGTGAGCACCTCCCTTCTCCATTTGAGAACATTTACTCCATTGATCCTGTGCAAGGCTTGTTCAGGCATCCCCAGTGGCTGTGAGTTCATGAGTGCAGTGGTCCTGACATGGCCAGAAGACACTGTTGGGCTATGGTCTTTCTCAGCCTTTGGCTCTTACAGTCCTTCTGTTCCATCTTCCATGATGGTCCCTGGACCTTGGGAAGGGTGGGTGTAAATGTACCGTCTCCATCTGAGTGACCCACTGGCACTCTCAACTTTGACCAGCTGTGAGTTTCTGCCTTGACCAACACCGACTGGGCAAAGAAGCTTCTCTGATTAGCACCAAGTCCTGCACTACTCTATGGTAACAGAGGGATGAATTAAACAGCACTTCAATATTATCTCCATTTACCAGAGTAACAGGAGTAATTTTTACGAGTCTATATTTGTTGTGTTTAGATAGGTTTCATGCCATGCTAATTTTAAAAAACTTTTTCTATACATTTGTACCTGTACCAATAATCACTTCTTTATCAAAAGTGTCCTTGTAGCTAGAAACCAGAATTCACAGAAGTGGTGATGCTGAGGCTGGGGAGTTCCTGTGGTTACTGTCAGACACTCTGTTCTCCCACTCTGACACATGCTGAGGCTGGGGTCTGTCTGTAGTTATTGTCTGACATTCCTTCTCCTACCATGACACATGACCACTCAGCTCCCCAGGGCACAAGAGGCAACTCTCCACCTCAGACTTGAATCTTCCTTCTCTCAGTGCACTGGGGATGGGGGTTGATAAGCTCAAGAAGTAATGGGCAGACTTAAGAGCTTCCTCTGAAGGTTCCACCCATTGCAGGTTCTGGAAGGTATCCTAGGTCCTGAGATGAAAGAGAAAACCTCAATCTGCAGCAGCCCCTCTGGTCACTTTAGTTTACTGTAGACTCTCTTACCCGTACAAAATGTGGGCAACTTTCCTGAAAGATAATGAAAGTTTGGACCCAGTGGGAAAGAGACCCATCTGCTAGCCAGAGAGGAGACTATGAGACCCTGGTACTCTGGCTTAGCTTTGTTTATCCAGAATCTTTTAATGTAAAGGACTCACAAAGACTCACAGGGCACAGATGTGCACAGAGAGAAGATAGGGCTATTGAGCAAACCTCAGATCTAGTCCTGTGGAAGGCCAAACTCATCTGAACAGAAAGAACCTGGAGGCTTCTGGGCACCTTGGGTGGAGGACAAATGAGCTGGTCACTGCATTAGAGGACCTTGGATATTTTTTTTAGGGAGTTGTATTCAAGGACTCCAGCTGCTGAGAAAGGCTCAAGGTAGGCACCTCTGGGCCCCATCAGACACCTTGTTGGAATATCCCTGAGAGAAGAATTTGGAATGTGGCCAAGCTCTGCTAACAAGCTGCTGGAGAAGGGTTCACACACAGGGAAGGCAGGTGCTGGACCGCCTTCCTCTTCCCCCAGTGGCTCCTGCCAGCATTCTGCCTAGAGCAGAGAAAGCAAAGAGTTCAGTTCAAGAAGGCCTCTTTAAATCCCACTGAGGGTTTTGATTGTTGTTAGTATGCCACTGGACTGGCATACTAACAATAGAGTCCAGTGTATGTTATTGCTTGAAAGTGACAAGGAGATTCATGATGGAGCCCATCTCCCTGTGCAGGGCAGGCAAGAAAGGTGGCCTGGAACAGCGACGGGAAAGGTCATCCAGAAAGGCCGATATGTCTAAGTCACTACATCTTTTCTCTGCCCTAGATGGGTGCAGAGTGTGCATGCATGCACAGTGTGTGGGCCTGCAGATCTTGCTGCACGTAGACCAGACTATCTGAGGTCTGCAACACTGTCATATCTCCAAGCATGCCCTGTATCCCTGATTGTTCTCAAATGGGTGTCCTTCCTCATCTGGATTTTGCTCAACAGTCCTCCAATGATACCTTTAAACAAACTTCCACTCTTTCCCCATATTCAGTATCACAGGCAGCTCCTGAATTTAACATCCTTGCCTTAGGCAGCAGAATGCTTTGACTGGTATCCTGTGATTTTCCCACCCAATGTCCAGTCCTCATACTGGGATTTTACCTGATGCAACCTACTTAGTCCTACCTCAACACACAGCTTCTCTCTGGCAGAAATCTGCAGCTGTACTCACTAGTTGCATCTTTCCTGCTGCCTCAATATGTCATGCATCTTCCATGAGGAAAATAAGGCATGGAATGGTGCCAGCTCTCCCATGCTCATCAGACACAAGGAAACAAGATCACGTCATTCTCAGACGTCCCAAGGAAAAGCTCCCCAGAGATTGAGAAGGGCTGACTAGCTCCTGTTGGAGTCATCAGAAGGAAGATGCCACTGCAGCAACTCCTTAGGCACTGGACAGTCACATGTATACTGTCCCTGAATCATGTTTGCATATGTTACACCATTCAGCACCAGGAACCAAGGCTCCTCAGATCCCCACAGAGAGAGTGACCTAGTTATACTTGGTGACTCATCAAAGCGTCTCATAGTTACTGCCTTAGACCAAAAACTCTAGCATGCAAGATTTCATTTTTATAGAAACAGCCATCAAAGAAACACCCAGGAACCCTGACCTCAGAAAGCAGCAAGGGAACCAAGCTAGGAGATGACTCCTGAAGAAACTCTATAAATGCCAGTGCGGCTGGGAAGGTCAATAGATGTGATGTCATAGAGGAGGTGTGGAGTGAATGGAGGGAGCTTGACCTGAATGGAGGGAGCATGATGTGAATGGAGGGCTGTGGTGTGAAGACAAAGAGTAACAGGTTTCAATTTGGAGCAGGGAGGTGAGGCCAAGTGGCTTCCCCACTGAGAGGACACCCTGAGCACCAGTCTGCAGAAGAAAGCAACAAATGTGGTAAAGGCTGATCATAGGAACTGGAACAGATCCACAGGTAGGAAGGGTGTGTGGAGAAGGTCAGGATGACAGAGTGGGTATTGTAGGATGCATCGCGTACCTTAAAATGTTAAGGTCCTAACCCTTAGTGTCTGTAGGCACAATCTGAACTAGACCAGGGCCTTTTATGGATGATCAGGGTCTGGTGAAGTTTAGGGTGAGCAGTGTGCTTAGGACAAGGGGACATGTAGACTGACCTACACAGTCAGACATAAGAGAGTGATGCAAAAAGATGCAGGGAGAACGTGACTTTCTACACATCAAGGAAGACCATAGAGCGTGAGAGCTGGTTGGAGGTCTGGGAAGAATCATTCTCAAAGGTTGTGGAAGAGCCCAGTCCTGTTGACATCTCTATGTGAAGATGAGGCCTCTAGAACTGGGGGAGGGGAGAGAGAGAGAGAGAGAGAGAGAGAGAGAGAGAGAGAGAGAGAGAGTTATACCATCCACCAGCAGAGATACAACTTGCAGCCCACTGCGTGCTGTGGTGACACTCCTGAAAGACAGGGACAACTTACAGAAAAGACAATGGAAATGAAGACAGAATGCAAAGGGACAAAAATGAAGTGAGGGGTGAGGGTCTACCACTGTACACACTGATCCTCAGGAAGACATAGCAACGGTGTCAAGACGCATAGTAACTATAGATGTGATTATGTAGCTCAAATGTATGCCACAACCACACAAAGAACACTGGTCCAAAAATGGTCCCAGAATTACTACATTTACTGAGTATAAGAAATAGATTTGTTTTGTTCATTCAAAATTTAAATCTTATTTATAATCTCAAGAATACTATTTACATCATTAACATACCACTCCCTCTGCCTGTAACCCTTCCCATGTCCTCCCTGCTCAGTCTCAAGGTCATGACCTCTTTATTATTAGTATTATTAGTAGTAGTAGTAGTAATAGTAGTAGTAGTATTTATATATGTAACATACACAAACACATCCTACTGTGTCTCTTTATTAGTATGAATGTGTGTTTAGGGCTAACCACATGTAATTGAATAACCTATCAGAGGGCTCGTTCTTAGAGAAGAATGATTCTCCTCCTATCAGCAGCTATTAGTTGCCTGAAGCTCTTCATTTAGGGCAGGCACCTTGTGAGACTTCCCCCATCTACACTGATGTGTTGACTGGTTCTGACAAGCAGGTCTTGTTTAGGGGGCCATGCTCCAGAGATTTCATGGCTATAACTTCCCTGTCATTTCATGAAAACACTACCTAGCATCAAATATTCTGGTCTTCTGGCTCTTACACTCTTCCTTTCCCCTCTTTTGAGGTGATCCCTAAGCCTTCAGTGTATAGATTGTGCTATAGATATATAGCGTTGGAGCTTAGCACCCAATACATTTTGACCAATAGTAGTTATCTGTAATGACTACGTCTGCGGCAAACAGAAGCATCTCTAATGAGAGGTGAGAGCTGCACCTATCTGTGGGTGAAAGAATAAGTATTTAGAATCCTTATTAGTTATGATTATATTAGTTTAGGAAAGAGAGTTTTCTTAGGCTATGAAGTTCCAAGATACATCTTAAAATCTCTGAGTTCTTCATAGCCACAAGAATTGTCACAGAATGTATCATTATCAAAATAAGAGAGGAAAATTAACAGTCTTAACTGCACAGACAAAGAAAAATAAATAGAACCGGTGACCTGGCATCACATCTTAAGAATCTCGCAAATGAAGATCAAATCACTGTCAGTGAGTAGAAAGAAGTCAGTGAGTGAAGGCATGGCTCGACCTGAAACAGAAGAAGAGAGAAAATTAAGGGGCAGTAGAAAAGGCAGGAGATGTGTCTAACTGAGCAAGCCTTGGGAGGAAAAAAAAATATATCAATCTTGGGTATGATAAAAGACAAATCCAATTCATTACAGCTCCTGCAATTCCTAAAAGGAGAGGAATAGCAGGTACAACTTTGAGACTATAAATTTAAAAGGTGTCAATGAAATGGGAAATTATCTTGAAGATGCATCTGCCGAACATAGCCAAGAACACAGGTTTAGAATCATCTCAGAATCCCCGATTTATTGAACAAATCATGTCTGCTACATAACAATGTCCTGGGTGCCTATGCCTACAAACAAACAGAACAAAAAACTGTTGACACAAAAAGCAATTCAAAATAGAATTTATCCAAATAGACAGAGTAGCAGGGTCACCATCACACAGCGTCTTCTGAAGCTGTAAAAGGAGAACCTCAAGCTGCCATGCAGCCTAAGTCAGCTTACTGTTGTCATATGGTCCTGAAAATAGAAATATAGGGAAATAATGAAATCCTATCTTTCAATATAGGTTTGAAGACACTGACCAGAGGATTAGAAGCAAGAAGTGGCTGGTAAGCAAAACACAGTACAGTCAGGTGCTCCCAAGTGCAAAGGGGATAAATGTTTGGAAATAAACCAATGTGCCCATAAAAATAAAAGGAATAAGTGGACAGATTACATAATTGTTTGGAGCTGTGAAACACACACACACACACACATATACACATGCACACATACCACACCACACAAATAAACACACATATACATGCATGCACATGGGCACACAAACACATATGCACACATATACATAGACATGGCACACACACATGCATGTATCCATGCATATACACATGCACATATATATATATATATATATATATATATATATATATATATATATATACACCTCACACACTTGTACTTGAACATACATACAAAGGCACATACTATACTCAGACACATATAAATATGCACACATACACACATATTTTTAACATGTTTACAGACTGACCACTGTCTATAAACAAGGATTAGATGGTGATACCATCATTATTCCAATAATTCTGTCTACAAAATCCCCAAGACACATTTCAAATCTAATGGTAATTAGTGAAAAGCCCTGCAATGAGCACCAAGAGACCTTTATATCTGCTATTCTTGCTTCTGTTCTACATGATGCTGAAGGCATTAATTGGTGAAAGGGGTAGGGCAAGGAAATTGGAAGGACAAAGATGGGAAGATAAGGAAAAATGTGTAGATGTAAGAAATCTGAGATTCTACAGAAAAACTAGAATTTATTCCTAAACTGGGTAGAGTCATTTGACTTACGCCATAAAACCAAACAATAGTCCCAAAACACAAAATGCTGCACCTTCCTCTTCTAGCTCCCACAAAACTGAAGACAACCTTCTCACAGGGCCTACTACCAGCAGTACCAAAGGGCAACCAACTAGAAACGAATTTAAAGAAAACCCAAGACAGCCCCATATGGAATTTAGCCACAGAAAATAAAGACAACTTCTATAAATTTGCCCTCCCGCAACCCGAGGCTCTCACTGACTCACTGGGAAGTGTCATCCCCTCCCAGACTGATGTATATATCCAACACAATCCCACCGTGAGTCCCTGGGGATTTTTCTATGAAAATTGACAAGATTCTTTTGAAGGGTATGTGAAAATACAAAAGGCCAAAAATAGCAGAGGAGATCTCCAAGATAACGAACAAAACTGAAAACCTTGGCCCAGCAGATGTCAAGATATGTTATGTAACCACAGCTGGAGGACTCGCAGAGGTTCAGATCAGAGCACAGGAGCAGGAATAGATACACGGAGCTATCAGCTGCACAACAGCACAGTGCAGACAGAGCCGGAGAGAGGGCTGTTAAAGCAGAGATCCAAAAAGGGAAAAATGCAAAATGAGCTCTCTCCTAGCCAGTGTTCGGTGGCTATTTCCTTTGAATTGAAGGAGGGGATCTTAAGTCTCAGTAAATAAATGAAACATACAAGCTTCAGGAAGCTCCCCAAACAGAAAAGATTAAGAAAGTCCCCCTGTTGCCTCCCCCCTCCCCATGCCTGCCACCCCACCCTCTCCCACTTATTGGCCCTGGCATTCCCCTACAATGGGGCACAGAACCTTCACAGGGCCGAGGTTCTCTCCTCCTATTGATGATCAAATTTGCAATCCTCTACTACACACATGCTGCCAGAACAATCAGACCCACCATGTGCAGTCCTTGGTTGGTGGTTGAGACCCTGGGAGCTCTGATGGTACTAGTTAGTTCATATTGTTCGTCCTAAGGGGCTGCAAACCCCTCAGCTCCATAGATCCTTTCTCTAACTCCTTCATTGTTGTTGTTTTTGTTTGTTTGTTTGTTTGTTTTTTGGAGGGGAAACTGGGAAAGGAGAAATTTACATGTAAATAAAGAAAATATCTTAAAAAAATTTGAAATGTAAATAAAGAAAATCTTCAGTAAAAAAAGAAAAAGACAAAGAAAGAGAGAGAGAGAGAGAGAGAGAGAGAGAGAGAGAGAGAGAGAGAGAGAGAAAGAGGAAGGAAGGAAGGAAGGAAGGAAGGAAGGAAGGAAGGAAGGAAGGAAGGAAGAAAGTCCCCCTCCCCTGGGTTATGTAAGCAATAACAGTTTGTCAGTTCTGACCTGCAGAACTACCTCATGTTATGTAAGGAACTTGAGGGCTGCAGTTTCTCTGAGTGGTCTGCTGGCTGGGGTGAGGTTTTCAGTAATGCAGCTGCATTTGAGTACTCAGACTCCTATAGTTACCCCCTTATCCACAATTCTGAGTGTAACTCCTCATCCCAACTCACTAACATTCTTCAGCCGGCCATTCAGTTCCCTAACTGAGGTCCTAACTGAGAGATTTGTGCTCATTCCTCCAAGCTACAAGCTATCCAGCAAGTATTTCCAAGGGTAACGCAGATATCTGAGGGCGAAATAAAATATAAAGGGTTCCAGAAGGACATGCAAGACCAAGTCCCCCTGAGACTTGTGAAGTGAGTGTCTACTCAGGGGATATGAACAGGTGGCCTTCTACTCAGCCCCTGTGAGCTCTGAGAGGCTGGCATGGAAACAGAAGCCTTCACATGGAGAGACTGAGATTGAGAGGGGTTTGGCAATAGCAATGGAGCCTTCTAAATATGTTCTGTTGGACACTTCAGAATGGTAGCTCCTTCAAAACTGCTTCCAGTGTCAGCTTCCATTACTAATGGTCAAGCAGCGACGGGCCAGAGGCTGACCTTTCACTCACCATAGTCTTTCAAGGTGAGGGGAAACAAGAGGCTAGGCAGATCTGCTTTCAGGGAAGGCAAAAGCAGTGGTTGCTACACTCTGGATCCACCTTTACTTCAGGCCAATGTCTGATTATGAGACCTTGAGGCCTGTCTAGCTTAAAGCCTGACTGGCAGAGGTTAAGGAGGTGTGAGCAATGGGTCCTTGGTCCAGAACCAGGCTGCAACTGTCAGGCAGGGGAATCTTTGGAGCTGACAGAATCTACAGGATTCCAAGGTGCCTGAGAACCACAAGGACCCAAAGCTGGAGAACTTAGCCAGCACAGAAACCTCAGCAAACTGCTGAGCATTTTGCTTGAGACAGGAAGTCCTTAACAAAGAGCCAGCAAGACCTTTTCTCGTGAGTCCTACAATGTCAGAACCAAGGGCCATGGAAATGGACCATGAGAAAGCAGACCATGAAGATGTAGATCACATGAAGATGTAGATCACATGAAGATGTAGATCACATGTGGAGCCAAAGGAAGAGCCATGATCAAGGTGAACACATAGGAGGGATGAGGCAAAAAGTACAGCGAGGGCCTAGAGAGATGTCCCGGGGGCCCAGAGGGATGTCCCGGGGGCCCAGAGGGATGTCCCGGGGGCCCAGAGGGATGTCCCGAGGGCCTAGAGGGATGTCCGGTTGGAGGCACGAAAGGTACCAAAGTTCTGCATGATAAATATGTGGTGATAAAAACTGAAGTTCTGCACGATAAATATGTGGTAATAAAAACTGACTAGGAGCCACAGAACAATAAATATATACCAACTATGTGAGGGCCTGAGTTCAGCTAGTTCTTCAAGCACTCATAGGAAGAGCTGGGCACTGAGGAACAAACTTGTAATCATAGACCAAGGAAGGCAGAGACAGGAGGACTAGGAAACTTCAGTTTCAATGAGAGACCCTGTCTCAAAAAATAAAGTGACATTTGACATCCACCTCTGGCCTCCATAAACACATGTGCACATCTGCATGAACACACATACACACACACACACACACACACACACACACACACACACACACAAGAACACACAATAAAAGCCACCACCCTTGATTGGGTGAAAATGCCTCTGAAATACACTCCACCCCCCATGTTGTTCAGAGTGCTGTGGAGAAACATCCTAGAGCAGAAGGAGTTCTGGTCTGGGCAGAACTTGCCCAGGGCATCAGGAAAAATGATCAGGAGGATTGATGCTAGTGCCCTGGATGTGGACAACAAAGCAGGGCTTCTAAGTAGCCATGTCCAATAAGCAGCATGATTTAAAGTGAAGGGTGACTGTAGTGAGAGAACAGATGGGGAAAAAACAGAGACGGCAAAGATAACCCAATAGAAACTTTCATGGAGCTGTGTAGTGTCTGAATCTTTGAACTTCCTGCGAGGGGTCATTGCAGAAGGAAGCAGGAGCAGAAGACAAGACACTAATTAGATGACAAGGACTCAAGAGGGAAAAGCTAATACAAGTCCCCGAGTGGCCTGAGATCTACAGTAAGTGATCCTTCAAAGAGAGGAGAAAGAAGTGGGGATGAGGGAACATCTTAGAGATTGATGGCTGAGGGGCCAGCATGCAGCTCACTTGGTGGATTCTTGCCTTAAAAGCACTAGAGCCCGAGTTTGATCCTCAGTTCTTAAGGGAAAACAAAGAAAGCATTAAAAGAACACTTGTAACCCCAGGGCTAGGGAGATAGAGACAAGCCTAGGGCTTGCTGATGAGCCTACTTAATGGACATGGCATGTGCCAGGCGTGAGTGTCAAAGAGCGAGGTAGACAGCCCTGAGAAAGGACAGCCATAGTTGTTTCTGGTCTTCATAGATAAGTACAATACTGTATCTCTGTGTGCGTGCACACACACACACACACACACACACACACACACGCACAAATAGTTGGAATTTTTCTGAATTTCATGGAGTTGAAACTCAAGAAAGTCGATTAGTCCCACTAGGAGGACTCTAGACAGAGTCAACACCATGCATATTACAATTCAGTGTGTCATATCAAATGGCTGAGGACATCTAAAGCAATTGGAGAAAAAGCTATGAAGGACCAGAAGGTTATTTCTGCTCAGAAACACAAAGGCCAGAGGCTGGCTGAGCATCCTCTCTAAAGCTCTGTGGGAAACAGGGAAATTCTCAAGCAGGGAACTTCTGTTCAGGGATCATGGGTGTGAGATGAGGATGGACACATGAAAGGTGACAGGCTTAGTTGTCATGAACACCTAGGAGCTAGGATAGTGCTAAAGTAAGCCAGCAAGCAGTCCCAGAGTGAAACGCACCAAAGGTGCACATCACTGCTTCTCTGTGGCTACAAGAAGAAATTCCTGAATGTACTTTGTATTGTAAGGCTGATAACATACTGTGGTGTGAAATATATGCCAGGCACCACTCCAGGCACAGGCACAGGGAGAGACCTACAGAGGGACACAGCAGCAAGGCTCTAAGGCTTTGTGGAACAGGTTGAACACTGAATGCTCAAAGACTGAGAAGTCCAGGGCACGCATTGTAACCCCCAAGCTCTGCAAACCTATGCTTACTCGAAGGTAGAACAAAATGCCAGTAAAAGATGTGAACTTCTAAAACAGATGTGACAGAGAAAGATGGGAGGCTAGAAAGAAAGAGCAGATAAAAGGAAACATGAAGTCGAATTACTCTGCTGACTATATAAACTATGAACAAGAAATAAAAGATACAGAAAATTGGAATCCATAAAACATAATCAAGGCTCCACTGACTGACTATTCATAAGACAGTATATTAAAGCATAAAAACAAAGAATGAAAAAGTAAACAAATAACATGAAAACTGTAAGCAGAAAAAAAAATCTGGTGTGCCTAGAATGGTGACGGAAAAATACAGTGAGGTGAGCTTGTAACCAAGGATGTAAAGTGTCTCGTCAGGATAAAAGCTTTGGTGGTTCTCAAAGACATCCACAGAGCGTTCAATTGTCCTTGTTAACCATCTTACAAAACCTGCAAGCACACACAGGAAAAAGCCACTCCCAGAAGTAGAACTGTTAAAAAGTTCTCTCTTAGGTAAGAGAATACATAACAGAAACAAAGTCAAGGGGCTGGAACAATGGTTCAGAGGAAAGGAGAGCTTGCTGTGCAACTGAAAAGAACAGAGTTCAAATTCCAGTGACCCTGTATCCAGCCAGGCTCCTTGAAGGAAGAAGACAGTAGGACAGCTAGGGCTTGCTGACTTTCTGCCTAGTAGAGGAAACCCGATCCCCAGGCTCAAGAAGAGACCCTCCCACAAAGGAATAGGGAGAGAGCAATGGAGGACACCCCTCAACACCCTCTTCCTGGCCTCTGAGAGCATACAACACACAATGTACATACATGAATAACACACAGAGGTGTGTTTGTATGCACTTACTCTCAGATAAATAAATCTTTTAAAATGTACCAAATTAGAAAAACCCCAACTAAACACGGCAATAATTTGATTAACATTGTTGATCACAGAGACTTAATTTGGCATTTGTAGAAAATAATAGACATTGTATGTATCCTTCTCAGAGCACATGGAATGGTAAACTGCATAAATGATTCTCTGGGCTGAAAAGCATCTTGATATATCTCATAACATGGAAACCCTGCATTGGAGGCTCCCTGGATTGAAAAAGACTAAATTAGAATTTGATACTTAAAGTCAACCTCAAATGATTGGCTATTAAACATTTTCTTCTTCTCACCCTCAACATGTTAAAGGTTTGTTTATTTTTACTTTGTGTGCATGAGTGCTTTGCCTGAATTTTCGTCTGTGAGCCATGGTATGGCATGCCTGGTGTCCACAAAGGTCAGAGTGAAGTGTCAGGTCCTCTAGCACTAGAATCACAGCCAGCTGTGAGCTGCCTTGTGGATCTGGCAGTCGAACCCAGGACCTCTCCATGAGCACCCAGTGCTATTAACCATCTAGCCATCATTCCAGCCCATCTCTTTCTCTCACTACCTACAGAGCTGTGTGCAAAGAAGGGAATATGACCCTTTTTAAAGCTCTGTACATTCATCAAGACTCTTAACGCAATACCCACCCCTGCTATATGCCCTGTACAAACTCCTATCTGCTCTTTGTCTCCATAAACCTGCATTTTCTGCACGTCAAGAAGGAAGAGTCATGCACATGTACCCTGTGGCATGTAGCCTCTTCTGGTGGTTTTGGGGCCCATCAACCCTGATTCATAGAACAGGGGTTACAGGGTGGGTCTCTATTCACCCAGATAGGCATTGAACATTTCTACTCATGGGACCTGTTCTGGTTTTACATGATATGAGGGTACACCCGGAAGGCTTGGTCTCCATATGATGGTTTTGAGGTGGCAGGACCTAAAATACCTAATGGGGAAACACCTTAGGAAGGACTCATGCTGGTCTCAGTGAGTACCTGTCTGTTCCCAATTCTCCTCCATGCTTTTACCATAATGGAGGCTCTCACCACCAGAGGTAAAACCGATGAGGAAGATGGATGCTTGCAGCCTCAACCACGTGAGATAAATAGCACTATTACTCTTAAAGTAACAAGCCTTGAGCATTTGTGCTGTAGTTGCGGCAATCAGACTAAGCATGACTTTCTCAGTGCTCCTGTGCTCTTCTGAATATGCATCTGTGTGTGGACTTACATTTTCTATTCCCTTGGATAAACTTTAAGGAATGGGGTGCTCTGACCCTATATATGGCTCTTTAGAGCATTAGTCTATGGGTTTATTTGTGAGTGGGCGGGTATCAGCATCCTGTGGTATCCATGTGGATGTCTAAGGGCAACTTGCCTGATTCCATTCACTCCTTCCACCACGGAACTCAAATTATTAAGCTTGGTAGCAAATACCTTTGCCGGAGGCCATCTTGATGGCCCTATCTATGCATCTAACTTCTAACAAAACCACACTCCAGCTGCTGAAATAGCAATGCCTGCTGTGTCCCAAGTCTCCAGCATCACACACCCTTGACAGTACTGCCCTCTGCACCCCTACAGTGCTCAGAAAGCACTTCCTCATTTTGGGTTTAATTTGCATTTCCTCAATGACTAATGATGCCGAGAGTCTCTCTATGTGCCTTTTGCCTTTGTGATTATCTTCCTTGGAGAATTGACCATTCAAAGCCTTTGTCCAGCATTTAATTGGACCATTAATCTTGTTATTACTAGCTCAAGTTCTGTGTACAAACCCTTCATCAAGTACATGAGCAGTGAATACATTTTCATCTTCTGCAGCTATGCTCCTCATCCTAGAGACATTTATTTATTTGTTTACACTTGTTTGTTTATTCATTCATTTATTTATGTTGTTTTTTTAATAACAAAGATTTGTGTGTGTGTTGTTTGTGTGTGTGCTTAAATATGTACGCATGTGTTTGTATGTATGTATATGTGGGGTTTGGAGGAGGTTGTGTGTCTGTGTGTGTTCAATTGGGCATCTGAGTTTTGGTGTATGGGTGTGGGAATGTGCTTCCGTTTGTGCTCATGGGAGTCACACGACAACTACTGTGTCGTTATTCTTTAAGTAGCATTTGTCTTTGTGTTTCATTTTGGTTTTTTTTGTTTGATTTCAAGACAAGGTCTCGCACAGTCCTGGAACTCACTCACTAGGCTAAGTTGGCCGGCCAGGTCTGGTGGGTATCTTGTCCCTGCCTTTCTGAGCACTGTGATATGACTACAGGACACTGTGACCATAACCAGATTTTCCAGTGGGTTCTGGGGCTTGAACTCAGATCGTGAAGGTTGGTTCAACTAAGCTATCTACCAACCTCCTAGATACCAACATTTTCAGCTTACCGCATCCAGTTTATTGGTTTTTTTTTTTCTTCTGCACATCGTAGTTACCTGCCATGTCCAGGAGTTCCTTGACCAACTCAGTGTCACAAAGATTGCCACTAACTTTTGCAAAAGGGTTTGTCGACTTGTTTAAACTATAATCAATTTTGAGTTAATTTGGGGGTACAATATGAACCAAAGGTCCAAACTCATTTATTTTCTGCATATAGATATCCTATTGGATCATTCAGACACAAAATATTTAAAAGACTGTTCTTTCCCAATTTGAATTCCCTTTGCATCAACAGGAAGCTGGATGGCTGATGTGTACCTCAGATCTAGAGAGGTTGGTAAAGATCCATGTGTTCAGGTCTCCTAAAATCCATATCAAGATTTGAGGATTGAACTTTGCAGATGGATAGGGGGAAGCACTCAGCTTCCCAGTGCTCCATCATCAGATCCTGCATGTGGAGTGTCTTTCATTTGGTTGGAGCTGAAGAGATTGCTCCATGGTTAAGACATGTAATGCTATTCCAGTGGATCTAAGGTTAGTTCCTGGCACCCATCTCAAACATCGCATAAGTCTGTAGCTCCAGCTCCAGGGGATCAAATAGCCTCTTCAGCCTCTGAAAGTAGCTGCACTCACTCCCATTCACACACACACACACACACACACACGAGAGAGAGAGAGAGAGAGAGAGAGAGAGAGAGAGAGAGAGAGAGAGAGAGAGAGAGAGAGAGTAATTTTAAAAAATAAAATAAATCTTAAAGGATTACTTTCTAAATTCACATTTTCAGATCATAAGCCCTATTGGTTCACTAAGTTTTAGGAACTCATTATTAAGGGGCAAGTGGAAATGAATCCGTTTGGTTTATTTTATTCCTGGTTCATTTGTTGCTAGTTACCAAAAATACAATTGGGTTTT